>NW_024067585.1:51782-402802 GCF_015533775.1 Penicillium roqueforti
GGTTGTTTGGTGGGTCTATGGGGGTGGGCGGGGGGTGTTTTTTTTTTTTTTTTCGTTTTTTTTTTTATTTTTTTTTTTATTCCCCCCCCCCCCCCCCCCCTTTTTTTTTGCGCTCTACTGGATCTTTCTACGCTATACCCCAGAACAATGCCAGTTATGGAGTTCAATTTCAGATTTACGGTTCGATTTGATTTTGGTATATGTAGATGATCGTTCTGGTCATGGCTCGTGGTGTAGTCGTTATATCCATGGAAGGATGGGTCGCTTGTTAGTCCGTGTGTTGGCTAGGTAAAGGGGCGACGGGAGACCGCTGATCGCAATGCCGCATCGACGTCCGATACTCGGAAACCCGGTGCGCGGCCGAGGATTCGGAGGTTTGCGAGAAGTACTGGGTTCGTGTCAGTGATATTGAAAAGACACAGCAAACATATCGGGTAACTCACAGTCAAAGAAACACTCAATGTCCAGAGTATACGACGACGAGGTCGAGGATACTGACTCCATATTACCAGGAGAGATCCCAGGCGAAGCATAGAGACTGGAAACAGTCGACCGATCCGGCGAAAAGCCATACAAAGCCCCAACCAGACTCTCCGGAACACTGAGCCTCAATGCCGACCCATCAAGCACTACACCCCGATGCTCTAAATAACCCTGCACATCATGGCAATCAAACCACTCCCCGTCCAGATCCAACGAGCGAATCCTCTCCTCCTCACTCATCTGCACCACCCCTCCCTCCAAAGCAACAGCAACAGGCTCCCTCTCCCCACTCCAATCCTCATCCCAATCCTGGATCCCGCCCCGCTGCAAAATCCGCACCATCCGCCGCAGGATTTTCCCAGGTCTCCGGCTATTCTCCGGGTCGACGGGGTTCCCATCCCCGTCCCTGCGCGGGAAGTGCTTCCCCGCGCCGCCGAGCGTGTAGAACGGCATCTTGGCGAATTCCAGCACGCTCCCGATCTCGGATTGCACCGTGCGTCGGTAATGGCGGCGGATGCCGGCCATGTCGTGGATGCAGGGCACGAGCCCGAAAACGCGGCTTAGCAACGCGGGCTCGGTGCGCGGGTCTGTTAGCCAGCGGTAAGTGTGCTCCAAGCTGAATCTGTGCAGGCGGCGGGAGAGGTTGGATTCTTGGTGGCTGTATGTGTAGATTGTTGCTGTTGGGAGGATGCGGTTTATTAGTGGGGATGGGGAGCGGGCTCGGTTGTATGCTGGGTATGAAGAGGGGGTGCCGGGGCTCTTCTGGGGACGTGTATAAGATAGTTCGTAGCCGAATATGGCCTTGTCTCTTGATGGAGCGTTAGTTTGCTGGAGTTGGAGATCATTGTCGTTTTCGGATGTCTGTCGGGTCTTGTTTATTTCTGCTAGAATGAGTTCTCGTGTGCGAGCGAGATAGTCCACGCTTGGCTGGAGTGTCGGTTCTTCGTTGAGGCGATCGACTGCCTCGTGGTGGGCTCCGCCTAGGAGATTTGATACATTCTCTAGTGTCTGCTCTAGTGCATTGACGCGAGATCTGAGAGTCTGGATGGTAGTCTCCTTTTTGAGACGATAGGTGCGTTGTGCCCGTCGGATCTGCAGACGGCGTTCCTGTGGAGCTGGTCAACGGTGTCTCTATCGCAGGCCCATTGGATCTACCTCAATAGCAGTGGCGTCTTTGGCCTGTGATCGCGGCCGGCCTCTCTTCCGCACGGGACGATCCGGACCAGCCGAGATTTTATCCGTCGCTTGGTCGGGAATCTTCGGTGGTTGGGCTGCTTTCGTTCGGGGTCTTAGCCGGCTAGACCTGGTGTTTGTTGGAGTTTCCTGTTCTTGTGACAGTTCCAGGTAGGATCTTGACGATAGCGTGTCCATCACGGGTGCCTATAGTTTTGATTTGGAATATATCTCGCAGTCGAATTGTCCAGATGATCAGAGAGGACCGATATCCAAACCCTGGATCCAGCCTGGAGGTTGACGTTGATTGCAATTAATTGATCACTCATCCTCGGGAATAACCTCGGCCTTAAGCCAACGCTAATGCGCCCACAGGGGTTCTCCACCAGCCTTGCAGATATTTGTTTGCCCATCTCCGACAGAGTGCAAAGTACCCTAAGGCTATGCACATCATCTACAGGGATGTTATGAAATTATCTCGAGTTGTGCACGTCGTCGACGTCACACGGAAACCCGTTATTTTATTTCGACACACAGACCTCCATCGCTTCTCCCGGACCGCATAACGTCCGGTGATACAGTCAGACTCCAGAGGAACCTGAAATCCGCGGATTTTCCTTAGGGCCTTTCCGGTAACAGTGGAGAATAACACGGTGACTACAAGGACCAAAGACACAGGTAGCAGCTCCGAGATCCAGATCGTGCTGAAATTGTCAGCGTGGCGATCGAAAATGACATCCACCACAACTGCGATTGGCTCTTGACCTTTAGCTTTGTGACGATCATGTCTTATTCTTGCCCCGGAGGGTTTTCCTCATTTATGCTTCGACCCGAGGCCGTGGGATTATTATAAAACCACTTGATTTCTGCCTGGAACACCTCTGAAAATTTCTTTCAAACCAAGGCCATGGCTCTGTCGTTTGTCTTGGGCTTTGCGGCCGCAGCCGTTGTGCTGCAGGTCATCCGCATGGTATTCAACTCATGGCAGCACTCACGACATGCTAAGAGCTTGGGTTGTGGCAGTGTGCCAATGTTCCCGTCTAAAGATCCTTTTGGAATCGATAACCTGAAACAGTCCCTGGTAGCAGACAAGGCCAAAGTAGTACCTCAGTTGTCCGAGGAGCGGGTCAAGATCATTAGTGATCAGGAGAAACGCGATGTCACTACATTCTCCATCTGCAACCTCGGTCGCACCCACATCTTTACTATCGACCCTAAGAACATCCAGGCTGTTCTGGCTACACAGTTCAAGGACTTCGAGCTTGGTTCTGTCCGTCGAATTAGCTTGCATCCGCTACTGGGAAGTGGTATTGTGAGTACCTGCTGTACCTCATTTATCCTATCTGCAACCCGTATTGACTGTCTATAGTTCACCGCCGATGGAGAGGAATGGAGCCGATCCCGTAGCCTACTTCGACCTCAGTTCACCCGCGAGCAGATCAGTCAATTGGACTTGGAAGAGGAGCATGTGCAAAAGGCCATGCAGGCTCTGTCCGTCGCGGACAACGGATGGACCGCCGCTACCGACATCCAGACTATCTTCTTCCGCCTGACCATCGACTCCGCCACAGAATTCCTATTCGGCGAAAGTGTCGAGAGCCAGCTCGGCGCTCTAAACGGCCTGAACAGACCCGAAGACTCCTTCGCCAGCTACTTCGACAAGTCCCAATGGGTCTGCGCGCAGCGAAGCCGCTTCGAGAAACTTGCCTTCCTCGCCGAGAACAAAGAAACCAGGTTCTCCGACAAGCAAGTGCACTCCTTCGTCGACAAAGTCGTCTCAAACGCCCTGGCAGCCTCCCAAGCCGAAAAGAACGCCTCGCCCGAGAAATCCTCCTACGTCTTCCTCGAAGCCCTCCTAGAAGTAACCCGCGATCCAATCGAGCTCCGCTCCCAACTCCTTAACATCCTCCTTGCCGGCCGCGACACAACCGCCTCCCTCCTAAGCTGGACAACCCTCATGCTAGCCCACCACCCAGAGGTCTTCTCCAAACTCCGCGAAACCATCATCTCCAACTTCGGCACCTACTCCAACCCCCAGAACATCACCTTCGCCAACCTGAAATCCTGCCAGTACCTGCAGCACGTGATGAACGAAGTGCTACGCCTGTACCCCGTCGTCCCCTTCAACCGCCGCAACGCAGTCCGCGACACGACCATCCCGCGCGGCGGCGGTCCGAACGGCCAGGACCCCGTGTACATCCGCAAGGGCCAGTCGGTGATCTACTCGACGCATGTTATGCAGCGCCGTAAGGACCTGTGGGGCCCTGACGCCGACGAGTTCAAGCCTGATCGCTGGGTAAGCCGCCGGCCTGGGTGGGAGTATATCCCGTTCAATGGTGGGCCGCGGATCTGTATTGGGCAGCAGTTTGCGCTGACTGAGGCTGGGTATGTTATTGTGAGGCTTTTGCAGCGCTTTGATCGTATTGAGAATGTTTATCCCGATCAGAAGATTCGCTATGGTCTTACTTTGACTAGTGCGCCTGCTGATCTGGTTACTGTGCGCTTGCACCAGGCTGAGGATGCTTGAGGGGATGTTGGTTCGTTGCCTTTTTATCTGTCCCTATGGTATTTTTCTTTTCTTCGTTTCTAGGGATGGTTGATGGTGCTTGTGTTTTCTTTCTGCGGTTATTTGGTCTAGTTGGGTTTTGCCGGCTAAGACTGAGATCGGCTTGAAAATTTGTATATATCTCTTCCACACTGGCTGAGTCACTCTGAGCGGTTTGTGCCTATATGACGAGAATGACATATTTGCCTAGGTATGAATATAGTTCTTATTATTTTGAATTGTGTTTCCTGTTGCGTGTAATATGAGGAAACAATTGGCACTGGGAAGTTCATCAAATCAGATGCAAGGTTGATCTTAGCACTGACCGCAAGTAAAGCAGGTTCTATACCTAGGTATAGGAAGAACACACACAGTATTTCAACACATCAGAATTGAATTTAGATAATAAGATCGAAGTAAATCGAGAAGAAAGTAATGTAATAAAATACATGGAGTATGAATAACAGTCAACCCCGCAAGAAAACGCTTACACCAAACCACCAGTCAAAAAATCTCCCCTTTTGGCTTGATCCACACGAGATCATCCCTTAAAGACACTGGGAATAGTAAGGGTTCTGCTTGACGCAAGTGGTGCCGCTCTCGCAAGCAGTGGCGCCGGTCCAGTTGATGCCACCGCACTGGTAATAGTGCTTAGCAATGTTCACAGTAGAGGAGCCGCTGGTAGGTACCTGAGCATATGCCGTAGCGGTCGTGGTGGAGGTGGCGGCGGTGGTGGTCGAGGTCACGGTGGAGGTGAGGGTGACGAGGGTGGACGGGACGACAACCGTGGTGGTGGTCGTGGGAGCTGACGCTGCGGGAGCTGTGGTGGTCGAGGAAGACGAGGTCACCGAGGTGGGGACCTGGGCGGCAGCGGTAGTGGTGCTGGACGTCTGGGCAGCGGTGGTGGTGGATGTCTGAACGGCGTTCTTGGTGGATGTAGATGTCTGCGCAGTGGTAGTAGCGGATGTCTGAGCGGCGGTCTTAGTAGAGGATGTCTGGGCAGCGGTGGTGGAGGTGGATGAAGAAGAGGAAGACGAGGAGGTCACGGCTGAGGCAGTGCCGTCCACGAAGTACTTCTCGAGGATGGGCAGGTAAGTCGCGTAAGCAGGGCCATTGCTGGGCTCCAAGTTGTACATGTAAGATCCCCACCAGGGACCGGCAGACCACCACGAGGCGCCGACCCAGACGTCGCTGTTGTCGGACATGTAGGAGAGCATGCCCTCGACGGCAGTCTCGCAGTCGCTGTTGACGCCACCGGCGAACTCGCCGATGAAGCCCTTCTTGTTGTTGTCCTGCAACCAGGTGGTGGCGGACTCGAGACGCTCCTTACCGATGGTGGTGCTGACACAGGTCTCGGAGGTACCGGAGCTGTCGCTGTCCAGGTACTGGTGCATCTCGTAGACGATCTTGTCCGCGGAGTCGGTAAGGGCCTTCAGGTTGTCGTTGGTGGCGACCCAGGAATAGGCGCCGCTCCATGCGTTACCTTCAACGAAGATGTACTGGCTGGTGGCACCAGCGGCACGGATAGCGTTAATAGCGGCCTGGTTCAGGTCCAGAACGAGAGTCTGATCAAGGCCGTGGTACTCGTTGTCTAAATGATATTAGTGGATTATTACCATGGTATGGGTGCCTCTAGGTGACTTACTGGTATCGAAGATGACCTTCTCGTTAGTGGCGAACTCAGCAGCAACGGTCTTCCAGAAGGCGCCGAAATCAGAGGTCGAGGTGATGATATTGCCAGAGCTGTAAATGAGCAATTAGTATCATACATCACGGTGGGTTCTAGTTTTATACACTTACTATCTTCCGTAGTTGTGGGGGTCAATGATGGCATAGGCACCGCTGTCGGTAATGAACTGGACAGTCTACATAATAGAACTGTTAGATCTGGAAGAGAATCAACTACGACAGACATCACGTACAGTCTTAAGAGCGGCCAGGTAAGTAGCATCCGCGGTGCCGGTCATGCTGGATGGCACCAGGCGCTCCATCAAGAAGGGCACACGGAAGATGTTCATGCCCGCATCTCGCAGGATCTGAATCTGATCAGTCTTGGGCCAGGTGTAGTCTGTGTTCAGAGTACCGGGGATGCTGCCCGAGGCAAATTCAGCACCGGACTCGTTCACGCCGACCCAAGTGAATCCATTGGCGCGCTTCTTGATATTAGCGCTCTGCCTGGTAGGAACAACGTCTCTTGTTCGGGGGTATGCGCAGGCCACAGTTGCGGCGCTGGCAGCCAGGACAATGTTAGTGAACTTCATTGTAGGTTGGGAAATGTAAAAGAGAGTGAGTGTCGAGTTTGACGGTAAAGAATGTGAATAGAAGTAAAAGAATGAAAATCAAGAGACCAGTCTTGAAGCTTGAATGAAAGATAATGAATGTACTGCACGAAGCAAGGGTGAAACTCGTGGGGGTCGTCTGTTATATAGCCATAACCTGCTCGGGGGCGTCAAATGGCGCTTTGTGTACAAAGATACTAACAGGCATTCTAGAGTGGATTCATTCTTCGGCTTAATTAGACCGTGATACCGGAAGCGCTAACCCTGAGGGCTGCAGGAGATGTCTGTTCTGAACGGCGGGTCTCTCCACCAAAGTGGCCGGATAATTTCTCAGAAGCCACTAGTTCGAGCACAAGGGACCAGGAGCGATCCATAAGGCATTTCGATGTTATCCATAATCAACCCAATCTGTCGGGAATTGGCAGGCAACGCCTAACCGCATAGGATTGCACGGAGTATGTGGAGGCGGGATCACTAAAGGGCGCAAAGTCGGATCGGCTTCCATTTCGCTTAGACTCGTCTCCCCCTCGAAAGAGAGTGCAATTAAAACGAGACAGTTCTGATACACTTCCGGATTAGCTAACCCGCCTTGAGCGTAGTGGCGGAAAATAAGGCGCCGGATAAAATGAGGGCTGCCTCAAGATGAAACAGACACCATGTGGTAATTTGGGTTGACCCTGAGATCCCCGGTATAATTTGCCCGGAAGCTCCTTAGCGGAGAGGCTAAGAAGCGAAGCTCACATATCGAAGCGAGACTATCCACATTTCGGTAGTCGCGGACACGACTACCCGGACAAGATATGTTGGTGTTGTATGTTGTATGTTGTGTTGTCTGCTCACTCCTGTCGATGCTAATATAACCGTCGTCACGTAGTACTATAACTAGCTTTTCAACCGTACTTTGCAGCCGCCTCTAATCTCTTATGGTTTAGACTTGGATGCAAATAAATTAGACCTGATGTTCCAATTTATTTTCTAATTCATCAGGAAAGTTACAGGAGTTATGCTCTTTTGTGACCAGCAGTGCCGGCAGTATATAAGGGGTACCCTTGGCGAAAACCAACTGTACATGTTAAGATGAGATCGATCGTCGAGAACGTTTCATACTTCGATCCAATTGATAGAAATCGAGTGAATTGTACCATTTCATCTCCGTGCACGTATCTCAGGCAAAAAAGGGTCCCAAATATGTCAGTAGAAACAACATATAAAGTAGTCAATGTATAAAAAGGCAGGGACAATGTATTGATCTTTAATGCTCTATTTGACTGCTATCTTTTTTTCCCTCTCCTATGAAACGAGAGGGTACAAAGTCAGAGGCTATCAAGAGGAGCCCTACGATTCGAAATGTTCGCGTTACATGGGATTCGAACACCAACACGTGGGCACGTGACTTCCCAAAAGCGTAATTCTACGAGAGAATGGTAGAAACGCGCGCACCCTGTAGCCCTAATAAAGGATCTGTAAAAGAAAAAAAAATAGGTAGCTTCTCTTTGATTGAGCGTGTCATCCTTAGTGCAGGGGCCATGCTAATCTTCTCTGTATATTTTCATTTGACCATATGCCCCGAAGGGCGAATAGATATCCTTAAAGTTCAATATAACCTCCATTTTGGGCAAAAAGCTACCGCCTACTTATTTTGTCAAAGTATCCTACAGGCTTTGATTGGATGGCTACAGGTGGCTTGTCACGTGAAATGGTAGGCTCGGATTGCATCCATTAGTTAATGAGTTAAGTGATTACCGATGAGTTATGAGGTCTAAGCATGTCCCCAAGCATAGACGAAGCTACTCTGTGATGTTAAATTCAAATGAATAATCACCTTGACCGATCGGCACAGGCTTCGCGTCATTGTCATACAGCGTCCTTTCAAAATATCGCACCCGTCCATCCGGTCGTGCCAGGAGAACAGTTTGTTTCTGTGTCCCGTATGATCCACAGGTAAAACTCTGGTTCGGGGCCCCATTTGCCGGGGTGTAGATCTCATCCTGTACCTGCGCTGCAGCGATATCCTCTGCATCTTGATCAGGATCATTTGGAGTACCGATGCGCGGAACGAAGATGGTCTTGTGCAGATGTTGAATGTATGTCTCAATTGTGGCCTCCTTCTCTGGCAGTCGTGGCAGGCGATCAGTGCTGAGGACCTGCAGCAGACGATCAATCAATGCATCCTCGTCCTCCGCGTCTCCCTTTTGCACATGCTCATTAATAGCAGCCTCCATCAACTGCTCTCCATTAATAATCTTGGGCCAGGATCTGTCATCAAAGCTTGTGTTGCTGAGCCCACGTGTCTGGTTCTTCTCCGTTGCCACCCAAGTGATCTGATCCATGTATGTGGAACGGTTGGAGACAATGGCCAAGGGCTCGTTGATACGTCCACACACCAGACTGAAACCCCCCACCTGTCTTACTTCTGGGTTGGCCACGATGCTTTGCACAAACTCTTCGGTATCATCCCGCTTGTCGGTGGACCCGATCAACCAGTTGTTGACGATGGCGCCCCGGCTGTAGATTCCGATGGCTGCGCTGGTGGAGTCCTCACGGTAGTTGGTAAGAACTGCCACCTTTCCCTGCCTGGTGACCCCCATCCAAGTGCCTTGTGTAGGTCGGGCTAGGTCTCGTGAGCCGAGGACATGTGAGGATGGCCTTAGCCACCAGCCTGGCGAAGATGTTGGACGATGGAGGAATTCCTATATATGGTAAGCTTGTGGTTCACCGCTTAGAGTGGCAATACTTACATCTCTGTTGTTGATTATGATCAACGAGTATTTCGGGTGGGAAGTTGAGATTAATGCGATACACATAGTTTGAGTTTCCGAGGTCCTAGTTGAACGGGCGGGGAAAAGAGGATTCACGAATTTAACAACGGTGTGTATAAGATGGAGTAGAAGCAAAGGTTCTAGCGAAACAGGAAATCCTGGAAGAGAAAGAGGAACGGGCCATAACACGTAGGAACTAAGGCATCTCGGGTGATTGGGCCACTCGTTGCTTGTGCCTCGGGCTTGTCCCTCGTGTAGCGTATGCACCTAAGTCTTGGAGTCTTAAAAAGCCCTCAAATATGGCAAGATATATATTGTCTCAAAACACATGAATGACTGAATTATTATGGCACCTCAAAAGCAAAAAGTGTTTCGCGTGACGTCAACACACATCCGTTGATTCTTGGGGAAATGCAAGCGGTCACGTCTGTCATGGAGTTATCGTGAAGTGATTTGCGCGTACTATTAATATAGTTATAGTTATAGTTATTCTTCTTTGATTCTGCTTTCAAGCATCGGATACCCTAAATTATCTTTGTTGCCTTATTCTTCTCTTTTTTGTCCGACTTCAGGCGTTAGTCTCAGATCAGCGGGGCTGAAGACTTAAATATCCCCAGTGACTTTCTTTTTTCACATCTTCAATTCACCCAGGCTTCATCATGTTTGGAATCTTTGCGGACTTATTGTCGTAAGTTCAAAGCATATACCTCGGAAAGAAGAGATCCGTAAGCTAACGCATAGCTATCTGATAGCTCGGTCATCACGATCCTCTTCCCCGTCTTTGCTTCCTACAAGGCTCTCCGTTCCTCTGACCCCTCGCAACTCGCACCATGGCTGATGTACTGGGTGGTGCTCTCAGTCATTCTGCTGGCTGAATCCTGGACATTTTTTATCATCGGATGGTATAGTTCAACCCCGCTCCGGCTCAAGATCACAAGCTAATGACTCAATTATCTAGGTTCCCATTCTACAGCTGGATCCGCCTCGGTTTCATGTCTTATCTCGTTCTTCCCCAGACGCAAGGGGCTCGCTTACTGTACCAAGACTACGTGGATCCGTTCTTGACACACCATGAGCGGGGGATCGAAGAGATGATCGGCCGCACCCATGAGCGGGCCAAGGCACTGGGTCTTCAATACTTCTACAAGGCCATCGACTTTGTCCGGCAGAGGGTCCTGGGTCTACCTCCGCAGCGCCCGACACCCCCTCAGCCAGGTGCCGCTTCCTACGCGCAGTCGCTACTATCGCGGTTCAACATCCCCGTCGCAGGAGGAGCTGGGGCGCCCGCCAACACAACTGATTGGTACTCTCTTTTCAGTGCGGCTGTGGGCTCAGTTACCACTGGCAAGTCTCGGGAAGTGCGGGACGAGGAGCTTTCCGCCAGTGGCACTCTCCTCCAGCGCCAGCTGCAGTCTATGTCTGGAACCGAGAAGGCTCAATTTATTTCCTCGCAGCGAGAGGTGCTAGATTACCTTCGGTCAACTCTAACACAAGAGGAGCAGAGCACTCCTCGTGGTGGGCTCGAGGCTGATGACCTTGCCTATGGCGTGCCGTTGCGCAAGAATCGCAGCGAAAACTCCTTCGAGGTTGTTGATGCGGATCTAGGAAGTCGCCCGGAACAAAAGACTAGTGGATGGACATCTGGTTGGTTCGGCAACGAGCAAGATTCCTCGGGCTCATCTGGTACTGACTTCGCTGCACGGGCTGTCGATGAGATTGCCCGATCGCGCACAACCGGGCACGACCGATCTTGAGAGTCTGACCGCGGAGAATGTCCCGCTTTTCAACAGGGGTCCAGATAGAATAAGAAAACCAAAATAGAACTTGAACACTTTGCTCTTGCTGAGAGATAGGGATGGGAGACATGATAGATGTTTCCGGGTTGTTTTCTGCCTTGCTAAAAAAATAGTTGAATTGAAACTTGAATCGAAAGCTCAAATACCACTAAGAACAGCCGAGGATGTCAAGCCGAATCCCTCCGGTCGGAGGAATAGCCTTGCATGGAAGAGTTCACGCAGATGCACTGCAAGGACGGGGACGGGGAGACGGGGAAGTATTTGATATATCCCTATGCTTGGTGTGTTGAGTCAGGGGTGCATAGGAATAAGATAGGAGATCTAATAGGATCTGCGAGATATACAGAGCATAGTCCGTTATGTATCTAAAGTACCTTGTATAGTTCGATGTAGATGTACTTCGTCGATGTAGATATAGGATGGGTCAATAGTGGCAAATGGGGCAGATGGGGCAGATGGGGGCATGTAGAGGGTCCAGAGGAAGAAAGAAACACCCAGAGTCATTCACGAGAAGAGTCATGTCTAGTATTGAACCCTATAGCCCATATGATATGCGTTGAGGCCGTGTAGATACTATCTATACTCATGTACTAACCCATGTAGATCTCTTTGTAACATGTGGGTGGCGTTGTAGACGTTATTCTCGACCTTTTCCACATTGCTCTCACTTTTCTTTTGAACATTTCATCAAGACCTTTTTTCTAGAGATTCTCACGAGAATCCATCCCATAAAACACATTCACATCCAAAGGTACGTTGGTCGAGCCGGGACGCACTCTCGTTCTGCCCTTTCGTTTTCCACAAACCCGAATATTTTTTTCCCGTGAATTTTTTCCCTCCCACCAACCTTCTACCCTTTGAAATAACCCTTTAACACATAACACTGTCGACCAAAACGCTGCTCTTGCTGCGTACCTGGTCTTCTGTGTCACTGGAAACTCGCTTTCCTTATTTCAAATCAAGTTTCATCCCTTTAACAACCTGCAGCTAGGTTTGGATGTGGCCTTGTTACGCCTCCGCGTACTGACATCACCTCGTCTTTTTTTCTCTCTCTCACCTGCCTCCATCGCCCTTTTCGCCCTCTCCGCGCGTTTAGACGTACAACCTGTCTAATGAGCTCGAACCCTCCTCAGTCGGGCAACCAAGGACAAAGCACCGCTACTCCCGTCGCTTCGACCCAGCCCGCATCCTCTACCCCCCTGGCTGCCCAGGCGCCAGCCAGATCTTACGCCAACGCAACTAAGAAGTCCGCGACGGACTCAACCGCCGTACCCGTCACCGTGGGCGGTTCAGCGCAACATGGGCAGTCGAGCTCCGTATCTGTGAACGGCAAACCCATGCAAAAGCAATCTCAACAGTCTGCCTCTTCTGGCGTGACCATCGTCAATGGAGCCCCCTCTGCTTCGGCTGCTTCCTCCGGGGACCACTCTCGCAAGCCATCTGTGACCATCACCTCGAGCGGGACCTCCGGCTACATGCCCAACGGCGGTGGCCCGGCCAGTCGGCCCAACAGCCTTCAGTTCGGATTCCAGCAGAGTTCTCCCAACATGGGTGCTCCCGCTGTGCCCGCCTCCAACCAGCAAGCTGGACTTGGTGCTCCTTCCACAAACCCGCGGATTACGTCTCCTCAGACTTCTCCCTCGCCTATTCCCCAGCCCGCATCCAGCGGCGGCCGCCCACCTCCATCGACTTACCAGGCACAAGGAAATGTGCCCAACTTCGGTAGCTTCGGAGAATCGGCTGATGCTAACGTAAGTGCCTCTGCTCCTTCCCTCTTGAGTGATCCCGGTGTACACAGCGTGACACCACCCGTGCGCGACCTTTTCAAGTCCTTGTTTTCGTGTTTTCGACCTGGTTTTGCTCACATAGATGTGTTCGATTTCACAGGCACACGGTGCTCAGCACTTGCGTCGCGAGTCCTCCCAATCCACCCACAGCGATATGAGCAACCACATGGGCAACCGCTCAAGCTACCAAGGCGGTCGCGGTCGCGGATACTCCCAGCCCGGCTACCAGGGACAGCAGATGCCCTACTCCCCTAACCCCGGTTTCCGACAGACCCCCAATCAGCCGCGAGGCGGTCCTAACATGGGTCCCCAGTTTCACGGCTCGAACCAGGGCCGTCCTTTGGCCCCCTACCCGAACTCGCCTCACCAAGCCAACCGCAGCCCTGCCTTGGCCAATGTTAACCCTACCACTCCCCAGATGAACCAGGTTCCGATGGCACACCCCCAGATGCCTCAGCAACCGTATGGTTACGGTCAACACATGGGCCCCCAAGCTGTGAGATCCCCCCCTTCTCGTTCTTCCCAGGACCCCTGGCGTCGTCCCCAAAGGAACCTTTCCAGCTCTTGGAGGCGCAAAGACAACCCTACATACTCTCCCGAGTGCCCCGTGGACCTTGCGCCTGAAAGTGGCCAGTTCGAACAGATTCTAACATTGGTCAAATTTCAACAGTCATTCCCCAACACATACGATCCCAACTACGCTGGTTACTACAACCCGAATGGTGGTTACTACATGGGACCCCCGTCCCCCCAACCTCGTACTGCCGGCATGCCCTACAATCCTCAGTACATGGGACAACAGTTCCCTAACCCCATGCCTCAGGCGACGCCACTTTCGCGTACCCCCTCTCAAGTATCTACTGATCGTCCAGGTTCGAGCCTCGGTCAGGGACCGGCAGCCACTGGCCCTGCTGTCGCCGGCCACACCCACACTGGCAGCCGCGCATCCAACAGCCCCGCTCCCAAGCCTCACTTCATTATTCCCTCGGCGAAGAAGAGCCCAATCATCATCAAGGACCCTAACAGTGGCTCAGTCAAGACCTTCGAAAAGAACCCCGCCTCCCCTGCTCGTGCCACCCCTTCGCCCGTGAAGCTCACTCCTCCTACATCCACCCCCCCTCCTCGCACTGGCAGCGCGTCTGAGCACACTCGTACCGAGAACAAGGTGAAGACCGATGAAGAGAAGAAGCAAGAGTTGAAGGATGCCGTTCGCCTGAAGATCCAGCAGGACGAAGCTGCTCAAAAGCAGCGTCTGGCTGATGAGGCTTCTCGCAAGACCGCTGAAGCTGCGCCGGCTGCTGCCAAGAAGGATGATACTGAATCTGCCCGGGCTGCTATTGAAGATCTTAGCATTAAAGATAAGGCCGCTCCCGTCGAGGAACCCAAGAAGGTGGAGGCTGCTACAGAATCAAAGGCTGCTGCCCCTGCTGAAGAGCCCAAGAAGGCTCCTGCTCCTGCTCCTGCTCCTGCTCCTGCCCCTGCCCCTGCCCCTGCGGATGATGATGAGATCGACTTTGATGCCATCGAGCGTGAAATGGCCGAGATTGAAGCCAAGGAGCGCGCCGCTGAGGAAGACTACAACCGCGCAAAGCAAGCTAAAAAGGAAGAAGCCGAACGCAAGGAGCGTGAGGAACTTGAGAACTACGAGGCCAACATGAAGAAGGCCGAAGCTGAGGCCGAGGCTCGCGAGGTTGCCCGCGAGAACGCCGCCCGTGTCGGTGGTGAAGCGGCCGCCAAGGAAGACGCCAAGGATGCGTTTGCCTCGCTCAAGAAGGGTGGCTACACTGCCACTGAGTCTTCTACGCCTGCCGACAGCGGTGCTGCCACTCCTGTTTCGTCCGACATGGGTCCGCCAGCCAAGCCTGCCAGTGCTATTCCTAAGAAGCCCGTTGGTCTCAAGCTTGATACCCCCAAGCCCACCGAGCCCCTGCAAGCAACCGCAGGCATGAAGTCTTTGCAGAATGCCAAGTTCCTGAAAGACCTCAGCAAGATCACTTACCCCTCGTCCATCACCCCTCCCAGCGCCGCTATGAACGCTGCTGCGCCCGAAGGCCGCAAGTTCCACTACGACCGGGACTTCCTGCTGCAATTCCAGGCCGCCTTTAAGGACAAGATTTCCTTAGACTGGGACGCCCGTCTGCGGGACACAGTCGGTGACCCATCTGGATCCCAGTCTGCCCGCACTCCTGGCTTAGGTAGCCGCGGTCCCTCTCGCAACGGCACCATGGGTCCTACTACCTTCCCCGTCATGGGCAACTTCAACACAGGCCGACCTGGCCAGATGCCCGCTATGGGCAGCGGATCACTGACCGGCCGCAGCGCGTCCGCCTTTCCATTTGGACGGGGCGGCGGTCCTGGTAGCATGGCTATTGGAAACATTCGCCAAAACTCTGCCGGTGTTCCTCCTCGTGGCAACTCAAGCAAGGGTCCCCGCAACGACAGCCGACAGAATAAGAATAAGCACGGCGGCCGACAGGATGAGGCACAAAACAAATCGATGCCTCTTACCGCTGGCATGGATCTGAAGGCTATTCAAACCACCGCGACTGGCTGGAAGCCTCGCAGTGTTGGCCAAAACGCTGGCGCTGGTCCCGCCCCTGGTGGTGACGGCTACTTGGCACCGGATGTCGTGCAGCGCAAGGTCAAGGCTGCTCTTAACAAGATGACCCCGGAGAAGTTTGACCGTATCTCTGGTCAGATCCTCGAGATTGTTTCCCAGTCCAAGGATGAGTCCGACGGCCGCACCCTGCGCCAGGTCATCCAACTCACATTTGAGAAGGCTACTGATGAGGCTCACTGGGCTCCCATGTACGCCAAGTTCTGTAAGAGCATGCTGGAGAGCATGAGCCCAGAAATTAAGGATGAGAACATTCGTGACAGAAATGGCACAGTCGTTGCTGGTGGAAGTTTGTTCCGCAAGTACCTGCTCAACCGCTGCCAAGAAGAGTTCGAGCGTGGCTGGAAGACTAACCTGCCTAACAAGCCTGAGGGCACTACTGAAGAGGTATGTCGTTCTACATCTCAACGTTATTTTTCCCGTATACTAATAACCGACCACAGGTTGCAATGATGTCTGAAGAATACTACATCGCTGCCGCCGCTAAGCGTCGTGGTCTTGGTCTCGTCAAGTTCATTGGTGAACTTTACAAGCTTGGCATGCTTACAGAGCGTATCATGCACGAGTGTGTTAAGAAGCTTGTGGACTATGAGGGTATTCCCGATGAAGCCGAGGTCGAGAGTTTGACCAGTCTGCTGCGCACCATCGGTGCCAGCCTCGATGCCTCTGAGAAGGGTCCTGCCATGATGGACGCCTACTTTACTCGTATCAACCTGATGGTTGAGACACCTAATCTGCCCAGCCGTCTTCGTTTCATGCTTCTAGTAAGTTTATCTCTATCTCTTCGTCTTATGAGGGGGAAATAGAAGACTAACATGGTTCTTAGGATATTATTGATCTGCGTGCCGCACGCTGGAACTCTAAGGATGCCGATAAGGGTCCTCAGACCATTGTTGAGATCCGTGAGGCTGTAAGTAACCTTTATTGCTATGTTCCAATGTCTCTCGCTAACTCTTGAAACAGGCTGCCCGTGCCCAGCAAGCTGCTGAAGCTGAGCGCCAGCGCCAGTCCAGCAACCGTGGAGGCGGTGGCCGCATCCCCATGGGTCGCGGTGACGCCCGCGGTTTCGGATACGGAAACCAAGCCCCTCCTCCCGATTATGCCTCTAGCAAGGTTGGCACCGACGATCTCCGCCGCCTGCGTTCGACTCGCAACACCAACCAGCCTATGTCATTCGGTCCATCCAGCCTACTCGGCTCGCGTACCAACAGCGGCCGCAAGAACCTCGGTCCCGGTGGTAGCCTGGTCCGTGGTAGTGACGACAGCGCTGCCAGCAGCCGCAACGGCACTAGCGGCAGCAAGAAGGAAGACAACTCTTCTATGAATGCTTTCAGGTATGCAACCCCTAACCCTTCCCTGCAAAAATCCTCATGCTAATACCCTTTCCAGTGCGCTTGCTGCCCTTGAAGATCGGGATAACATGGCTACCTCGCCACCGTCAAACCCTGCATCCCCGATGCTCACTAAGTCGCAGCCCGCGGCAGCGGAGCGTCGTCCCTCAAAAACCCCGTCTGTCAAGGACGGAGAATCCACAGCATAGAGAGTCCTTAGGAGTTAATGATCAACGCTTTCCATTTTCTTGGTTCACAAAAAGATTTCCTCATTTTCGTCATGTCCATCTTGTTCTTTCCCCGTGAGGGAAGCCATGCGCCTTTGTTCTTAATCGGTCACAGTCCTCGCTTTGCATTTTCCGACTGGTCGGTTATCCCCTAGGACTTGTTTTTTCACGCTTTATCACGGCCGGTTTTTACTTTTTTGAACTTCTTTCGAAAAAGAGACCCAATTCATAGTGTACAATCTTGACATCTTTTTCAATTCTTATTCTTGTTTCTTATTCTTGCTTCCTCCTTCTTTTCTTTCCATTGAATCGAGAGATGGGTGTGGTCCGTGGGGCTGTGCTTGAGAGTAGGACTTTGCTTTGCAATTGGACTTGCTCAATCACTTCTATTTCATAATTCTTGTCTTTCTTTTGTTCCCCATATGCAACTCGCGTAGGGGTGGGAACTGACAAGAGATTGATGATGACAGTGATGAAGGGGTTGCTGTGTTGCTCTCTTTTCCTCTTCCTCCTTTCTTGTGCTTTGCATATTCTCTTCGCTCTTGTTATTTGCTCTTGCACTTTGCTTGTCCTTGTCCTCGTCCTTTTTTCCCAATACCCGGAGCTCCACTCAACTTTAGTGTAATTGAATGAATGCTTCGCCTTCTGGCTCTTTCTAATCTCTTCCTTTATGACTATTGAGCTACTCGTAGAGTTCTGTATTAGACGTGACTATAGACTTGGAATTTTCAACAAACAATATAGCATGGATCGGTGCCTATACTTACTTGGGTATACTACGATGAGAATAGTCGGCCGCTTATGTTGTTGGTGTCTTTATGTCTTTATCAACAATACTCCCATGTTGGTATTGTAGAAGGATAAGAAGAAGAATCATCCGCAAAGAATAGAATATCCACAGTGAACAAAGTGTAAAGTATGAATATTGACTACGAGTACACAGGTAGTTTACAAGAAATCTGCACATCTATGGGATTAAGCAATCAATGTCTATGCATCCATTTAGCGAATTCAGGCTGTAGGCACAAGAGGGAGAGAAATCCACATGGCCAGAACATGTGCCCTGTCTAACCAGGTCGGAACATATCTTAAAAACCATAAGTGATGAGGGTATTGAGCTGAGGTATAACTGTCAGTCCCGTCGCGAGCCGACGTGGTTCCTGACGTTCATTATTCTGTTCGAGAGAGAGGCGCTAGAAGTAGCAAGGGATGGTTCGTATGCATCGTGGGTATCTGAGAAAGCGCGATGATGTAATGTATGGCGCCAACACGAGCGAAATGGGAGAAATGGGGATAAAGAGCCGCCGCGGAGCAAGCAATGCTGTCAGGATTCAGATCCCTTCTTGTTGTCGTCTTCATCGTTGTTCTCTGACACTTCAATCATCGGGATTGACACGGGGTTCTTGCTTGAATCGGAAGGCTCATCCTCCTCTGGCTTATCAGCCTCGGGAGCGGGGTCTGGCACAGGAGACTCGAGTTGATCGGATGGAGTAGGTGAGGCCACGGTGCTCTCTAGCAAAGGAGATGGCTGGGCACTACTGCCAGCAATGACGCTCTCCTGGGAGCTATCTGCTGAACTTGCAACACCCGGACTCGCCATAACCACTGCATCCAGAGAGTTCCGAATAGGATAAGTTGAGTCGGAGTCATCGTGGCTAACGCTACTACGGTCTGAGACCGACAAAGAACTGCGCGAGGCCGTATTCGAGTATGATGCAGGGAGTCCGAGTGCCTCTGCCACTGCTGCCTCCTCGTCTGGCAGCTTCGAAGTGCTGCTATCGTTGCTAGCACTGGCGCCGAATATCTGACTGCCGCGCTGTTCGCTCATTTCCAGGATATGGTTGTAGCTGCGTCGTGTTGGGTCTGCACGGCGCTTTTTCTTCTTCTTTTCGCGCTTCGTTGAAGGCCGAACGACTATCACCGGGATGGGGGATTGCTGGAGACAGTATTTGGAGACGGAGCCTGGGAGCAGACTGTGCACTCCTTTCAAGTTGCGTCCTCGTGTACCGACGACAAGCATTGCAGGCTCGTATATGCGGATCTAGAGATTG
Source organism: Penicillium roqueforti (assembly GCF_015533775.1). NCBI lineage: Eukaryota > Fungi > Ascomycota > Eurotiomycetes > Eurotiales > Aspergillaceae > Penicillium > Penicillium roqueforti. The sequence goes on from NW_024067585.1 coordinate 70,831, forward strand.
TTAGATTGTTAGGAGGCAACAACGGGGTTCTTGGAAGCTTACCATGCGTTGGAGGATGCTCTCAACCTTGCCCACGGCAAGTTCCAGGACCAAACTGATGGCCTTCTCATTCTGGCTGTTCTTCCGAATCACCTGCTCAAATAGCTTCTCGGCCTCTTCGCGGTACTTTCGCTCTTCGATTCCAGCGTCGCTGGCTATGCTCGAGTCCTTCTCCACCGCCCGAAGACAGACGATCTCGTCGCCGTCATCCACCAGCTCGTCAATGAGCCATTCGAGGGCGAACTCGGAGTAGTCGTTCTGGTCCGTTCCGCACAAAAAGGTCCTGCTACGACGCGTGCACTGGTAGCCTTTGTGTTTGTAGTTTAATGTGAGGGAGAAGTCGGTCGCATCGAAATTGTCGAACGTGTCAAAAGAGACGCCTCGCTCGTAGGTTCTGCCATACATTAGTACAGGCCATTTCAGTGTCTTTGAGGGGAGCATACTTCGGTGGCGGTGGAGACGGCCCTCGATTCAATTGGGCAGCTTTATGTTCGCGTTCCTTTTCCTCCAATAGTTCCCTCGACGGGGTATCCCCGTATGACAGTCGCTTCTCCTTGAAGCTCGACGGGCGACTAGGCAACTGAGCCTCTGCAATGCTAAACTGGATCGATCTCCGTTGGTTCTTGGGCTTATCCTCACTAGAGAGGCCACGGGTGTGACCAGACCCAGCTGAGATCGTATGATCTCCGAGTTCAGGTCGCTCTACAGACTCAGATGAGACTGTAGGAGAAGTTGGCGCAGACATCAGGAAGTTGATCTTTGGTGATGTAAAGGAACAGGGGTATAATAGGTCTGTCTATTGGTTTGCGTGGGTCGTGTGTTGACGTAAATGACGAAAGACCAGTACGTATCAGCGGCCGCGCGGTTGTTGGGGGTTCCACAGGACCAAGCAGGGTTTTGGGATCATGTTTTGGAGTTCTTGCAATATAAATTAGGAAGGTTGATCATCACGAGTCATCGTGCTCGCGCGGAATGACGGATGCAGCGAGGGGTCAACCGTCAGGGCGGTTCAGGGCGGTGATCATTTATCGATAGCGGGAGCCCTGCCCGCGAGCTTCATTGTGCTTATGTAATGCCAGCTTGGGTCCACACAGGCACGTGTCCACGGGTCCGGTGATTGACATAACCCTATAATGACTGAAGCTTCATTTGTGTTAACTACGTGGGGATGCCAAAGAGGCGATATTTAGTGCCCAGTATTTCTTTCCAAAGCCTCAGCTGTCGAGTAGAGCTTGAAGAAAACTTGTCCACGTGTTTATAAAGGGAAATTCTCAATCGCGGCAGCTTTAACAATCTGTATGATTCTCAGCTGTTTTACGATTGGAGATGATTTCTGGGGGTTTTGACTCTTGTGACATGATGAGCGTGCCATGAACCTTTTCCTTTCTTTTTTCTTCAAAGCTAAGGTTGTTTCACATGAGAAGGATGGACGCAACACAAACAAAGACCAATGGTTCGTTATATCATTGGGAAGCATGATAAAGTTCAGAGTTGAAGTGAGCAATATATGTAGCTGAATGATCTAAATAATCCGAACTACAATGGTATCAATCTAATTTGCCGTGCTCCGTACAAAGACCAGATCTGTTAGGGCATGAAGATAAAGGACCAACCTACTATATTAAGTAAATTCCATAGCAATCATACTCCATACGTGATATACCCCATTCCCGCCACCCGTAGACTTCCAAGGTCCGGATACGAAAGCTGACTAATTTCAATCTCAGGGTCTTACCAGCACCTAAACTGCCAGATAACGGAAAGTGCTGCCAGATAGGGGAAGAAGATCTATTGAGCGCCCAACCAATAAAAGCGCCCAACAGCGGAGCATACCCGAAACACCCCCAGCCTCAAGATTCCCACCCACTAGCCCAATCTGACTCCCCCTGCCTTACCTCTAACAAAGCCAAGGGACCCATTCGAAGCAAAAAGAAGCGATGGAAAAAAAAAACGAGACAAGACCCAGCCCCTTCGTAACCCACTCCCGTGGAGAACATGGCCTGAATAATGAGCTAGTAAAATCCTTCAGCTGACTAGCAACCTGTCGCAGCGCCCTATGCCGACCTAGCCGCGATGATCTCACGTCTTGGCTCTGATCTATCTCTCTTATCCGGCGGTGAAGATCATGGCGTGCTGGCCGGCTGCCACTTCTATTTGGCTGGAAACGGATTCGGCGCGCTCGGGGCGTGGATCGACGTGGTCACATGCGCGATTCTGCCGGTTTTGGGGATTTGCTGTGCTACGACGAAGGTACGCAATATGGAGATTAAGGGAGTACGTGGAACTGGTACGTGGAAAATGTTGAGGATTTTGGAATTTTTATTGGATTATTTTTTTTTTTTTTGTGGGGGAAGTGAAGACACTTGGTTTGTGTGTACATTGGTTGGGCTCACAATGGCTTCCCCCGTGTTTCAACGATCCAATGCAGTCTCGACCTTTCCAGGGAGAGCTGGAGGTTGGGCCACTATCACAGATAGCTGGGGATGTAAGAAAAATATAATAAATGTCCATGTGACATACAATGAGATGTCCAAAGATGGAGATTCGCCAAAACGCGACCGACAGAAAACGCCAGAAAATAGAAAATAGATGAGATGTCAATTATAAATTCGCTCCAAAAAGTATCGTCATAGAAAGCATCAGGGTATCACGTATGTATCGCTGGATGATGGTACACAAGGCAGAGAGAGGGGTAGAGATGAGAGGTATAAGTCGGGGTCGTAACGGAGTGGATATATGAGGGATCGAGCTTATTCAATAAGCCTCGATGATGGTCTGCTCTTGTGCACCAAAATACCCCCCCTGCTCAAAGAGATGGGGTTGATCGGAATTCGCCAAGGTAATAGCCGTAGTAGTAGGCTCCTTTTCATGAAACGACTCCAGCGTCGGCTGGAGCGGGGAAGGCGGCGTCGCCTCGTCCTCGGAGTCTCCATCCAAGTCAACGAGGAGCTCGGGTGGTGACTGTCGGGATGACGAGCGAGTCAAGCTCAGCTCGTCCGAATCATCTGCTTCGTCGTACTCAAAGTCTGAGTCTGTGTCATCGTCGTCGTCATCCTCCTCTAGGAGGTCCTCGAAGTGAGCCACGGGCGATGGGGCGCGGCGGCGGGGAGGAGTGTTGATGATGAACTCGGACTCGTCGTAGTCGGAGTCGTCGCTGAGTTCAGAGTCCACATCGGACGCATCCTCCGGATCCCAGTCCTCCTCGGGCTCTTCGACCACGGTCGAGGCCCACTGGACATGTTGCCGAGAGGAAGGAGCAGGGGCAGAAGCCTTGGTGGCTCCGTTGACGGTCTGGTTGAACCAGCGTTCTTGTTCACGCTCAGCGTCGGCGAGATCGTACATTAGTGAGTCGAGGAGGTTGGCGTGGCCGACAAGCAGACGCAGGTCGTGGTCCGCCCGGGAAGCTTCACGGGTGAGCTTCTTCCGGGCGGTGTGAGCGAGGTAGTATGTTTGAGTGATGCTCATTTTCTTATCTTGACGGCGACGGAGGAGAGAATCGAAGTAGGGTGAGGATTCGGAGGATGGGCTGGGGGATTTGGAGGTAGAAGAAGAGTCCATGGTGGGCCAGACGAGCTTTTTCAGGGATATTGGGTATGACTCTTTGGTGGTGACTCAATTAGGCGTCATCCAGTCACAGTGGATCGTTTTGAGGCGGTGTGATATAAGGGAGAAAGTCGGTGTTAGATTGGATTCGGTATACATGAAAGTATAGACAGGTCGAGTTGTGATTTCCAAGGGGGACCAGATCGATAGTGTAGCGGGTTTAAAAAGGGAATCTCAGATATCAGAAACACCTGGACAAGAGGTTTATATTTAATCTGACAAGGCAGCGTTTTCTTTTTTTCTTTTATTTTTTTTTAGTCCGATCGACCCGATCGACCCGAAACGGACTTTACGGATGACGAGAGATCCACCGGAAATAAATGGAGAAAAGGTATACGCCGAGCCCGAGTAAATGAGTAATGCACTGGTCGCTTCCAAGGTTCCCTGGGATTTCTAGATCCTCACCGCTACGTTACACTTTGTACGTATACTTTAGATATTGACAGTAAATATTGATTAGTATTCCGTGCTTATAATTCAATTCAAATCTAATTAACTACGAAAGTTAATACAGTGAGTCATCTAAAGCGGCACTCGGATGGCCAATACGCCGTTCTGGTCCGCATCGGAGGATGAAAAAACCGATCGGAGTTTCGGTCGCACGTCTGCCGTTTATTTGATTTGAATTCTTTTCCTTAATTCCTAATTCCTAATTCCTAATTCCATTATTTCCTATTCAGGTTATATGTACCTCTGCGACCTAGTTTACCAGGTACTCTGTTGATTACTGATATAACAACAAGGTTCCCATGATCCTTGGAACTCATATTTGTATTACAGAGCATTCGATTTCTAATCCTAGCACGCCAAATCATATCATCTTCGATACGATCTGACAATTGCTGACAATTGCTTTGACCCCGCGACGTGTCAACATCCTATCTAGCATGGAGGCTCTTGGAACCTTGGAAGCCAAGCCACATTGCTCCGTATGCGTATCCTGTGTTATGCAACACTACCCCTCGCCTGTGTTCTGTCCCCCTAGACGAGTACGACATGTGCCCAGCCTTGGCAGGATGGAGGCATTCCCCAGGAATTCGTGATTGACCAGGAATCCATGTCCGAGGAGGTACGGAGTACGGAGTAGGGCTGTGGGGAACACACAGGAGGTTCTGACTAATGATGGGCAAGAATTGGCGCATCTCATTGGTCCCCACACGAAATCTGCTCACACTGCGCCCTGCAAGGAGGGGGTGAGATTAGGTGTTTCTCGCCTCGCGATACAGGCACAATGTACATTCCTTACTCCGTCCAGCATACTTGGCCCTCATAGCGTGTTTGGCGTATCGCACAGACTCCAACCCTGCCAAGGTAAGGCCCTGTTTTTCAGATGGCAGCCTTGGGCTTGTCCAGGCAGGCGACGATCTTGGCGGCTTAGGTAAGATCCATGCGGATATCACCGAGCCAAGATCCGAATCCACGGATGCGGCTTTCTGATGACATAAGCACTCAAATGCCACCTGGCCTGGTGGTTCGCTCGCAGAGCTTACCCTTTTAATCTCCACTTGATATAGCCCTACGGACTAGCCGAATACGAAGATCCCAATACATATTGATCTGGCCTGATTGTTTCATTTTAACTCTAGGCTGCTCTTATGTCTTAGGCTACCATATCATGCAATCTTTTCTCGATTTTCCATCAATATCAATCTACTCTGAAAATTACCCAATTAGGAAATGGTGAGGTCAACAGGTCGATCCAGCCACAGGCCAGAACAATTCAATTCAAGGTCTATGTTGTGGGGATGGATCGGAGATCAATACAATAGTCATCATCATACTTTTACTTTTATTGAAACGCCAATAATCGACAGCGGATCCTCGGCTTTTTGTTGATTCTCCGAGATCCACTGTGCTTGACGAGTATCAGAGTATGACATCAAGGACTTGGGCTTCGGCAATTTCTTATCTGTTATTTATTGCCGAGAGATGATTCTTTGATGTGTATTAGAAGTGGATTGCCAATTGTCTAGGCAGTTGATATGGTTGAGATGGTTGAGATGATGTGGACGACAACACATTACATGTACAACGGCCTGATATAATAGTCACCAATCAAAGTCTAGATAACCACCTGCCTAAAATAGGTGACGTGTATCTTGCGGCTGATAATGATATGCATAACATACGTGTGTATGCACATAATCTCATCTTAATAACCAATTCACAATTTAGTTATGCACACAATCTCCATTAATAACCAGTGCATAAACATAAAATTATCCCACCTAATTAGGTAATGTCCCTCGCAAGCCCCTCCAAGGCTGGAGGCGACCAAATTCCTCCGATCCTCGGCAAAACTCCATCCGCCCAGGCAAACTCCGTATCCGAGTTCCGTCCCAGGGGTGGATCGTGCACTGTGCACACCTTCTATAACATGCTTCCCCAATGCACGTCGCCAGTTCACGCTAGAGCTCTCTGGCTTTGCTCACGTCGGCTATCACCTTCATTCACGGGTGATCGACACGTGCAAAAGACGCATGTGACTCGATCTCGGGACTCCGTTGCCGGTGCCGGAATGGATCTTCGTCCACCGCTAGATCGAGGTTTGCTGGCTATACGGCACATGGCCACGGGGCTGGCCGGATGGAATGGTCCGTGTGGATTCACTACATTTTGTACGGAGTAACTAGCTAACTAGAGGTCCTCGCCTCGTGACTCATGGCTTTTTTTTTCTTCTAGTCCGTCATGCAGGTCGCTTAGCGTGTTCCTCGCTGCCATGGGGATTCTCGTTTAAGGGTCCATTCGAGCTGAGCTGTCGGCCGCTCGGATATAGCTCGGGCTTTGTTAGTTAGTTATTTAATTAATCATTTATGATTGTGCGCTCTGATCATCTTCAGCTTGTAGGCACGTGAATTCTAGAACAAAAAAACACATACATGTCCGGAAAAGGAATAGGATAGCGAGGTGGGTAAGGCCAAAGTCAGGGAAACAAATTTTCAGGGCGAGATGGACGCTTTGATCAATCTCTGGCCTCTTTGTGCCTGTGGAGACACCCGTTTATCCTTTGATGTAGGGCAGTCATGGCACGTGACAGCGATCTATATCTACATAGCCAGGTCCTACGTGAACATGAATACCATAGGTATACAGATTACAGAGCACTAAAGTAGAAGAAAAACATTCATTCGTGAGAACTGACGAATAGGTGATAGTCAAGTGACGCCTAAGCAACGCCTAAGCGTCGCTTCAGCAACGGCTGGACGAGACATCCAGCGCTGCTTCGGCGACGCTTAGACGCCGCTTAGGCGCCACAGGCCACAGACTCGAGCCGGACTCGAACCGGACTCCAGCGAGCCCCAGCGCTTGCACATTCAACAGCAAGGCGCATCCCACCCTCGCCTTCAAGCCTTCCAGGCTTCTCACTCCAGGTACACATTCTGGACCATCTCATTGCCGAGATGATCGATAACAGAGACCGAATTGACGGGGTCCATGATCCGGAGATCAGCATAAGCGAGGGCCCGGTCAACGGTGGCGTCAACGTTGTACAAGTCGCTGGCGTAGCCATGGAAGCGAAGCTTGTGAATAGCGGCCTTGATCCAGGTGACGCAGTTCTGGACAGGCTCAGCCCCCTTAATGGGCAGGGGGACAGAACGAAGAAGGATCTTGATGGAGTCGGGGCCGACTCCATCGTTGACCTCGCCGATTGCCATGCGGATCAGGAGAGAGTCGCAGGAGGCCGGGTGAACGTTGTTCTTGACGCGGTAGGTCCATTGGTAATCGGGGTTGAGGTCGCGTCGGTACACTGGGTCGGGCGAGGCTCCGTCAGTCACGTCGAAGGCGTAGTAGCGGTTGTTTGGTGCATCGAAGAGGAGGATGGCCCAGTGGTAAGCAGAGAAGCCTAGGCGTCGTCGGTATTCGCCAAGAGAGAGCTCGCCTCGGTGGTAGACTGCCAGGAAGACTTGGTAGACTCTGGTACCTGGGGGACTCAGAATCGCGCCACGCTCGACGGGAGCATCGCTGAACTATGTGGGTGCTCTTGTTAGTTGCTATTCTGAGCTTCAGTTTTGATGGATCAGACTCACAGGAAGTTCAATTGGAAACATTGCCATGTTGCTCAGAATTTGCACGGTTGTGTGGGATGGGAGATGGATGAGGGTTTGTTTACTGGCTTTTCTCAGGTCGAGCACTTGAGCGGGCACATGAGCGAGCACCTGAGCAGGAACCCCTCTCAGCTTTTATTTCCCTTTCTGGCTACCGCCTGAATGCCATTGTCAATTGCAATTGAATCGTCGGTGCCTAACCAAGATGTCTATCTGAGACCGCCAGCCTATTGATGATTGTGGCGACCAGAAACGGGGATTTATTCGATTTTATATCGCGGGTTTATAGATATCTGAAGCTATACAAATGCCGGCGCACGGACCATCCGATATAGATCGAAGCGGCCCGTCCCCTTCGATCCAACCATAAAAGACCGAAGCTACGAATAGTAAATTAGACCAATTTGGTAGTTTGATTGATTAAAACAAATGAGCGACATGTAAAATAGTTATATTTCAATCTAAAATGCGCACTAGCTCTAGGTATGTGGTGGATAGGACCATGGTCTGATATTTGCGACACCCTGGCACAAACATACAATCACACTTTGGGATTGTATAAATGCTGGCAACTCTGGTTATTGAAAAGAAGATAATCACTTGTATTCTTTCAAATGTTCTAAAACCATGCATATAGTGAACGAGCGACACACAATCCTTTTGTGAATATCCTAGGTGACCAAAACACAGATAGAAGTTGGCTGAATATATTCTCATGTCGTAGAACAGTAACCTATGTACATTGGTCTATTTTTTAAATTCAATAATAGGAATGCGATAAGACTTTCTTTCAGAATTAAGGTAACTTTCTCGATAAGACATGGGCCAGTCTCGGGCTACATATAGAAAAGTCGCTGGCCCTTCCTATACATCTAAAAGACATCTCGAGAGAATATCCGAAAACACATCGAAGTGTTTTTACACATAAATAGGAGATACCTAGGTCGCTGAGCTGTATAAACAATCTGCTCAACCATCTCATTGATATAGACATAGAGAGCAAAAATAACAAAAGAAGAGTAGTCTGGACATAGAATCATAGAGAAATCCCAATGTCACGCCTGCCTGAAATAACTTGGTACTTGATGTCAAAGTGATCAGTACCCGGTTTTCAAATCTGTTAAACAGACTCTGCCCTTATCCACCTAAGGCAGAGACAAGAACAAATTCTTCAACTTGGGATAGTTAGGTGTGCCCAATCCAGTAACGGGATCCCATCTGCATAGTACGTCAGTAAAAAGCCCACAGCCAATATATAATATTGTACTCACCCTGGAATAGCGCTGAAGCCGTCCGAGTCACATCCAGCACTGGTGCCGTTGGTGATATCGTTAAGAACCTCCGGGTGAGCATAGAGCACGGGGTTCACGAAACCAACAGGGCGCTTGCCCCTGGCAAGCCGTTCTTCGTTGATCTACCAAGAGCAGATCCATTAGCACGGTCGACAAACAAATTCAAATTCCCGACTTACCAAATTCAGAACCGAAGCGAACAATGGCGACGCCAAACTAGCGCCATAGAAGTGGTGCAGCGCTCCATTGGTGTAAGCAGGGAACAAGGCACCATTGGCCGACACATCGGGATAAGCACGGCCAATACGGTTGTAGAGACCCTTGGTCTTGTTAAGGTTGACTTCGAACTCGGAATAGTAGGGGTAAGTCAGCTTGGCCTTCTTGAAGTACTTCTCCACGGCTTTCCTCTGGTACAAAGGCTGCGGGAAGTAGTTGGAGAAGCCGCCCGAGCTGCTGAAGTTGGCGGCGGTACCACCCAAGTTAGCGTGCATCACGCTTTCGGCATCGTTGACGGTCTGGTCCGCGTAGAGCATGGTGCCTCCGACGGAGGTCACGTAGGGGCAGTTGGAGGGGTATTGGGGGTTGAAGATCTTTCCCTCGGGTCCCAGGCATCCGTTGGCACTTCCGTCGCCGTGGAAGGAGGCGACTCCGTAGTCGCCAGAGGCGAATAGGATGGAGTGGCCCTGCAGGCCGAGCTTCAGGAACTCATTGCATTGGCGCTTGGTGTATGCGACGGGGAGATCGGCTTCGGCTTGTCCGTAGGAGGCGCTGATGACGTTTGTGGGCTTGTACACACCGCATTGAAGCTTGCCTGTTTTGTGTGAGCCATCAGATCAGTCCGTTTGGTGGAAATTGTATATTACCCTTGTAGCCACCAGGTTGGGGATTGGGATAGACTGCGTCGATATCAGGGTTGTCGCCCTTTTCACCGAAGGCACTGTATGTGCAGTAAGACTGAAATTATTAGCAATATGCATTTATCTTCAGCAGAATATGACATACACCATCGAGAGCGTCAAGGAAAGTGTTGAACAGGTTGGTGGTCGCAACCTCTTGCGGTTCATAGATTTGGTCATCAACCTGGTAAAGAGTCACGGACTGGGGGTAGATAAGGGCATAACTGGCGATATTAGCAAATAGCAGAGAAGCAAGTAGAAAACAACTGTACTTACGCCATGTCAATATCAATATCCGATTCACCAGTATTCAGCGGGCTGTAATCAGGCACCGAGAAGTTGGCACCATCAATCAAGGCAGGAATGGGGTAAGTGCCTTGAGGGATCCAAGGAGCATAGGCTTTGTAGTACAGATCAATATCTGACTTGGCAAAGTAGTCACCCTGCTCGTAGAGACCAAGCGAGTTGCCCTTCTTTGCCTTGGTGGCATTTGGAATCTTGTACAAGGCCTTGATGCAGGCCGGAGTCATGTTGGTTCCGCATGTCTGGAGATCCGCAGGAAGTGACTTCGCCTTCTCGGGAATAACCGTGTTGATAGAGTCATCAATTCCCACGGGCGTGCCCTTGGAATGAACCAAATGCGACGCTCGCTTCTCCTTAGTGGTCTTCTTGACGATGGGGCTGAGCTTGACACCCGGAGTAATATAGTCAATGTGTGCCTGGATATGTTCAGGGACGTGGTACCTAACACTGTTAAAAGAGTCCAAGATGGTTAGAAGCAGCAAGACTCACTCCTCACAGCCAATCTTGATGCTGGAACTGCTGGCATGCTCATGTTCATAGAACTCAGCCTTGAACAGATCCTCCACTTCATGCGCATAGGCATCAAAAGCCAACCATCCCTTGTTATCGGAGTGTACAATCCGGGACTCATGAATCCCAGAAGCTTCAAGCCAGTGACGAACAGATTCCACAGAATCCTTTGAAGGCGCAAACAAACCATGAACTTCCTCCGCAGTCCAATACTGTCCATATTTGGGGGAGCTGGGGTCAGAACTATACAAATATTAGTGATTAGGATGTACACCATGAGGACAAGACACATAAAACAACTTACACAGCCATGAGATACTCATCACCCTTCTCCAAATTATTCTGGGTAAGACCAATGCGCACAGGCAGCACAGAATCACGCTTAATGCGCTCGCCCTTCACCCAATCCAAATGCTCGCTTCGCTTCTCATGCAAGACATGCTTCACCGGTGCTGGGACGGCTCCAGAAAGAGCCGCGATCGCCAGAGCGACACAAACTTGGCGTACGAGCATCTTGAGGAACAATGGAGCTGTGGTGATACTCGGCTATCTGGGATGGGGAGTTTCCCCCTGATATATAGTACACACGGGACAGCTAATCGCAATGTTGTGATTGCAACCCTAATTTCCGGACTGCGATGGCGAAAAAAGCACTAATTAAGATTGGCAGATCTGATTGGATATATCCTCTAGTAGCTGCATGAAGTTTGAGACAAAATCCGGAATTCAACCGGCACTAGAGATCAATGCCCCTGGCATAACGACTTCGATATCTCTGCGCGGGATAGCTTAAGAGCGCAGGTGGTAATTTATAGCTCTTATTCTGCCAGTTTCTGATATTATTACTTGGTATTTCTTGGTAGTTTCTTGGTGATTCCTTGGTGATTCCTTAGTTATTGCTTGGTCATTGCTTGGTGTTTTTGTCTTATCTCAAGAGGGGTGCTAGGCTAGTTCGATGAGAACGGACGCTACAGCGGAGTTCCGACGGAGAAATCCATCGATGTAGCAACGATTCATTTGGGGCTGAACCTGGCGAGAAGTCAGAGATCCAATGGGAGAATATGTAAAGTCGTTCAGAATTTAGGATTCTTCGTGAAAAAGAAAACAACCTCGATTCCGGGCGTCAAACCATGCGACACGGGCCGGGGTCTTAGAGTCGAAGGAACTTCTCAGGAGTTATTGTAACTGACTACTATGTGCCATCTGTATTCAAAATATGTGTATAAATTTATCTAAATCAAAAGGAAAAACCTGACATCATCATCATATCGAATATCAATCACAGTGGAGACCACAAGACGGCGTCTTTTTTTTTACGAGGAGAAAAAGGAAAGGGGAATAGAGGGGGAAAGACACTAGAAAAATCTAGTGGTGGAAGAGACGGATGCCCTGCTCGACGAAGGTGATGCCCAGCTTCTCGGCAGTCTCGAAGACAGGGGTGTCGTTCTGGCTACCAGTGGGGGCGGCGATGTACTTGACCCCTGAGCGGGCGGCACGGAAGACATTGTCGATGAAGGGGAACTAGTGATGACAATTAGCATTTACGAAAGAGTGTGGGCGGACAAGGGGATTACGTACGAAGGCATCGGACGAGACAGCGACCTCGCTGAGCTTCTGGAGCCAAGCCTCACGCTCCTCCTGGGTGAAGGGAGCAGGGACTTCCTCGAAGACACGCTCGTACTCGGCGGTCTCGGCCTCGGTGCGGGGGGTCTGGCCCGAGCAGAGCAGGTCAATGGCGTTGGACTTGTCAGCACGCTTGGTGCCCTGCTTCCACTTGATACCGATGACGCGCTCGTGGAAGCGCATCCACCAGTTGTCGGCCTTGTCGCCGGCCAGACGGGTGCAGTGGATACGGCTCTGCTGGCCAGCGCCCAGGCCGATGATCTGGCCGTTCAGGGCGTAGCAGACGGAGTTGGACTGGGTGTACTTGAGGGCAATGGTGGCGACGGTCAAGTCACGGAGAGCAGCCTCGGGGAGGGAGGTGGTGGTCTTGGGGGTGATGATGGTGTTGAAGGTCTTGCTGGGGGAGATGACGACGTCGTTGCGCTGCTGGGTCAGGTGGACACCGTAAATAGTGCGGGTCTCCTCAGGTGCCGGGGTGTAGTCCTCGTCCATCTGGAGGACGAGGTACTTGCCGCCCTTCTTCTTGGAGAGGATGGCCAGAGCCTCGGGCTGGTAGCCGGGAGCGATGACACCGTCAGACACCTCACGCGAGATGATCCTGGCGGTAGGGACATCGACGATGTCACTGAGGGCGAGAAGGTCACCGAAGCTGGACATGCGGTCGGCACCACGGGCACGAGCGTAAGCCTGAGCCAGACCGGAGGTCTCGATATCCTGGATATCGTCCACCATGTAGACCTTGCGCTCCTTCTCGTTCAGGGGCACGCCGATAGCGGCACCAGCGGGGGAAACGTGCTTGAAGCTGGCAGCGGCGGGGAAGCCAAGAGCTTGCTTGAGCTCCTTAACCAAAGGCCAGGCGTTCAGGGCATCGAGCAGGTTAACGTAGCCAGGAGCTCCATTGAGGACCTTGAAAGGTAGCTGGCCCTGAACCATGTAGGCAGAGGCGGGCTTCTGATGGGGGTTGATACCGTAGCGCAGCGACAGCTGCTGCGCACCGTTGCCAGCATACTCCTTGCGGAAAAAGCCTGAGATAGCGGTGTCATAATCGGCAGTCTGCTCGAACGCCTTGAGGGCGTACTGCTTGCGGCTAGCCTCGGTGATAGCGCCGGCCTCGAGCTCCTTGAGGAAATCGGAGTAGTCGAGGGGGTCTGACAGGATGGTCACACGCTTGTGGTTCTTGGCCGCAGCGCGGAGCAGAGTCACACCACCAATATCAATTTCCTCCACGGCCTCGTCGATGGTGACGTTGACCTTGGCGACGGTCTCCTTGAAGGGGTACAGGTTGCAAACGACGTAGTCGACCTTGGAGATCTTCTGCTCGGCGAGATCCTTCTCGTCGGACTCGATGTCACGGGCGAGGATACCACCGTGCACAGCGGGGTGGAGGGTCTTGACACGGCCGCCGAGCATCTCGGGGGCCTTGGTGATGGCAGAGACATCCCTGGGATCAATCGTTAGTTCCTGGGCTGGGTATTGATCCTAACGCTTCTTCTTATATTTCGTTGCGTCATCGATGACAGAGGCAACTCACTCGACAGGGAATCCAGCCTCACGGATCATCTTAGCGGTACCGCCAGACGCGAGAAGACGGACTTCCTGCTTGACCAGACCCTTGGCCAGGTCAAGCAGACCAGTCTTGTCATAGACGGAGATGATAGCTGTTCAATCACAAAATCAGAATATTAGAATTGACCATGAACTGCTTGGAATAAATAAATCATAGTCCGGGGAACTATGAAGCCAAGAGTGACATACCGGTCTTTTGTTGAGACATGATGGATCCTACGGTCGACACTAGATATGTTAGATAAGGAATTCCCAAATGCAGCCCGCAATTGAAGCAATTGATTGATATGAAGACTCCAATGACATACCTGAAACCAAGCGAAGAGGGTATAACAAATGACGAACAGAAAGAAAAGAAGAAAATATGACTCGCGGGGTCGGACCGATTGCGGCGGCGGGGCTTGATAGCAAAAGTTATATTACGTGATCAACCACAGCCCACTGTGGCGCGACCCAATCAGAGATCAGTATTATGTAGGAGACCTTAGCGGCACACGTGACCTGGGAATACATAAGAGATTTCTCAGATGCGCCATCTTCTCCTTCTCTTTTTCTTCTTCATGAACAACGCAAAACTCACATTCTACTCAAAAAGCGTTCCTACGAAGACTCGTCTGATGAAGTACGGAAATCGTATAGAGAATGGAGACCAAGTGCCAACTGGCGAAGGTATCGATCTTGGGTGCAGTGCCTGCTTGACCTCGGTCATGTAGTAGGGATTGCAATGATTGATTCTACATACCAATCGGAAATAATAAATATAATTGATATTCTTTTTGAAAACCTCGCTTCTTATAATCTTTGTAGGTTTCATCAGAGTTCTTTGATATACGGAGTAAAGTAGTCTTCTGCGTAGCAAAAATTCGGCGTAGCCGAGTTCTATTACAATTCTTTATCAGAGCCATGAATTATTTCGAATGTACATTAAACGTTCCCTATCCTTCATGAGGCCGTTCCCAGCAAAGCTCGAGTCCTCAATCATGAACCAGGAAAACTCGGGCGTTTTTGAGCCTCACGACTTCATAACGTTTTTGACGCGAGCTCCGATGGCAAGCTGACGGCCAACATTTCCAAAGCACACGCACGCGCAGAAAATGACACTGGCAATCCAAGTGCCGACCGCGAAGCTCTCCTGTGTGCAACCGAAATCTGGACCCAGCACATGCTCTAGTCCTGTTCCATTCAGAATGCTGGTGCGGAATGGGCCGGTCGACGCAGGCACAAGCTCTGGCTTAAGGCCAAGGACCACCCCCATGCCGGCCAAGCCAACGGTGGTTGAGAGGACGAAGCCGGTCGTGGTGCGGTCAATCAGGTACCAGAGAACGGGATTCACGAGCGCGAGGGTTAGCGATGCTTGTGTGGTAGATTCCCAAGGGAGTCTCCGCTGTAAAGAAAAAAGAGAAGTCAGCCTTGTCATATAGCAATGGAGCAAAAAAGAAAGAATCCACTTACCATGGCAAATGCAATTCCAACAAACGCTCCAACACTGCGAGCAACAGCAACCCAAGCCGGGGTGCGATCCCCACTTTCGTCCTCATCGGTACTCGCAAGCTCGGAATCAGACTCGACCTCACCATCCAGCCAAGGAAGCAGGTTACCGAGAACAACACCAGCCAACCCCCAGGAGACCAAGTATTGCGACAAGTCGTAGTAATGAATATTCTCCAGCTTGACAGGCGTAATCCAATGGTTATCATGAAGATAAACAGTGATCACACCGTAAGCAAGACCAAAGCCAAAGAGCAGCACGCTGCTCAGTGCCTGCGGCAAGATCACGCCCCGGAACATTCCATGGCTCAGACGAGACCGAGTCCTCCGCAGCGACATCTGCCGCGGTTCAATGGCCGATTTCTCTGCTTCGCGCTGCGACTGCTCGGGCGGGAACTCTGACTCCGGACTGTTGGCTTCCGTGCCCCAGGGGCTAGACTCGTCGCGGTCCGCCCCGTCAAATGCTGTCGGGGAGTAGATCCCGTACAGCGTCGAGGAGGTCAGGTTCATCACTGATCCTGTGCGGCTCACGCTCGTTGAGTTGGACGCGGCTTCTGCTTGCGGGTTCAGGTACTCTGGCTCGATCGGTGTTGGGGGACCGGACGACTCCGTGGAAGCGGGCGTCAGATCGAATGGTCGTCTCGGGCGCGGACGCAGGATGCGAGGGTGTTCGTTCATGATGGCTAAATGTATTTGTGTGTTGATTTCAAAGCTCCTTAAATTTTCCGGGGACCAGATGATCGCCGGCGCGACAAAAAAAACTTGTGTTTTATTTGTCCCACACGTTTAGATGATCCAAGCTCTGTAAGTCGAGCTGTAATAGATGGCACAAGATGATCTGTGACTGGGAATGTGTTAAGCGAAATGTCAAAGTATGGGGAAAGGAGAAAATCGAAAATGGAGACTGGGGGAGCTTAGCGGGACATGACGCTTACCGGAAATATAAACTTCCTCGAAGCAACAAGGGTCAGCTTGCTATTTATCTCAGGGTTCTGGGATTTCCGAGGTTAAATGAGGTCGGTTCAGGTTGGGGAGAAGAGGAAAAGTGTAAGCGTAAAGGATCTCAACAAATTATGTACCCTTAGGAATCCGCCTCGTATTGTTGGCCGCACCGCTCTGTAGCAATTCGTATCCACTCGGACACCGGACTCCCGTTACTCGTATGATCTGCTGAAATTTCTCTGGGATTTCTATAGAAGTGGACAGATGTACGGAGCATGAAAAGGGGAGAAAGAGGGGAATTATCACATGCAATGCACGTCGGATGTCAAGGTAGTACTCGCCACTTATGTCAAGGGCTTGGGTGGAATTGACTTGAAATACAACCATTCCGGAAGAGAATGGTACGCCTAGAACATAGGAGAAAGACAAAAGAAAGAGTAGATCGTGATACACAAGATTTCAAAAACAAAACGCCAACCCATTAGTCTTCCATCGCGTCGTCTCCATAACCTCCCCCGCGTGGGCTAGGTAGACCCCGAGGGGCTGGGGACGAGGCTTCATGTCGTCCGTAACCATTGGCGCCTTCATAGGCGGAGGAATTTTCATCACCGTCCACGTCATCTTCGTCATCCTGATCGTCAGAGAAGTCCCCTTCCTCGTCCGCTCGTAGAGGGGCACCTCCATCATCTTCGTCGCCAGAAACTTCGCCAAGGAGTTCGCGGTCGAGATCATCCAGTTCTCCCTCCATAAAGTCATCGGGTCCGTGCTCAGGGTCCCAGGTTGGGGTACCCATAGCCGATGGCCCTGCGCCCAAAGCATCGGGATGGCCGTGAGTGCCCTTGGCCTGTAACGCTGCGGGTTTCTTGATAGTGCCGGGGTTGTTCGTTACACCCGTAGACTTGCGCTTGGAAGCACTAGGACGAGGACGCGGGCGGGATCGGTTGTTGGAACTTCGCACATCAGCTTCGAGAGCCGCCTTGGCCTGGTATCGCTCCTCGCGCTCCATCTTGCGGTCTTTCTTGGGACCATTGGCTTCGGTGTAATCCCAGCGATCGAGTCGGCGGGCTGCTTTTCGCACTACAGAGAGAAAGACGCTCGCACATTCTCCAAAGTCATCTTCTTCTTCCGGGTTCGGGAAGAGGCCACCCTTGCCCCACGAGGTTTCTTCGTCATCTGTATCGTAGCCCTCGGGCAGACCCTGAAGCAAGCGACCGTAGCGCGCGAAAGGAATCTCACTCTCCCGTTTAGCACGGAGAACGCGGTATGCATTTGATTTACGTTTAGCCAGCAGATAGTCAATCCTCTGCCGACGATTTTGCTCAACGGCTATCTGGTGCTGTGTAAGTGGCCGCATCCGACGCATAGTAGGTGCCGATGAAAGCGAAGGCTCAGTAATAAAGCGGTTAAGAACTGGATGGTTGGGGCCTGGAGGAGCGGGGGAAGCATCGGGAGTATGTTCCATCCTCGTTTTCAAGATGAGTCGCTGTTGGCCCACGGCTCGATTAAGTGATGATTCCCGCTTGGCCTGTTTAGGTCGCGGACGGGAGTGACCGGGGGTCATATCATCGTCCTCATCATCTAAGCTGCGTTTAGCAGAAGGGTGTAGAGGGGTGGACATAGCAGAGCCACGACCTCCCATACCAGAGTAGTCTCCTGCGAATGATTCTTCGTCAATGCCGAATTCTGCGGTTAGAAAAGGTTAGCGTTCTGTAGACATGTACAATATGATAGCTCTCCAGAATTCCCAACTCACCTTTCTTGGGTCGCTTGGGAATGCGCGGTAGTGGTTCCTCTTCTTCCAGGATGCCTGCGCAAAATGTCAGTGTCCCATTTTCAACAGTCAGACCTAGGCACACGTACGTTTGCGCTCTAATCTTTTGGACTCCCCGTATTCCTGTTCCTCGGGTGTATCTAAATTCTCTTCGCTGGCTTGTTCCTCTGTCAAGATATCAAAGGCAGGTACTTTCAAAGGAAGGCCCTCTGCACCCTCGCCTTCCACACCTGGACCAAACGGATTGTTCAAGGCAGCCTCGCGACTGAAATCGCTCTCGAGATACCACCACATCAGCCAGAGGAACGCCCTAGCGCGACTTTGGCTGCTAAGTGTAGACCTCATAACTAGGTCGAAGAAGTCTCGCGGAGGAAAGAAGTGTGTTTCTGACACTTTGGGGGCATACTGCGCCAGAACAAAAATCAAGTTCACGGGGTTGGTCCGAGGTATATTCTGCCGCTTAATCTTTTCGAGGGTATTCGGCTGGTCCACATCCTCTGAAGCGCCCTTCAGAATAGACTTCAGACGAGGAGCATCCTGCAGCTGCTTGTAGGCGTTGGAATCCTGATGCGCTTGTAGTGAGGGGATCGAGTGGTAGGTTCGGAGTTGAGCACGCATTTCGGGGAAGACTAGAAATCGCGACGATAGTGATTAGCACAGAGGTCAAGTATATTATGGCATAGCTGCAAGCGTACAGTTCAGGGTAGTGTTCATGCGACCGAAATTGACCAGCAGACAAACCATAGCCATATTGATAGCCGCCGGTTTGTCGTTCTGCAGTTTATCCTTCAGAATCTTGCTGGTCTTGCTGCTCCGAGCCATCGCATTGATGTAAACATCCGCGAAGTCCATTCCCTTCTGTCCGTCGGGATACCGCGTAAAAACAGGCGTTTTGTCCTCAAAGACCAGCTTCAGGAATTGGTACTGGATATCTTTGCGCCATAGAGGTATGCCGTCGTCTTTCTTCAGGTGTCGAATCTTATTGCCAGAGTAGACAGAGCCAATTGTGCCATTCGCTTGCCGCCTTGTACCGACCGTTGCGCTCGCGGTCATGCCGTGAGACTGGTCATCCGCAGCCTCGGACATCGCGAAGGACTCGTCCATCATACTGTTTTCGAAGTCGGTCATCTTGGGTTTATTGGAACCGCTAGCAGGTCCGCGATCAGGATTCTAGGAGAATCGCAAGTTGTAATGTGAAGTGCCCCCTAGGAGGCGGCCGATGAAAGAGGCAGAAGTAGTGTAAGAGGAACGAAACGAAAAAGGAAAGGATAAAAGTGAAAAGGAGTGCCAAGTAAAACCGGGAAAAGGGAAAATGAAGTTCAAAAGCCGGAAAAAGAGGAAGAAAGCAGAGCCGAGTGGCCCATGAAGGTATAGCTGGTGTGATATCTACCCGTATCAGACCTCGCGCGTTTAATATGGCGCTTAATGCCACGCATTTGGATTTCCAATCGACGGAGGAAGCAGCGCAATAGCAACTACCATTTATGATGTGTTATTTACATGCATATTAATCCTACGGAATTCCCACTTTACAACCTAGAGAAGAATTGGAAACACTTTTCGAAATTGCATTGGATAAGAGAACTTTCCTTCTCATGGCCATCTCAGGGCCGTTGGTTCGCTTGTTCACTCCTCATTCGAACCCGAGAATTCATATGCCCATTCTTCCAGTGGCGACAGCGCCCTATCCCCCGAGGTCCGAGAAAAATGATCAAAATAGACAAGGAAATGAAGCAAGATGCTCTCATTCGGAGATAATCAGCCTCCACGGACCCGAAAGCAGAGGACATGCAGTTGCAGGTCAAGCCAACGCCATACAGAATGCAAAGAATACCTTTTTTGGCTTCGAAACACACCAGCCGCGCCAGGGGGTGTAACGGCGAGATAACCAGTATCCGAAAAAAAGCGCGGAGAAAGAAAGCGCACGTTTTTGTTTTCGAAAAAAAAAACTCGACTGCAGAACGCACGAGGGCAGCAACAGAAACAAATGTCCGCCATGAGATACCGACGCTGTAAAAAGTCTATGCTGCATATGATGAATGCAGCCATAACAACACCGAAGATGAATGCGAAGAGAAAAAGAAAACTTTTCGAGATGATGAAAAGTCATCAATCTCCGCTCGGCGCACGCGCGTCACTCGAACGTATCCCCAGTGGGGATGCTCGAACATAAGGGGTATCTGACGAGAGCGGACATAGGAAAAAAAAAGACAACGCATTCTATGATGTTCATGCAGTTTCGATCACGGGTTGCCCCAAGAGAGTAGTGGTGTCTCCCAGGAGCAAAAAAAGAAGATCGGACTGCGCGAATGCCTCGTATCCATTACAAGGCAATATTTGAAAAGCCATGAATAGAATCAGCGAAGAGACATGAGAGGAACAGCAAAGGAAACGAGATTAAAGCATACGCAAACGGGAAAATATGAATCTAAAACAAGCATAGGAAAGTCGTGCAGTCATGACAAAGCCGTCCCTGAGAGATAGCACAGGTAGAAGAGAACTCAGGGACTCAATCTGATCGTATCCGTCAACGAGAGACAAAAGAAAATAAAGCAAGGGAGCCAATCAGACCCGAGGGCATCGTCAAAAGACCACGACTGATTTACCACCAGGAAGATGGGCCGGAGGAGCCGGAGGGGTTGCCGTAGCTACCACCACCTCCACCGTAGCCAGCACCACCACCGCTGCCGCCGTAGGCGGGAGCAGCAGCACCGCCATAGCCGCTACCGTAGGAGGGGGCAGCACCACCAGAGCCACCATAGCCACCGCCACCGCCGAAGCCACCACCCATGCCGCCAGGGATACGACGCACATCACGAGTAGCAGTAGCACCACGGCCACGGCCACCACCACCACGGCCACGACCGCTGAATCCGCTACCTTCGCGGGCAATGCTCTCCAGGAAAGCGGGAACCTCCTGGTGGGCCTCCTTGAGAAGCTCGAGCAAGTCACGGACAACACCACGGTTGCCACGGTTGAAGAAAGCAGTGGCGATACCGGTGTTACCGGCACGACCAGTACGACCGATGCGGTGAACGTAGTCATCAATGTCAGTGGGGAGATCGTAGTTGATGACGTGGGTGACGTTTGGAATATCGAGACCACGAGCAGCAACGGCAGTAGCAACCAGAATAGGGCAGCGACCGTTACGGAAGAGCTCCAGAGCACGCTCACGCTCGCGCTGGGTGCGGTCACCGTGAATGGCGGTCGCAGGGAAGCGCTGGTTAATCAGGAAATCAGAGAGCGAGTCGGCCATGCGCTTGGTTTCAACGAAGATGAGGGTCAAACCAGTGCTGCCGTGAGTGTGAAGAATATCGAGCAGGACGGAGCGCTTGTCAGCATCCTCGACATACTCGACCTTTTGAGTGATGTTCTCCGAAGTACTTCCGACACGACCAACGGACAAGAAAATGTAGTCCTTGAGGAAATCGCGAGCAAGCATTTGAATATCGCGGGGGAAGGTGGCCGAGAACATGAGTGTCTGGCGATCGTCGACACCGGGCATATCCTCACCCTCGACGATACGGCGAATCTGGGGCTCGAAACCCATGTCCAGCATGCGATCAGCCTCGTCAAGAACGAGATACTTGATGTTAGCCAGGGAGATACGTCCACGCTCAATCAAATCAACCAGACGACCGGGGGTAGCAACGAGAAGATCGCAACCACGCTCGATCTGACGAAGCTGAGAGCCGATGTCTGCACCACCGTACACGACGCAGGGGCGAACCCATGAGCGGTAGGCGAACTTGCGGGCCTCCTCGAAGATCTGAGAGACCAGCTCACGAGTGGGAGCAAGGATGAGGGAGGTGGGGTAAGCCTTACGCTGGCGGCCGTAGCTGAATTGACCACCACCGCCACCCTGGGTAGGGGCAGCAGAAGGACCGTTCTGGAAAGCTTGAGAGAGGATAGGGAAAAGGAATCCACCAGTCTTTCCGGAACCAGTCTGGGCACAAGCCATAAGATCACGTCCGTTCATGACGATGGGGACCGAGTACTTCTGAACGGGAGTAGGAATGACATAGCTGGCAAGCTTGATGTTGGCAATCAGGTGGTCGTCCAGGGGAGGGTTAGTGAACTGGGTAACAGGCTCTGGGACATCGTTTCCGGAGGCCTCAACGGGGATATCATCGTAGTTGGAGAAATTGATTCCAGTCTGCTGCTTAGTGGGGTCGTTTGGCACTCCGAACAGCTCGCGCTCCAGGCGAGCATTGGCAGGACCGGGAACGTGCTTGCCGTCGCGCCACTGGCCATCGCCTGAGCCACCACGGGATTGCTGAGAACCGCCACCACCGCTGTAGCCGCCGCTGCTGCCACCACCGCTAGCACCACCATAAGAGGATCCTGGGTTTCCGTAAGCATTGGGATTGAAGGGCCGGAGTTTTCCATCGGGAGTCCAGCTGGTCATACCGTTCGCGGGGCCACGAGGGCTGAAGTTGGGAGCGCTAGCATTAGCCCAGTTGGCACCGGCGTCACTATAAAATACAAAAATCAGTTGCCGATTCATGATAGTCAGTCATTTTGGTACTGTACCGAGGACCACCGAAGCCAGGTCCAGAAGGAGCAGCCTCAGCGTTAGCACTGGGGGCGGGAGCGGGACCAGAACCGGGACCACGCTGGCGAAGGTGAGGAGGAATGTAGGCAGCACGGCCAACAGGGGCGTTACCCTGGGGGGCGTGCTGAGATTCGTTGAGGGAAAGGTTTCCCATTTGCAAACCGTCGGCCATTTTTGCGGTTGAAAGTGTCTATTGGAAAGCAAGAGTTAGAAGATGTCCGATGTCGACGGTGAACGATGTTGCGTACAGTTTTTCTGCTTCACCGGAAAATATTGGTCGTAGATAAAGCGCAAGTGATCTGGAAAAGATACTTGCAAAGAAAAACAAATCCACGTAAAGTGTACCTTTAGAGAGAGAGTGTGTGAAAAGATCAAATCGCTTTTCTGTTTTAACTCGATAAGAAAAAAAAAAAAGATCGAGTGGCAACAAGAAAGCTCAGGAAAACCACAGAGAATATGGAAAATGCAAATCTCCGGAATCTAAGAACTCTAGAGAGAAGAGAAAGAGAGAGAGAGAGAGTAGTGAGAAAAGGGATGATGGAGGGGGGTTGAATCAAGAGAGAAAGAGAACGGATGAAGTCTGTGGGAAGGAGGCAACAAAAGTTGGAGACTTGGGGCGTGTGTGGCTGTTGGAGGTACCTGAATGGAACCTATCTGTATGCTATATTTACCTGCTTACTAGAAGTACCGGTTAGGTACCTACCGCCACTGAAGAAATTTCTACTCGCCAGTTGCTGCACGTAGGCGGTCTGGACACCCTTGCCTGACTAAGATAGGAGGCGAACCTTATGATCTGAGTGGATGATTTTCCCGCAGTCCCCCAAAGTATATCACCACCTACATACGTGAGGTCACATCCATGGGTGATCTATGATGAGGGTCATCGGGCATTAAAATCCAGGGGTTTAGGGGGACAGAAGGTCCAAAAATAATGTCTCATTGATCTAATATCATTTCTTAGGCATCATACTGTTTCTCTTTCTCTTGCTCTTGCTGCTGGCCTCGCCGACGGGCAATCCAGATACCCACAGCGGCTACCAGAACGAAGAAAATCACGACCAGCTGCAGTAAGTAAGATGGCGTGGCCTCGGGAGCATCGGGAGCATTTTCGGTGACACTTGGCTCTTGGTCGAGTTCTTAAAGTTCTCCAACATCATCAGCCACTTCCAACTAGCAGCAGAAAGTAGACAGTCACCTGTCTAGAGCTCATCGCGGCTACCTTTTTCCTCGGTCTCGGGCTCAAGCTCGAGCTCGCCGCTCTTCACAATCTTGACCGCTAGCTTGGGCCTGTCGCCGGATCCCTTGGGAACGTTTTGGATCTTGTCGACAACCTCATAGCCCTCAAGGACCTCGCCGAAGACGACATGGCGGCCATCGAGCCAACTGCGTTGTTTCCGTTAGTTATTGCCCCAAAGGAATCACTGCAAGGGATACGAACGAGGTGATAGCGGTGGTGATGAAGAATTGAGAGCCGTTAGTGTCCTTGCCGGCGTTGGCCATGCCTAAGAATGGTCAGATGTCTGTAAGATTGAATCAAATGAGTGGAAATGCCTACTCAGCTGGCCCTTCTTGGTGTGACGCAGCTTGAAGTTCTCATCCTTGAACTTGTTGCCGTAGATCGACTTTCCGCCGGTGCCTGTACACACTTAGAATAATGCAATCAACTTGCTCGGAGGCTCACAAACCATCGCCCTTGGTGAAGTCACCACCCTGGATCATGAAGTCTTTGATAACACGGTGGAAGGTAGAGTCCTGGTAGCCAAAGCCCTTCTCGCCAGTAGCCAAAGCGCTAGACATGGGTTAGCATATGCAGGATAAACGTTGCAGACATTGACATAGCAATGCACCATACCGGAAGTTCTCAGCGGTCTATACAAATAATAATGTCAGCAATAATTATCAATTAGTTACTGAGAGTATAGTTCTACAGACCTCAGGGACGGTCTTGCCGTACAAGCCCATCACAATGCGACCGAGGGGTTCGTCTCCATGCTGAATGTCAAAGTAGACCTGTCACCAACAATCAGTACCGCTTGCATATAGACCGAGTCGGAATATCAATGTCAATCACCTTGCTGGTAATCTTAGGGCCGCGAGGCTCCTTGGCCTCTTGGGCTTGAACCAGGGCAAAGCCAACGGCGAAGACAAAGAACAGGGAAACGAGAAGATTCCGGAAATACATGATTGTTAATTGCCACTGCTCTGGTAGGATACAGCGAGACGGGAAGATAGAGTAATTGGGAGCGGAAGAAGGCCAGCTTGCAATGCGGAGAATAGACGGGGTAGTGCCATGGAATTCAGGCACCAAGTTACGGAAAAACGTTGACGGAGGATTTCTCCCGGAGTTCAACGAGAGCAACAAGTGACGGCTCCATACGATTGTCAGGACATCAACCAGCCAGCACAGTTCAAGATGGTATGTTAGCCACCGTCAAGATACAATAGTTCCTCCAAAGAAACCTGCTAATAGCCTTTAGGTCTTCATCCTTGGTGTCAATTTCCCCGAGCGGAATCTGCTCAAGGCAAGCCAACCCGCACGATTGCGCCCATAGCCTGGATATCCCAACTAACATACATTGAGCGCAATAGAAATCCCTCGAGACCTTCTTCGGAATCGGCAGCAACGGCTCCGGTCGCCTCATGTCCCGCTTCAACATCCATCCGACCTGCCGCGTCGGCGAGCTGGCCAACAAGCAGGTCCTCGACCTCACAGCCGTGCTATCCGAAATGAAAATTGAGAATGATCTGCGCAGAGAAGTTCTCAATGATATCAAGCGCATGAAAGAGACCGGAACTTACCGCGGCCGACGTCATGCGCTGGGCTTGCCTGTGAGGGGACAGCGGACACGAACTCAGGTGGGTTTCCCCTTCCTCCTCGTGCTCTATTGATATCTCATATTGCACCTGAGAGACCTATGCGAGCTTATGGTTAACTAAATCTTAATAGATCAAAACTCCTGTCAAGTTGAACCGCATGGAGCGGAGACTATAAACTTGATAGTGTCGTGTTCGATTGTTACTTTTATGGGATTGTCTCACTGTTTTTCGTGAGAGGCATGGATTTGGCGTTGTATTGATTTCTGGCACTCGACCTTTGCCAGTTTATATGTGAACGGAACCCCTCTGTGGATGTATTATAGGCTAGGCATAAACCTGGGGTGAATGGAAGCTTCAAAACAGAACTATATATATGTACGGTAAAGTCGTAGTGAATATCAGGCTGTAGTCTGACATATATCCAATTCCGAGCTAAAGATGTACGCAAAGATGGGAAAGTAAGGAGAAAAAAACAACATGTAAGTCTAAACTTTTGCCCTCAACCAAGTGTTAAAACGCCAGGCCCATATGTGCACTCATGCCTCCGAAGGCAGTACGCCTTCGCCGCGGTTGATTTGGATCCGCTTATCCTCTCCCGCGCTGACAATGCCCACCGTCTTGTCCCAGCACACGCTGAACACCTTGACACCTTCACCGCCAACCCGCTTGCTATCGGACTTACCTTCCTCCTCGAGGCTCTTGCGAGTAATTGAGTAAACGCTCTCACCAACAACACCTTCCTTGTCGGTCTTGGTAGACCGGATATCCCAAATTCTGCACGTGCCGTCGTGGCTACCGCTAATGAGTCCATATGTGCTGTGAGGGTCACGGGCCAAGCTGACAACAGCGTTGGTGTGACCTCGGAGAGTCATGGCAGCCACAGTAGTAGCAGAGGCACGTGGGTCAATCAGAGTGATATGGCGGGCGGCAGTACCGGCAGCCAAGAGGCTGAGTTCGGGGAGGTGCTCGAGCGAGAGGAGCGAGTGTGATGTGGTGCGAGTGTCAACCAGAGAACCAGTGACCAAATCCCATGTCCGCAGGGAGTGATCCCATGAGGCCGAGTAACCAACGGTAGCATCTCTTCCATCGAAAATAGCAGCAGAAACAGGTGCCGTGTGGGCTGACAGAAGAGTCAGAGGACCACGCTGCGGTGTGCTAACGGAGGTGTTCAGCTTGCGGCGCTTTGTGTTCCGAGCATTGCTAGAAGGAAGCAAGTTCTCAGGTGCTGCCGGGGCATCGGTCTTCTTAGTTGACCAGAATCCAACGGTGCTATCTGCGGAACCAGTCAATAGACGGTTGGACTTGGCATGAACTGCTAGTGACTCGATTCCAGCCTTGTGACCATACAGCTCCAGCTGAGGAGAAATTTTTCCAGTGAAACCACCTTCACCCTCAGTATACTTCCACAATCGGACCGTGCGATCAAGACCTGCGGATGCGATCTGGTTTGGAGAAACGAACTTGGCGGTTCTGATAGAGGCGGTGTGGCCACCATCGGCGGCGGCAGGAGAGGTCGCGATAGTCTCAGACGACATATTCCAGATGCGAAGCAGACCATCATAGCTTCCTGATAGAATTCTTTCTTGGCCCTTAGTAAAAGTCGCACCTGAGGCCCAGGATGCAGCATGTGAGGTCGTGGAAAGGACGTCTGTCGCGCTAACCCAGTCATCATGCTGGAACGAGGCGATATGCAGGGGCGGGATCAGAGCTCGAACATATTCAATCTCGAGGGTCGTCTCAGCTGAGATACCGTTGTCGACCAAATATTCATCGATCGAGGTCCGCAAAAAAGTTCCATTGATCAAAAACTCAAATGGAATGGGCTTTTCGCTTGAGAGAAGGTTGTTCACCAGTGTCGATAGCGCATATCGTCGAAGCCCTTTTTAAAGGAAGAGTCAGTACTTGATACTACTATTTATGATTTCTGATCGGCAATGGGTCTCACCTGTAGGAACAAGAATTGGACCGGTGCTTTCAGGCAGAGCAATATCCTCCTGCTGGCTAATGAGCTGCACACGGACTTGTCTCTGTGCTGACTCTGCAGCAGCAGAAGTGACTAGATCTTCGCTCATTGTGAAATCGTTCAAATTGCTGCCGGTGTTGCACTTTTTTGGTGGCTGTCGCATTTTCGGCGGGTGAGGAAAAAATACGGCGACCCGTGCGGCACACTTGCGCAGAGCGCGGAGATGGCCCCACTCGGTCTACACAGCTTATTGTAATACACTGCAGTTTTAACATATATCTGGTAAATGAAGTGATATTTCTATTACGTGGATGGGGCTTATCATCTAGGCGCTCTTCGAATCTCTGCAATAGCACGTCGCCGGTGATCAGACTCTGCGAACAAGGCCTCGATCAGGTCAATCACTTCGTCAGCAGAGAACTCTAAGCCCAACTCTCCTTCGAGCCAAAGGAATTTGATATCGGCGAGGGAGCTCTCTAGAATATTGATCATATATTGGAAACGCAGCCAGCTTGAAACGTAGATGGCAGTGACGGGTATTGCCTCGGCATCACCATCTGTCTCACGCATGAACAGGTCCTCCAATTTTGAGAGTTGGTTACAGAAGGAGACCAGTTGCCGTGACTGATCCTCCGAGATATCACCCAAATCTTCGATATCGATGACTACCTTGTTGATCACAGTAGATAAGAGCGATCCAACTGATTGGAGCAGCGCGGAATGAGACAGTATGGGTTGCCATTCCTTGTAAACGTCGCGAATTCGGTCGACGGTTGCGCTAACAGAATTCTCACAGTCTGCCTGGAATGGCTGCTCGGAGCATTGTCCAAATCCTTGGGCTCCGTCAAGCAGATCTGTGACGATAGTGCGTTGCGTCTGCATCTCTTTGCTATACGCAAGTTTGCCGAATTTCTCCAAAGCTTCAACGTCGGGCTGGAGTTTGGAGAGTGCATGTTCTTCGACTAGTTTCCGGATCTCATCGGCAAGGTACAGACTATCATTATAAAGGTACATCTGCCCTGAAGTGAGTTTCAGCGAGTAGAATGTGGATGATGTAGCTTTGAACATAGCCAGGATCAAGGTTGGCAATGCAAGAAGACCAGCACCAGAAGAAGCGACGCGGGAATTGGCGTAGCTGGGCTCTAGTTAGTTTGCAAAGGAAACAAGTTGGAAGACGGCATGACTTACGCAGGCTGCGAAATATCCTTCGAATCGGTGATTTGCTGCTGAACGACCTTAAGAACAGACTCTGGGATATCGGTGATTGTGAAGACTTCCTTCAGGGTAACTTCCTTTGGTGATACAAATTGAGTTGTATTCTTCGTGTCGGTTGCGTTTGTCGATGATGTTTTCTGGGGCTCCGAAGGCTTATTATCAACTTTATGGTCATCTTCATCCTCATCCCCCCAGCCCCAGGCATCATCGTCATCATCTTCCGCAGAAGCAGCTGCTTCTGGTTTGGCATCGGGAGTCTCCTCGACGTCCTCGTCATCTAGACCCCACGCACTAACATCTTCCTCTTCTTCATCAGGCTTTGCTGTTTCTGCTTTCTTGGGCTCATCTTCTTTATCGTCATCCCAGTGGGCGTCCCAGTCCTCATTGCCGGCATTCTCCAATAAAGCACCTTCAGCTTGTGAAACCTTTCCTCTTTCAATTCGTTCGACCTGTTTCGTTGTTCCCTGACTGGCGGCAAGGACTTTGCGGACGCTATCGAGCGAGTCGACTCTACGCCGAGTCAACCACAGGCGTGGAGCTTGGTTGACCCACGAGACGAGTTCTTCTTGGCCAGTCCAACCCCACGACTCTATCTGCTGGGTGAACTGTGAAACATGACTCAGGATATTCTCAAACTCGGCGAGGCCACCTAGATCGGTGGGAATAGCAGGGGACAGCCACTCGCAGATTGCCTTTGAGGAAATAATCGCAATGAATGATTCGGAGAAAGTCGCGGACACCGATGACGGTAGATTTTGTCGCAAGTAGCCCAAAACGCTGGAAAGGCGATCCAAGGTCTCCAGTGCGGTCGCCTTTGAGGCCTCAGGCTCAATGCGAATGCTAGTCTCCGTCACCACCACACCATGGCTAGTTCCATTAGGGTGAGGTAGCAAGATCGGATTTACGATCGCCGAAAAGAGGTCCCTTTGCAGTTTCTCGATGGAGGATGTGAGTATATCTAGTCGGGCCAGCGACGTAATAGTGCTCTCAATAGAACCGGCATCTGCATCTCCGCTAGAGACATGGAATTCGCCTTGTTGTCGGTCAACTTTCAATTGATCAGCCCAGCGCGAAAGAAGGGCCTCAACAATCTCCGATCGTAACAGTGACACCTCATCGGAGAGTATACCCATCACATTTGTATTCGTAAAGAAGGCATCCTTTCCAACAGCTGCGTCGGTAGACTCCAATTGTTCAATGGCGGTGGTGATCTGGCCACTTCTGAGAGCAGCTCGCCCTGTTTCCAGCTGCTGGCACAAGCGGTGCACCTCCTCTAGGGTATCCGCTACGGCCTGATTGAAGGCAATCTCCGTCTCAACCAAGGTGACTTTCGCTCTCGCATCTTCAACTTTCGCCTGCAGGGGTTCGGTATGCTCATGCTGCGCGACTATTTCTCGCGCAGTTAATCTTGAGCGTTCTATGTCGGCGTGAAGTTGTTTCGCTTGGATAATCCAGTCGTCGGCATCGAAGGTGTTCTCGCGACTCAAGGAGCTAATCTCATTCTAATCAAAGCAGCGCTGGTCAGTAATGAATGCCCGACGTGCGTAGATAGCCATTGGGGGCTTCGTACCTCTACCTGCTCACGTGCCTTCGATATAAGCTCGAGCTCCCTGGCGAGAGCAGCTGCCGGGAAGTTACCAGCAACTACACTCTCCTCGGGATAGGTCCCTTCGGTGACAAAGCCCAGCACCGCCTGGCACAACTCCTCGGTATTTCCTGCCATGATACCAACTTTTCCAAAACCAAGGACAGATTGTCAGGGAACACGAGCTTCGGAGCTTCGGAGACAGATGTGCATGTAAAGAGGAGTTGAGCTGTCAACAACCCGTGACTTCGAATTTGGGCGTCACCGCCCCCCACGTGGTGTATACGCTGTATGCTTTCGCTCTAGATCGCTAAATTCGCTAGAATTTTAATTAAAAATATATCTCGTTTGTATTTGAATGGTCGCAAAGAATCCAAAATCTATTAGCCCTCTCTCTTTGTTATATAAATTCTTTCAGTTGCCCGCTTTGTAAGGAAAACCGGAGACTGAGCTCTCTCCCAAACTTGGAAAACTCCGGGACCAACACAACTTTTGAAGACATCTCAGATTCACCGTGTCTCGGATACTCCCCCTGAGTCGAAGTACTTGTTTTCTGTAAGTCAATGTGAATTGCGTTCTCAGATCTTATTGCCTACGGAGGGGCATCAAGTGTATCAACCTTCTATCCCCAATTTCTGCTTGTCACCCCGCCTATGTCATTGTCCTTGACAATATGTTGCACCTTTCAAGATATGATTTAGAAAGGACCTCGCCAATTGCTGCTTTTGTTCCCATTCTATTCAAACGCGACTCGGGGTGGATATTCTTCTCTCATCCGAGTTGTGGTGGTCATACTTGTTCTCAGACAATTCCTTACCGCACGTGCTTATGTGCTCACGACTGTATCAAATGTTTAATAAAGTGACACGAATTGCTAACAAATCAACAAGACTGTCAACCCTACGGCGAAATATCTTCACTGGGTCTGTCCCATTGATCAATATGTCGCCCTCGGTGCAGAACAGTCACTTCAAACTGCTCCAGCAGTTCAAGCCTGACTACTCGGCGAGCGAGTTCACTCAGTATGAATCACAGCGTACCGGCATGAGAGTGGTCGTTATCGACCAGCCGGGTCCCAAAGTGAACGGTTACTTTGTGCTCGCTACCGAAATCCACGATGATTCGGGTGCTCCTCATACTCTGGAGCACTTGTGCTTCATGGGTTCCCGCAATTACCGCTACAAGGGCTTCCTGGACAAGCTAGCTACCCGCGTGTACTCCAGCACTAATGCCTGGACGGCAACCGATCACACTGCCTACACTCTGGATACCGCAGGCTGGGAAGGCTTTGCTCGTATCCTGCCAGTGTACCTGGAGCATGTCATTGCTCCTACCCTGACTGACGAAGGCTGCTACACTGAAGTTCACCACATCGATGGCTCTGGAAATGATGCCGGTGTCGTGTATTCCGAGATGCAGGGTGTACAGAACAATGCGGCTGAGCTGATCGATCTTGCAGCCCGGCGATTGACCTACCCGCCTGGTGTGGGCTTCCGCTATGAGACAGGAGGTATGATGGAACAGCTTCGTGTCTTGCCTGCGGAACGGATTCGCGAGTTCCACCGTGAGATGTATCAGCCCAAGAACCTGTGCCTGATCCTCACTGGAGAAGTCGACCAGAGCAACATGCTGGAGATCTTGGATAAGTTCGAAGACACTATCTTGGATGTCATTCCTAGCCCAGAGGCACCATTCAAAAGACCCTGGGTGGATTCCAAACAGGCTCCCTACTTGGAGAAGTCCGCTATCCAGAAAGTTGAATTCCCAGAGGAGGATGAATCATTTGGTGAAATCGAAATTCGATTCATGGGACCGGACTGCACTGATACTATCTTATGTAAGATACAAAACCCCAAGATTCGATATCAAATACTTACAGTATCATAGCCGGCGCTCTTAATGTGTCACTTTTGTACCTAGCCGGTTCATCTGCAGCTCTGCTAGAGAACATCCTTGTTGAGAAAGAACAGCTCGCCAGTGCCGTCTACTATTCAACTGAGGACCACCCTAGCATGGAGGTTCGTTTCACGTTGACCAGCGTGGAAACAGAGAAGTTGGAGAGCGTCGAGAAGAGATTCTTTGAGATCCTCCAAGATGCGATGACCAAGGAATTAGATCTGAAGTACTTGAAAGAGTGTATCGCCCGACAGCGCCGAACCTGGAAGTTCTCGACTGAGTCTTCTGCCTCTTCATTCGCAGAGTACGTTATCTCTGATTTCCTGTACGGAAAGCGCGATGGCTCGACCTTGATGGATGTCGCAACTCTGAAGGAATATGATGTCCTTGAAACCTGGTCCGAGGACCAGTGGCGCGCTTTCATCAAGAAATGGATCTCAGATGCTCCCCATGTCACTATCTTGGGTATCCCGTCCCAGAAGATGTCCGCCACGCTTAAAAAAGACGAGGAGGACCGGGCCGCTGCGCAAAAGGAGCGTCTCGGCGAGAAGGGCCTGAAGGAGCTTGCCGATAAACTCGATAAAGCCAAAGCAGAGAACGACAAGGAGATTCCGCAGGAGTTGCTGGAAAAGTTCGCCATCCCCGGAACTGAGTCAATCCACTTCATGGAGACCAGTACGGCTCGTTCGGGTGCTGCCCTGAAATCTGGACGGCCCGACAACAAGATACAGCCATTTGTTGATGCCGACAAGTCTGACCAGTCACTTTTCATCCACTTCGAGCACATCCCTAGTAGCTTTGTCCAGCTTTCAGTTCTCATCTCAGCTGATTCTGTGCCCGTTCAGTTGCGTCCATTGCTGTCCATCTATACCGAGGCGTTCTTCAACATCCCGGTGGAGCGTGATGGCAAGATCATTGACTTTGAGCAAGTCGTAGTAGAATTAGAGAGAGACACCGTCGGATACTCGATGACGACTGCTCGCGGTCTTGGGAACTCGGAGATGCTCCGTATCTCCTTCCAGGTCGAGCTGGAGAAGTATGCGAATGCCGTCGCCTGGCTGCAGGAGCTGTGCTGGAAGTCCGTCTTCGATGTGGAGAGACTCCGGGCTATCAACTCTCGTCTCTTGGCCGATGTGCCAGACTCCAAGCGCAGTGGTGACTCCATGCTTGCTGCTGTAAATGTGATGGTTCACTACGCAGAGGAGTCGATCACCCGGGCTCGTTCTACTTTGGTGAAGGCTCGCTACCTTAAGCGCGTCAAGCGTCTGCTCTTTGAGAAGCCGGAGGAAGTCGTCAGCCGCATGGAGGAGATCCGGAAATCGCTCTTCCAACCCGACAACGTGCGCATCATTGTCATTGCTGACCTCGAGAAACTCCAGAACCCGGTCTCGACCTGGAAGCCCTTCGCCGATGCCCTGGGCACCAGCGCTGAGTTGCGGCCTATCACTGACCGGCGATCCCAGCTGAGCGATGCCGGCAAGAACATTGGCGGCAAGTCTTACATTGTCCCCATGCCGACTATTGACTCGTCCTTCGCCTACGCCACCGCCCGTGGTCTGACCTCGTACGATTCCCCCGACCTGCCCGCACTATTAGTCGCGATTTCGTACATGAACGCTGTCGAGGGTCCGCTCTGGGTTGCAGTTCGTGGCACTGGTCTGGCGTACGGCACTAATTTCAGTTACAACATCGACACCGGCTTTGTCAACTTCGATGTGTACCGGTCCCCGAACGCCCACAAGGCGTTCGAGTCTAGCAAGAAGATTGTTGATGACTATCTATCCGGTGCTACGACTTTCGATCCTTTGATGCTGGAGGGTGCTATTAGCAGCATCGTGGTCAACTATGCCAACGAGCAGATGACCGCCGCCAATGCTGCCCAGGGCAGTTTCATCCGCCAGGTCGTGCGCAACTTGCCCAGCGACTATAAGGAGAAGATGCTCAAGAATGTGCGCGCTATCACCATCGACCAGATCAAGGGTGCTCTACGTGAGATCATCTTGCCATTGTTTGATCCGAAGACTGCAAACTTGGTTGTCACCTGCGCGACTGTGTTGGAAGAGGTGAGTTGTTCCCGGTCTTTACGATGTACGTATGGATTACTAACTTTGATTGCGAACAGACCATCAATCAGGGCTTCGAAAGTTCCGGCTTTACTCCCACAGTTCAGGCTCTTAAGGAGTTTGAGGACGACTATGGTCTGAAGGTTGGTGACGAGGAGGAAGATGAGGATGATGACGAGGATGAGGACTCCGAAAGCGGATCCGAGGATAGCGACGACGAAAGCGAAGACGAGTGATATGTTTTATGAACGATATCTACATAGGTAGCGAGGTAGATCACATAAAGGGAATTGTGGTGTCAAAAGACTCTACATCACCTCGACAGTGATGAATCTACTCTCTTACTCACTGAAAACAGGCTGCGACTCAGTAAACACCGAGATCTCAACTTAAACAAACAAAGCTGAAATAATCGCACTATATGAAATGTAGTCACACACATCCTCAGAAGAGGTAAATATGGTACACGCCAGGCAAGACCCGCCAGCAACCGTCTTGCCTGAACCCGAATCCAATCTTGAAGACTGCAATAGTTCCAAGAATAGATAAATCGGTGAACTGACCTCTTACTTTACTCCCATCGCCGTGAGAAGGTACGGATTTCAGTCAACCCAGCCCAACCCGGCCTCTATGCCCGTCATCGTCCACAGCCCCGAACGATTTAGAGGTCAGACCCGAAACGAATAAAACTACCAACTCAACTCCTTCCGGCCCTTAAGAGTCCTCCGAATAAGAGTCTTACGTCCATTCCTGTCCTTCTTGCGCGCCAGGTATCCATGGCGGCGCTTTTGGACCCGTCGCGACGGGCTGAACGTCACACGGCGCACACCTAGGGAGGCACTTGCGGAGAAAGAGCGGCGCTGCGAGGGTGTCTTCTGGGAGAGGAGTGATGACAGGGGTGAGAAAGCAGTTGCGGTTGCGGTTGTGGTTGGCGAGGAGAGGCGGCCGCCGATTGTTCGCGAGGGTTGGAAGCGGGTTGGCGTGGAGAGGAGGGAGGAGAAGGAGCGGGATGAGAGCATTGTGGAGGGTGTGCTTAATTGTTGCGGGATTTGGGCGAATCTGTTATCGGGGGAGTAGAGGTATTAGCTGTCTGGTTGGTTTCGTGGTGGAAAGGTTGTTGGCTGCTGTACCTAGTCATCGGGGTCCGCATGGCCGATGTGGTGGCCTGGAAGGCTGAGGGCACGGCCCTGGTGCGGAGGCAGAACATTTTCAGGTCCCTGGCTTTGTTTGGAGGGCGATTTTGAGGTGGGGTGGGAACTTCCTGAAGTTGGAGATCGAGTGAGGCCTGTGGACAAGACGCGGCGTCGGAAGACAGAAAATTAAGCGCGGAGCCGCTTACACGGACCCGCCTAGATATGCATGGCTACAATGATGTACGGTTGTACTTAGGTTATACAAAGGATAGAATTGGGTAGGTTTAGAGTGTAATATCTACAACCCTATAACTATAACTACGCTTGTTTAGCTGTGAACAAATATAACAGTATACTTGCAGCCGTTAAGAAGACCTACCCGATCGGGACTAGCGTCACCGAACTTTTTTGATCTCGAGATTCGAAATGCTGGACATCGCTCGTGCAACTCTCCGTCCTACTCGCAAATCACACTGAACTCAAGGAGAACTCTACTCTCAGCTCTGTCACTCTTATTACCGAGTTAAACCACTCTATAACCACCGCCACCACCACTCTTTAACCTCAAAAAACCCATCAAACCTACGAAGAATAACCAATTCCACCAAAATGGCAACCCAAGGTCCTCAGGCCCTGCCTCCAGTCACAGTGCGAAACACACATGTCATCAGCCAGTCCGCAGCGCATGAATTCCTAGCCGCCTATCTGGACCGCGCTG
The DNA here is from genome assembly GCF_015533775.1 of Penicillium roqueforti. Classification (NCBI taxonomy): domain Eukaryota; kingdom Fungi; phylum Ascomycota; class Eurotiomycetes; order Eurotiales; family Aspergillaceae; genus Penicillium; species Penicillium roqueforti. The sequence continues at coordinate 106,855 of NW_024067585.1, forward strand.
CGACAGACCCATCGTTGCAACCCAACGCCAGCATCAGCGAGCATGGTCCTGTCTCACGGACAACCACCGCAGCGCCGAACTTGATCCTGCACAACTTGAAGCGCGTTCAAATGGGCCTAGCTGGCGAGTTCCTTGGTCGTGATCTGACTGTCGCGAAGCAGAACCCCGGGGAGGACTATTTGGATGTTGCTGCGGGTATTCCGCAGACCAACGGCCATGATCTGCCGGACGAAAGCAATGATCTTGTCATGAATGATGCTGAGTTTGGCATGGAAGCTGAGGCTTTCGCGGATCAGGAGGCCGGGATTGATAAGGAGGAACGCAAGCGGAAGAAGAAGGAGAGACGGTTGGCGGAGAAGAAGGGTAAGGCCAAGGCGAAGGCTGAGGAATCCGATTGAGTGTGGTGTGGGTATATATCTGCTTGTGGGCGTTGCTGCATTGGGTCGGAGTCTTTTTTCTTTTATTCGTTCTATTGCTCTATTACTCTGGGCTGGTTGGGTTTTGGACGTACAAAAGCACTGCTCGCATTTCATGTCTGGAACAAAAAGTGTCATTTAAGAGTTTAGACGGATTGCTACAATCCAATCAATACATAATAGAACATTTCCAAGCCTCGCTTTTACTTCTCGAGAGTTGAGTTCCACCATGTCGACACAAAAAAGTCGTGTCCATATCATATAAAAATCGCCAGTATAACACGCACCACGTTTACAGCTCGCGATCTGCGGCCTTGACAGGCTTTTCACTGTCCTCCTCCTTGTTGCTAGTGACCTTGCCACCCTTCCAGCCAAGCGCAGCGAGACGCTCGGTGAGGATGGGGTGGGAGTAGTGGTAGCTAGCATAAATCGGATCGGCATCCATAGTGCTCAAGTTCTGGATCTGGAGCTTCAGTAGCGAGGAAGCGAGCTTGTCAGAGTAACCGAGGTTCTGGGCGAATTTATCTGTGGAACATTGTTAGTAAAACCGAGTGTAAAACCGAGTGTAAATGTGATGGATCGAATGGAACATACCGGCCTCAAATTCGAATTTTCGGCTGAGGATGTTCATGAGAAGCTTCACGACAGCATCCATAGGAGCCAGGGCGTCGGAGAAGAGCAGGAAACCAATCATGATAGGCTGTTCGTTGATGAATCCGAAGGACTGGTACAACGACTTGTTGTTGACAAAGACGGAGAAGAGAGCGAAAATGTAGAACATGTGGGCCTGGATTACATAGTTAGTGATAATTCGCCAAAAGAGCAACTGAACAAATTCGTACCTGGGCAATGCCGAAGAGCTTGGTGGTGTGGCTGAGGCTCCAGTGGCCAAGCTCATGGCCAAGCACAGCAACAACCTCCTCCGGCTCGGTCTTCTCAATCAAAGTATCGTAGATGACAATGTGCTTCTTCCATGGCAGACCATAGAAGTAGGCATTGCTGTGGGCACTGCGCTTGCTGCCGTCAATGACATGGAGCTCGGAGAGAGGGAAGTTGAGTCTCTTAGCCAAGTTCTCGACACCGGTCTTGAGTTCGCCGGGCTGAAGAGGCGAGAGCTTGTTGAACAGAGGCAGAATCGCAATGGGGTAGATAGTAATGGCGAAGATCTGGAGGAAGACACCGAAGAGCCAGAGGTAGTAGTAGAAGGAGGTGTCAAACTTCTGAACAATCTTAAGAACGGCAGTGATAATAGGAGTACCCAGAACAATTCCGAGCATCTGCCCCTTGAGCATATCCGTAATCCAGAGCTTGACCGTCTGCTTGTTGAAACCGAACTTCTCCTCAAGCACAAACGTGTTGTAGTACGAGATGGGCAGCGAGAGGATAGTGCTTATAATGTTGAAACCGAAGAAGAATACCAATGTCTGACAAATTTCGCCTTGGAACCGACCGGGGAGATACCGAGCCAGCACCAGACCGCTGAGGCCCCAGATCTTGGGGAGGACATCGCCGTAGATGAAAGCAAGGTTTTGGACTTGACCGTAAAGACCAGAGATGAAGCCGAACTTGGCCTTTGCGCGACCGTATGCCTGTAGTGATGTTTCAGTAAGCCTCTGTATATGATATAATTCCCCGTCATCGGGTTCATACCTGACTCTGGTCAAAGACCTTCTGGGTAACCTCCCCTTCGAGGACCTGGGGAGGCTTTGTCCGTTGCAAAAACTTGTACTGCCGAAGTGACAGGAAACCCTCAAGGACGAACTGGCCCACTGAAAATCCCACAAGCACGTTCTTCCATGGGAAGAGCGGGCGATCGAGCAAACGCGCCAATTGCTGGAGGACAGTTATTAGCGACGTGTCCACGGTGGAAAGCATATTTACCGTATAAACATGATAGTATCAATCAAATCAACTTACCTCGAGGATATACATGATCGAAATCGCGCAACTAGGCGAAGAAAGAGGACGTTGTTCAAGGCAGAAGAAGCTAGTTTGTTATTATCGGCAGCCTTAGTCAGATCTCATGCATGACCCTTCCATGGCCCGGGGCCTAACGCAACGTCGATCTCAGGAATTGGGCCTATTAATTAAGTAAAGTCTTGTTTATTTTAGGCCAAATGTGTGAGATGAGGAGTTAGTGGGAGTTAATTATATGCTAGTCTGCCAGCATTTGAAAAGTAAATAACTGGCGCTGATGCATTGCTGAAAGTCTTAGTACAATACTCGAAGATTGTAGATGTCATCTATACTCAAAAGGGTAGTATTTCTCGAGTCGCTCTATATATAAAAGCAGTTGGTGGCTTAGCGCGTTTGATCATCCCCGTGCGAGGCAATACGAGTGGTTATGGTCGTGCAATATATACATCCGACCTGCAGACTATCTAGCATCTACCACATTGCAAATGTTTATATCGATTAAACATACAGAAGCTCTTTGATTATGCCGGCCCTAATTTCCCTGCATTTCAGATCACAGACCTGTATAGGCCTATCTACATAAGATCCGATAATGCAGACAAAAAATGAGCAATGAACAGGAACCTCTTGGGAACAACTCCCTCGTACGATGGAAATAAAAAGCACATATCTTATTCGCCGACTCCACCTGCATCCCGTTCGTCGTCCGTCCCTCAGATCAAACCCGAGCATCCAGTCGCGGACCAAATCAAGTGGTCGCTGACATGCATGAAGGTAAACCGATCAAGGTGGCGACAATACATGCATTGCGCATCTCCTCCATCTTCTCTATTCAGCCGGGGGAATCAGTTAAATCACGTCTTTAATTTTCCGACTCGTCATGACCATAAACTTTTTTGCAATCATAGATCGCAAGACTCGTGTTCGAGGGTTGGTGGGGTGGGATCGTTATGCGGAGATATAGCAAGATTTATGTGCAAATCAAATTCCCCAACACAACAGATCTCATTCCCCAAACTCCCCATTCCGAACTGGGAAATCGTTCAAAGGACTGCTTTACTGCTGCACAGGCTCAAGGGTGTTACCACTGCGAATTGAAAAAGTCAGCATTTGTCACTAGAAATAACCCCAAACCAGTAGACTTACGCAACAATGTTGGCCCATCCGATCAAACGCCAGTGCTTCTCAATTCTGCGACTGATGGCGATCTTCTCGCCAACTTCCGTGCAGGCGGGACTGGTCAAGCTGAGCTTAGCGGCATCAGCCTTGACACCGAGGACCTTAGCACCAGTAGCGGTAGAACCGATGTTAACCATCAGGACTTCGTTCTTGGCAAGCTTGGCAACCTTGGCCTGCTTGCCGTCGGCGGTCTTGACACCCAGCAAGCGGCGGAGCAGGAAGTAGTTGACCTCAATCTCAGTGTAGATAGCAGGAAGGCGGCCACGGTGACCGAGAACGAAACCGACAAGACGATCTGCACGGCAAAGCGTGGGGTCGACACGGGTACCAACACCAATCAAACCGCCAGGAACGGCAAACTTGAGGTCATTGTGCTCAGCGAAGAGAGACACAATGCGGGAGAAAATGGGTCGACACTGGATCTTGCCCTGCTCATCCTTGGTGACGAGACCGGGGCGGATCTCAATCTCATCGTTCAGCTTTACAACACCGGTAAGGATGGAACCACCGGCAACACCACCCTTGAGCTCATCAATCTCGGCACCGGGCTTGTTGACATCGAAGGAACGAATGATCATCATGTGAGGCGTATCCTGGAAGTTGCGGATGGGGATAGGAATCGTCTGGACAAGTGCCTCGTTGACAGCATCAATGTTGTACTTCAGCTGCGCGGAAATGGGGATAACGGGCGAGCCATCAGCAACGGTACCACGGATGAACTTGAGAATCGACTGGTAGTGCTCAAGAGCGTTATCGCTTCGCATGAGGTCAACTGTTTATTTTCATACGTCAGTGCTTCGTTTCATCGACCGTTTACAACAACCAAGATTTTACCCTTATTTTGGAGAATGATGATGTGGTTGAGCTTCATAATCTCAATGGCAGCCAAGTGCTCCGAGGTCTGCGGTTGCGGGCAAGTTTCGTTTCCGGCAATCAAGAGGAGGGCGGCATCCTAATAAAATGATGTTAGCCTATCACCGATCCCTTGAGGTCCGAATTGGTGCAGTGAGGGATGAAACCTACCATGACCGCGGCTCCTGAAAGCATAGTGCTCATCTGTGCAAAGCTGATTAGCATCAACCCTTAAGAGAAGCTAGATTCCCTAAGGTGCGCAAGATGCGCAAGGGAGTAGATACTAACCAGAATATCGTGACCTATGATTGAAGATTAGCGGGGTTTTAATTTGGACATAGACATATTTAGCGAACATACCAGGGCAATCAACGAAACTATTTTTTTTGGATCAAAGGTTAGCGTATACCAGATAAAAGGAGGGACCTTCGGGTTGGAGGTAGACTAGGGATTCGCGATACCTGACATGACGCTATATCATAAAATTAGATTAGGGCCACTTGAGGAAAGGCTCTGAGTTTAGACTTCAGAGGGGAGGCAGAAGTACATACCAGCAACTGATAACGACCTGTACATCCCTCGCGCTCACATGGCGGGTCGACTTCCTTCTCACTCTTGAAACTCTTGTAACATGTAGGGCGAGGGCACTCGGGGCTGTCACACTTGTAGATCTTCGCGTTGGCGTAACCAAGCTTAATGGTAATATTGCGCTCAAGCTCGTTCTTGAAGCGGACGGTTTGAACCTCAGAAATAGCCTTGACGACGGTGGATTTGCCGCTGAAATTATATTAGTATGTGTGTAGGAAGAAAAAGGCGAGAGAAGGTGTCTAACTGTGCGACATGTCCGATCGTGCCTGGTAATCATGTCAGTAAATTTGTTATCTAGTAAAATAGGTGCGTTTCTGAACGCGCTTTCAAAGACGCATTCACAAACCAACAATCACATACCGATGTTCTGAGTAGCTTGCCGAGCAATGATCTCAGGCGAAAGAGGTGTCAATTTTGACAAGTCGAGGGTTTCCGGGTTAGGCTGCTCGGGCAGTTCTGGGCGCTTCGGGTGGGGAGCAGAGTCAGCCTTCTTCATGGCAGACTTGAGAGGCTTCTCCTCCTGCTCGAGGGGCTCCTGGTCCTCAACCTCTCCGCGAGCGTTGTGGGCATCGAGCAAAGGTGAGCCGGGCTGGGATCCCTCGTCAGAGAAATCGCCGTTGGAAGCCATATTTGCGGAATGAAATAGAAAATCAACTCGCGATCAGCAGCAAAGTTGAATGAAAACGCAGGTGGTCGGACGAAGCTGGTGGAACGGTAGAAGGTGGAAGGTCGGATGAAAATTGCTTCCCGCCGATATGATAATGGAAGAATGTAGGTGGGGGATTGTGTGTAGTGGAGAGCCGGGCGGTGTCTAGATGGCAACTCTACATTACCTCTACGTTATAACGGTTTTAGTAAATATGTATAGAGAATATAGTTCAATTAGACGTTTGTTCAAGTCGTTTAATATAGTTTAAAGTGTCATGGTTTATTGTGCGTGATTCGTTATCTTCTAAGAAAAAATCCCTAACTAATATACAACTCACACCAGGTACGCCACATCGGTTTTATAGAGCAGTGAGGGATAGTTAACATACCAAATCATTCTTATTCGACTTGAATTTAAAGAAAGAACTATTTCAAACCATAATCATAATTATTTTCTTGGGCAATAGACTCAGCTTCTTTTCATACATACTCATGATACATTGGTTGCCACTGAGGATCTATTTGACGGCACAAAGGGTATAAAAGTCGGGGAGCAATGAGAAGTTACTCATCGTCACTATCACTCGATGACTCCACTTCTTCTTCAGAGTCGTCTTCGGAGTCTATCAGTGTAGACGGATCCTCCGCAGGCAACATGACAAAGGCAGCCAAGCATGTGATGCGGTTACCAGTCTCATTGGTAGTCAAGAGCTTTCCAATCTGAGTCGTATCCTTCTTTCCTTGCTTTGCTGCGGAAACCTCTTTCCCAGTAACCTTCCAAACACGGACGACTCCGTCACTGTTGCCGGTAACGACCAAGAAGTCGTTGCGGAATTCCTTTGCTTGACCTTCAAGAGTGAGGATTTCGAAATCCTTGATGCGGCCAGGGAACCCAGCTTCCTTCCCACCAACCTGAGCAACAGGGGTAGCATGGGAAATTGAGCATTCGGTATCATCCTCCGCTTTTTTCAGTTCTTTGGTTGAATAGAAGATCACTCGGCCATCCTCTGTAGAGACAGCCAAGAAATCTTCCTTTTCACCACCCTTCAAAGGCAAAGAAACATACTTCATCTGGTGAAGTTTGCTTCGTGGGCTAGGAAGAAGTCTGCATCTCGGAATCGAGTCCTATGCCAATAGTCAGAAATTTGATCAACGGTATACCATCCAAATAACTTACAATCCCGAACACGACTGCACCCCATTCGAAAGCAACGGCAAACTCCTCTCCTTCGGAGTCCCATGCAATGCGCCGGCCTTCTCCAGTGCTCCATCTCGACTCCTTGACACCCTGTAGGACTTCCCGGGTAAAGTTCAACACACCAGCCTTCCTGCCGGTCACCAGATTCCACAATCTCATACATTTCTCTCCTCGCCCAACACTTAGCATTAGCTTCATACTGGGGTGAACCGCAAAGTGGTTCACTCCAGATGGAGCAGCTCCGGGAGGCGCTGTGTCACCGCTTGGCCGTCCTTGAATTTTTGGGTTTGGTGCTTTGATAGTTGATACAACGGTCCAGTCACGGGTCTTGGAGACGGAAATTGTGTTATCCTCTCCGGCTGCGAGTAACTTGGTTCGCGAAGGGAAATTCAACGAGGTTATACTGGCAGTGTGGTGCAACAATGATCCTAGCTCACGGTTCCGGGGATTTTCGAGGATCTTGTTTCCGGCGAAGGTCGGCACGGATGGATAGTCTTCATTCACGGCAGGTGGTGCGGCGGAGATCGAATACAAGTTGATGCGCTCATCTGTACTACCACTGGCCAGCATCACCTTTTGGGCATCGACAGGGTCGGTGGGCTTAGGTAGTGGCGACAATGCTAGACAACGAATGGCAGATCCATGGGCTTCGAATAAGAAAGTATCCATGCATTGGATGGCTGGAGAGTCAGCCTCAGCCTTTGCTTTCAGGCTGGAGGCTGGGATCCCGACCGTGAAGCCATGGAGCACTCGCTCATAAGAGCCCGTGACAACCTGGACAGTGACAGCTGCATCGGGAGTCTCTGACGGAGTAGGGATGGATTTAGTAACCTTGGGAGGAGTACCAGCCGTCTTGTCGTCCTTGGAGGCGTCGGTTCTCTTGCGTTTCACCATGATTGCTCAATTAATGATTGTGGTTTCTGTTATATTGTAGATGTGAAAGCTTGGTCTAGAGGGCGGACAACTTTTTTTCTTTTTTCTGCCAGATGTTTATCGGCCGCCTTGATAGGAAATAGATTCATGGCCTGAATGCCTCACCGCCATTAATATGAGGTGTCCAATATATATATGCCTGAGGCGTCACACACGCAAGCGGAGTCAGAACAATACGGTGCGTTACCAGTTGACGAAGACAGCCTTTTTTGAAACGCAGAAGTCTCTCACAACCATATTCTAGTTCAATAAGATAGAAACTATTCTTGCATTCTCTAATAGATAATAAACATTATTTTTTCATTCATCATCAAAGAGAATTCTTTTGAAGTACCAGGTACCTGGTCAAGCCGTGTATTTTTTATAGAGGGAGTGAGTAACTGGTTGTACCTAAACCAACATCTTCCCGTTCTTCCACATTTTTCATACCGCCCTGTAACCTCATTTTCACCCCCTTCGAAAAGATCCTGCTCTAGGTGCTTTTCATCGCCTCCTACCCTCCACCCATCAGTTTCATCTTTTTCGAGCGATTTTTTCCATCTGGATGACCTCGCTCGACCAGTTCCCCTTGTTCCCGCGTTAATCGGATGCTGCGTTCCGAAGCTAGACTCCATGCTCCGTGACGAGCTCCTACGATCTAAAAACGATGAGATCGCGTACGTATTAATTTTTATCGCGACGGAAATTCGATTGCGATGCCCAAAAAACGATGAATTCGTCGCTAATTTGGTGGTTAGAAACTGTTTGTCGCGCAGAAAGCGCAAGCTCAGCGCATTGTATCTAGCCACGGTCGGGTTTGGCGCGACCGAGGACGCTCATTACCACCAGAAAGAACAGGCCTTCCTTGACGCCAATGATCTCTCCAAGTAAGTCCAGTCGCTTTGATACTCTACTAGTGGGGTTCAATTTGCATTTATTTATTTTGGTTTGTAATTTCTCAATGCTGATTCCCTATCCAGAGGTCGTTATTTCGATGAAGCTACTCTTCCAACGCCAGCCCATGCGCGCGCGCCCTCACCAAGTCGAAATGCGATTCCCCCGACAACACCTGCCAGCACTAGTGCCGAACCTGTCGCCGGGGCTACTCCACCCTTAACGGTCGATGGCGTAGTTCCGAATGCGACTGAGCCTCAACAGCGCGGAACGCCCGTTCTAGACCAACCTCGGACCGCGACACCTAATCTCCCTCCTACCCCCGTGGATACAACCGGAACAAATCAGCTCTCGGTGCCAGCAATCAGCCCTAAGCTGCCAAAGGACCTCAACGTGCCACCGATCCATGTGCAGTCACTCGACGCATCGCGCCTCGACCAGAAATGTAGTGTACCGGTAACAGAAACGCCGCTTAGTGCCTACGAGCATGACGAGAATCGAGCAAAGATATCTCCCCGCGTGTCAAAGCTAGCTGCTACTGGAGTTCCATCACTGGAGATTCCCTCCAACCCTCTTCGAAAGAAAAACGAAGCACGACCCTCTCTTACCTTGGGACCATCTCACGACCAACCACCGTCACCCGCCTCCTCCACTGACCCCTACAATAATAATACACCTGTTCCCGTTGCCGTATCACCCGACACAAGCCCCGCAGAAGAAGTTACTGAGGATAATGGGACAATTGATCGCCCGGAACACAAGCATGACCGATTTGCTCATGCTCGCCCGAGCTTGGTTCCCTTGACCCCAGATGAGCAATTGCGCCTCGAAGAAGCTCAGTCGAAATCTGATAAGCCCTTGAATGATGTGGTCGCCGACATACCTTCATCGAAAGAGGTGATTGTGGAGAGCGTGGACACCGGTGCCGATACAGATCGCATGGATATCGACCAGGAACCTGCTCCCGTCTCGTCTGAAGCGAAACCATCACAAGAACCTGGGACGACTGTGCAATACTCGCTGTCACCAACCGCACAGGCCGAGGCCACTGCAGATTCCGCTGTCGAGACTCCCGTGGCTAAAAAGCCTTCTATCCCACCTACGCAACCTAGCTCAGCGCAACCAGAGCGCATGACGACTCGTGTATCATCGGGAGCTATACGACACAAGTCTGTTTCAGAGATCCTCGGAGAAACTCCTAAGAGTACCCCTCATGATAGAAGCCACGCAGCCACCCCATCTGATCAAGGCTCCCCTGATTCTGTCGCGAGAATGCGCTTCAAGGACCGGAAGGAGCGTGAGAAGGAGAGAAGCCGACTATCCACTGTTGTTTTTCCCAAGCAGCCAACTCAGCAGGAGAAAGCCGACTCTATGGAGCTGACGCACCGAGATATGGATGCAGTTGCCAAGCTGAATGAGGAGCAAGACTATCTTTTCACGTTATTTTTGAACAGAGCATACGCTCCTCCCCGAGGAACAAACCTCAATACTCTGCTGGCGTCTGCGCATAAGACTTTGAGCACTAGCAATCATCTGCTTGAATACCAAGAACAGATGGATTGCCGTACTCTCCGGCGCATCTATGCTCTTCAGAATGCCAATCGATGGCCATTGCGACAATTAAAACGCTCCGTTGAACCTCCTCGCCAGGGAACACATTGGGACGTTGTTTTAGATCATATGAAGTGGATGCGAACCGACTTCCGGGAGGAGAGAAAGTGGAAGATTGCTGCTGCAAAGAGTTGTGCCGATTGGTGCGCAGAATATGTCAACAGCGACGTGGAACATCGCACCTTACTTCGTGTTCAAGCAAAGATTCCAGCGTCAACTCTGGCGGAAAAAAATCCCTCTAAGGCTGGTCTCAGCCCATCTTCCGACGTTGGTGATGAAATGTTTGGTGTTTCTCACCCCACTCCAGATCTCATCCCATCCGCCGAAGAGGAATCAGTCAGTGATGGATTCAATGATGAGCCTCGGCATGATATTCACGACACCGTCGCTCCTGCTGCTATTTTCTCCTTGGGCTCGGATGAGTTCAACTTCTCAATTGACATGACCCCCGCCGCTGAAAAGCTGTTGGAGGAACTGCCAATATATGGACCACTCCAAATCCCCCAAGGCACGAACACACCGGTATTCAAAGTCTCCCCTGACGCAGTTTGGAAAACGGAACTGCTACCAGTGTCGAAATTTGCATCGGCGAAGATTAGCTTCCACGATGACGAGCGTCCTCGCAAACGGAGTCGATATGATTACTCCCAGTATGGCAATGATGCGGACAATCGCATCACCGAATTGGCACCTGAGCAGACAAATGTCGCGCTGTTCCGACCAGAGAACAAGCCCATTCGTGATCGGATTCACCCTGGTCATCAATTCCGGCCTCCGACTGAACACCCCATGCCTTCTGTTGGTTTCTTTGAATCACGTTCGTCCTCACAATGGACTTACGGTGAGGATGATGAACTCCGACGCTTGGTCAAGGAGTACTCTTACAACTGGTCTCTAATTTCCAGCTGTCTTACCCCATCGTCGCTCTTCACCTCTGGCGCCGAGAGACGGACTCCTTGGGAATGTTTCGAACGATGGGTAGGACTGGAAGGTCTTCCTGCAGATATGTCCAAAACTCAATACTTCCGAGCATATCACCAGAGGCTTGAGACTGCCCAGCGCACTGTTTTGGCCCAGCAACAGGCTGCCCAGCAACAGCAGCAACAACAACAGCAGCAGCAAGGCGTCAACGCTCCACCTCAGCCACCTGTCCGCCGGAGGACTACTCAGCCTCTTCGGGTTGACCGGAGACGATCTTCGAAGCATCTTGCTCTGCTTGATGCCATGCGAAAGCTGGCCAAGAAGCGAGAAACTATGCTTCAGAAACAGCAGCATGGTATGTTTGAAATAGACGCAGGTCACCTTGTGTCAAGAACTCCACTGACATTTCATCTCTTAGCTTCCCATCTCGCTTCATTGCGAAAAGCCAATGAGGCTAACCAGCCCAAGCCTCCGATCTCGTCTCCGGCTGAGTTCAGCCGGTTGAAGTACGACAGAGAGATGAAGCTGCAGGAAAGGCAGGAACAGTACCGCCAGCAAATGATTGCGCAGCAAAGAGTAAGTGGTTGTTAACGTCCCTACCTGACAGCACTGTGGCTTACCCCCCATATAGGCTACTCTCGCCGCGCAGCGTTCCGGCCAATTACCTAACCAGCAGCAAATGATGAATGTGCCGGGGCGTAACAACACCATGCCCCCAACTTCCAACCCTAGCCTACCCAGTGGGACTCCGAATGGAATGACAAATGGCATGCCCTCTAGTGCCGGTGTCAATCAAGCCCGCCCCCTTCCAATGCAGAACATGCCCAATGGCGCACAGCCCAATGGCCAGATGCCTAATGGAATGGCCATGAAGATGATGCCGCAAGCTCAAATGCAACAAACACCAGGGGCACGGCCAGGCCTGCCAATGCAAGCCTCTCCTGATAACACGCGCGTGATTCGAGAAGCCAATCGGTTGCAGGAGCAGCAGCGTCTTCTCCAGTCTCGGCAACAGCAGCAGCACCCTCAGCAGGGCCAGCAATTCCACAACCCGCAATTTGGGTCTCAGGGATCGCCGAATATGAGCATGCCGAATGTTAATGGTCCTCCTAATAACCCTGCTATGATGGCTGCCCTCCAGAACCAAGGGGGAATGCAGAGTCCGTCGTTCCATGGTAGTACACCACAAGGCGTCTCCACGCCATCACCTCGTATGGGTCAGCCCAATCCTCTTTCGAGCGGTGTTGTTCCTCAAATCAGCACTCTCCAAAGCCAGATTCAACGCACGAACCCGAATATGCCCCCCGAGCAAGTGACCAAGCTGGCCACGGATCGACTCAACCAGTATCAGCAACAGCAACAGCAACGCTTGTCCCAACAAGCAGCGATGAATGCTGCTGCAGGTAGCATCAACGCAAACTCCGTTCAGGCCAACTACCAAGTTCCCCACGAGGCTAGTTTCCAGACTCCGAACGGTGGTTCTGCAATGCAGGTCCCTCAAAACCAAGGGTTCTCTCCAATGATGCGGGTTCCCCAGCCCGTTCAACAGAACCGCGTCGGCCCGACTAGCTCACCCGCCATGAACGGTAGTGCGCCCCTGCCCAGCCGTAGCGCCACTCCTCAAAACCAGCGCAGCGGCAGTGCCCAAGCTGGCGCCGTTCAAGGTTCCAACAAGAGCCCACACGCTCCGGCAGCCCAGACCGCGACCAGCTAGGAGCTTACATGTCCTCCCTGCAATACACTTGCAAATCCTTTATTCCTCCCCACATTACCTTCATCTGTACATACTTACACCAACCCTTACGCTGATTTATTTTCTACACTTTGTCTTTCACCGTTGACTCGGATTCTTGCGCTACACCAACACCTAAACCTCCCCCATTTGTTGACCTCTACCGCATGCGTGCTCTCTATTTTTGCTTGGCTTTTTGAAAAGGATGTTCATCATTTATTTGAACTTCATATGCACTGGCTCTTTTTCACCAAGTGCTGCTCTGAATTCTGAATTCCGGGCTTTGGTTTGTATCATTGGGAATAGGCGAAACTGGGGCGGACGAATTACTCTAGGAATTGAGATGAATTGTATGATTAGTTAGGATTTTTTTTTCCCACCATATTTCTATGTAGTTTAATTTCAATTTGTAACTCTGAGAGTTATACCACTGATAGCGCCAAACCCCGTCCTTCCACCTGTCTCGCCGACTACTTGCAGTCCTCATTTATATGACTTGCTTTTCTAATTACTTGGCCAGACCCTCATGTGAGCTCCCGATTTTATTTGTGAAGACATCAAGGAGCGAGTTGAAATTAGAACTTATCCAGAGAGAACTTTGACTAAACTACATCCCGTCAAAGACGTATTGCTCCAAAGCTAGACTATTTCCTATTCAAGTGAGGATATAACACACAAAGTAAGGGAAGTATAGGTTTATTGTGCCTGTATCTCTTGGCTACTCTCAATCTTGATTTGAGACAACCCTGCGAACTAGCCCTGGGGATTTCTGAATATTGCAATATGAATACTCCGAACGAAAGCGAAATTCAAATAGAAACAACCGACTGACCCAATGACTTACTTCACTTGTCTTGTCTGGCCAACGACCAATCCAATACCCTAGGTGGTTTGGGAACTGGTTTCTTTTTGGCACGCTTTGGCTTCTTCTTTTCATACATCAACCACCCGGACACCGGCTGAATCGAATCAAGTCCAGGTTGCCCAGTGGGAATGGCCGCGTTACAGCGCTTCATCTGTTAGTTATTTTCCACGAAATATGGAAGGGTTCGCCGGTAATCATGGCCTCCAGAACCATCTAGCATCGCTCCACTCGAAGTGGCTTGTATGCCGATCAACCCGGCCAACATCACAGCGTCGAATTCGTGTCCAAGATTATTAACTAGAACCGGCACAGAGACATAGCCCAGAGGGACTTTCTCTGTGTCTACGCAGCGTGACAAAGCCTCATCAAGACCGAACTTCGTGTCTCGTATCTTAAAGTCTTGCGAGGATACTGGAAAGATTGACTCTGGGTGAAGCAACTTTCCATCATTACTCCAGAAACAAAAGACCGATATCCAGCCTGTCAGATAGGTTGGCCTGCTAGCCCCGCCTCTTCTGTCCGCACATTTGCTCCAGAAGCTCAGTACATCCGGTGCTTCAGGGTTGTCGAAGGCAGCAACGAAGTTGTTAAGAACCGGTCGAAGAAGCTGAGCAAATCGAGCAGGCTCATCCCCTAGGTGAGCTAGCTGATCAAGCTTCGTTGCCATAAGTGCCCAGTCCTCACGCTGGCCGAGTAAAGTGACAGACGGAATTCCGCACCGGATGGTAAATTGGTATGAGAAATACTTCTGTGTAGAGCCTATCATCAATATAGCTGCCACCACCTCATCGGATGCAGTCGTGGTACTAAAGGCTGGCATAATCCAGTTCCGTAGCTCCGGATTCACAATATGCTCTTCCATTAGTTTGGTCATATCCAACGCCATTTCACCAAAGTCCACAGTGTCCATGGCATCATTTGTGATAATGTTTAGGTGTACTGAATCCTTACGCGAGACGAATAGATGTCGCAGTTCCTCGGAATGTGCTACTATGAAGAAACTGAGCTGCGACAGAATGGTAAACCAAACATCTTCGGGCCGGAGTATAAGGTTGTGGTGATGACTATATGCGTTGAACACGGCCCAGACGAAGCCATTTTCGGATGCGGAGATGTGGGATGTGTCCAAGAAGTCTTTGGCAAATGAGTTCCCGATCAACTTTTTGCCGTCGCTATGCTCTTTTGGACAGGATTTTTCGAAGAGCTCTTCGACCTTGGCTATCCTCTGGAGTCCCCATGCACGCGGTGGATTTTTGGTTGTTGTAAAAGTAATAGGCAATTTGTCGTTGCGGAGGATGAAGCTTAAAGGATCGAAAGGAATCAGAGAAAATAGGTCGAGTACTTACTTACTAACCTAGAGCATAAGAACGAATAACTACGTAACCTTTTAAAATCTACTCCGTAGATTAATGCAGTATTCTATAAACAACCGAGTTATTGCGTATTCTAGCTTCTAGTATCTCCCAAATGGTAAGAAGTTGACGAAGTATTCTACTCTCTTTATTTCCTAGAGGCAAGCAGTGAAAGATCACTGACCGAGAGCAGATCGCTGATGTTCGTACTGCCATCTTTCGCTAATACCGAACGTTCGCTCTCTTCTAGATGCCGTAGAAGCTTTTTGATGCTTTCTGCCCGGCCACTTACATGCAGGATGTTGCCAACGGCAGCATGCAGCTGTAGGTACTGGACTTCAGGAAGAGGAAAGCGACCGTCGTGACTAGTCAATGTGACAATCCTGTCTTCGTAATAGTACACCGAAATCCATCTCGCCGAAGACAGTTTCGGCTAAGTCGCTCTTGTTCAGTTCGAATTCCTGGTGTGATACCGAAGGATTTGAGGTCTTCAACCGAATCGTCAAAGCTAATATGGGGGGAGGAAGTGATAACAGGCCGTCTTCCCACTCGTAGACAGAAGAGGACCCAGCATCAATGCTGGCAGCTAGTTGGCCGAGTTCATCATCGTTGTGGCAGCCGGAACATCCTCTGACAAATTGACCTGCCCATCCGAGGGGAGGTATTTGAAGCAAGGCTCAAGGAATTTCTTCGTATCGGTGTTGAGCGCTTGGTAGCTTGCGAGGGTCGCCTCCCAAGGCTAATTTTGCCTCGGCATAGGTAGAGAAGCCGACGGATGAAACAGCAGGGCTGAGACTACTACTATCATCTTGCGACAGCGACATTGTGCGCGACAGGTGGCAAGGGACCTTATATAGTCTGCCACATGGATAGTGGGGTGGTCGTGGCGGGTGAGGATTGGGGCGAGCCGCACTCCTAGCCAATGATCCTCATCGCTACCTGAGATCTACCGGTTTTGTTGGTTTTCAGAGCCTTCTGGCGAGTACACCATATTCAGACTGAAAAGAGAGTAAGAAAGTGATGAGGGCTGAGTGACGTGAGATGGCTTGAAAGAGTAAAAGGTAATGCCATTGTGGACGTAAGAGAGATATCAGGCGTCTCTTTTGATGTCTTTTTTGATGTCTTTCTGTGTGTTTTCTGGGGATCTTTTCCCCATGTCACCATAGCCAGAAGAGTACGGAGTAAGAGGTGCTGAGTCCTGACTTTTTGATGTCTGTTTTCACCTACTGGCAAAATCGAAGTGCATAAGGCGGTGAGATCGTCGTCCAGGCAGTGGGCGGTCAAGGGGCCAGCTGGACAGCATTCCGCCAGGCAAATATTCACCAATAAGAAACTTAGCACGGCGGGCGGTATAGCAGTTCAGAAGGCGGTAGCACAGGTGTTAAAACATTCCTAGCGCACCGCCGTCTATACCAATTTAGCCGCGCGCCTCCAATTTTGCCACCGCCCATGAGCTAGTATCAATTGCTCCTCGAGGTCTTGCTTCCCTATTAAGCACTCCATTTGTTTCAAATCAAAGTACCATCGCAATGTCTACGTGCGACAATAATGAGGGCGGAAAACCGCCCTCCAAACCAATCTCTATATCTTTATCTAGTTCAAAGGGTCCTTCGAAAAAGACCGGTTTCAACCTCCAATCCTCAAATCGCGGCCGTTCCACAACTTCTACAACAAACGGCCAGTCACTGCCTCGGCGACCTCACCAGCTCGGCGACGCTGATGAGTCCGACGAAGATGAAGCCCCCCCGGTCCACGAGGAAATCTCAGGATTCGACATTCACACAGGCGTCGCCATTGCCGCGGACGGACAGACAGTAACGGGTGCGAAGAAGCCACTGATCATCCCCGTCACGAGCAAGAACAACTGGCGCGACCGGGCGGGAGTCAATGTGAAGAAAGGCAAGAAGAATTTGCTGCCTAGCGAGGTACAGGCTATGCAGGAAGCGCAAAAGAACGGACAAGCACCCCCCGGAGTGCCCACAGTAGAGACAGATACGCCCAGCGTGGCGTACGGGTTGAGCTATGCACAGCAGTCAGCAGACCAGGCAGTTACTGGCGCAGCACTGAACGAAGACCAGGCCATGCCTGATGCGAAACCCGTCGAGACCAAGCCTCTCACCGACGACCAGATTGCTATGCAGGCGCTGATTCGAGAAACCAACGGGGAGGTAGAACGTAGGTCAGACCTTGTGATTGAGTCTGCTACAAAGGACGAAGAACCAGTTCACTACAGCGAGCTCGGATCCTTCCGAACAGATGTGGCATCCCGGCCCGAGCCTGCTACTTTGGACGCCTACAATGCCATTCCCGTCGAGGAATTCGGCGCCGCGCTATTACGAGGAATGGGCTGGAAGGAAGGTCAAACTATCGGACGAGGAAACTACAGCAGTGCCACAGCTGCAGACAAGGCGAAAAACCCCCGTGTTCCAGAACGACGACCTGGGTTCCTCGGCATTGGCGCGAAGGATTCATCCGGCGGTAAGGGAGCTGAAACCGAGCTAGGAGCTTGGGGAAAGTCGGCTATGCGCAAGGCGTCAAGGAAACAGGGGGAGGAGAACGATAAGGCCGAGGGTGTGTACATGCCTATCACGATGCGGAATAAGAAAACCGGCGAGCATCTCACCGAAGCGGAACTCGCTGCGCTACAAAAGGAGGCCAAGTCCAAGCCTCCCAAGGAAGACGATTGGCGCGAGCGACGGGATCGCAACCTTGAGAAGAGCGGTCGGGACAAGGATGGAGACCGGGAATACCGCAAACGCGACTACGACGATGAGGAGGATCGTTCTCGCCGGAAGACTGGGTCCTCGCGACGTGACCGTGACCGCAGTCGGTCTAGTGGCCGCCAATCTTCTAGCCGTTCCTCTCGATATAACGATGACGATAAAAGCAGACGGGATGACCGTTCCTATCGGGATCGAGACCACGGCCGGGACCGTCGGCGGGACCGTGATGATGATAAGGACGATCGAAGGAGAGACGGAGAGCGAGAGAGAGACAAGGACCGCAGCCATCGATCTCGAGATGAGAGATACAGCAGCTCGCGGCACTCGTCTCACTCATCACGGAACGACAGAGACCGAGACCGAGATCGTGATCGCGACTCTCGTCGAAGCCATCGCGATGATTAGGGGCTAGATTTTTTGGCGAAAGATTAAGGGTATTGAGGCCTTTGTACACGACCAATTGCTGTTTCTTTGGAGATACATATTCCCTCCATCTAGTTATTTTACCATGAGACTCAACCAAAAGAGATACCCTGAACAGTCAAATCAAAATATATATGGCTTTGGCCAAAGAACACTTTCCATGATACACTGTTCAATTCTATAAAGAGATGGCTTTTATCCTTCCCACCCATGGTACTCCAAGAACGAAAGCGCCAAATTCAATGTACAAACGGGGCAAAAGGCTAAAGCCAGACTATGCTTCCAACATAATAACGTCCTTCTCATGCTCTCCCTCGTCGCTGACATTGCCCACAGTCAAATCACGAAGACCACCAAGTCCAACGCCACCATCCATCTCACCGAGAACCCACTCAACCAGGTAGCTGTCATCGACCAGCTCCTCAACTCGCCGGTAGTGCCTCTCAGTGTACGCAGCCAGCGCCTGGAGAATATCCTTCAGACCAGCCGCGGCACGACCCTCCTTCCCGCGGACGGACTGGGTCGCAAGCTCCACGAAAGTGGACGCGGGGTAAGAGCGGAACAGAGCATACAAAATGCGCTGTGACACGCGCGAGGTGCGTGCATTGGTGTTCCAGTCCCGGAGACGGAGCAGGAGAGTGCGCAGATTGGCAGGGTCCAAGTTCTGCAGGACCTCATCGATGGACGGGTTACCGGACAGACTGGCCGCAGAGCGCTCGCGGTCCTCGGCCGGGAGGGTTGGGTCGTCTGCGGTGTTGATGGCGGAGGTGAAGAGCGAGAGCAATCTACCCGGGTGGTTGAGTTGCAGGGCCAGGGTGATGGCTTCACGGTAGGCACCGGCGCGGATGTAGTTCTGCAGTTCTTGGTCCTGTTCGACGCGAGCAGAACTGGCGTTGACAGCGGCTGTGTAGGTGGATGATGTCGTATCAGTCCAGAAGGTCACTGTTGCGTCGGCAGAACCGGAGGCAAGGGCGTAGGGAGTGGTGTTGAACTTGGAGGAGATTGGCTTCACGTCTGCGCGTGAGCCGGACGGAGTTGGGCTGGCTAGCGCCCAGACTCGGTCGATGTGGTTGTCTAGGGTGGTTTCGAGTTCGCCTGTGTAGGGGGACCATATCTTGACCAGACCGTCTGCGGCCGCGGAGGCGATAAGGGGATGGTCTTGGGTGGCGTTTTTGCGTGCTGTTGTGGCCTCTTCGTCATCCTCGTCATCATCGGTTTGGTTGTTCGAGACCTGCGGGGGTGGGAGCCAGAGGACTTTGAGAACACTGTTGGTATGACCCTCGAAAGTCAAGAGACAGCTGTAGTCAGACAGACTCCACAGTTTGACGGTCTTGTCACCAGAGCCTGTGACTGCTAGGCCACGGCTTGTGCTAGTACGTGAATCTGAGTTGATGATCGGTGTGCCCTGCGGGGCGAATCGCACCGACCAAACACCTCGCTTATGGCCACGGAGGACACCAACCGACGAGCCTTCGTCGGCGGCCCAGATCTTCACGGTGCGATCTTGTGATGCTGAGGCAAATAGCTCGGACGTAGAATCGACATCAATAGCATTAATATCTTTTTCGTGAGCCTTGCGAGTATAGACGGCCTTAGGATAGTGTGGCTTTTCTTCTGTCAGTGGAGCTAACTTGCTTGTATCCCATCGCTTGATTGTGCGATCTTGCGAGCCAGTGATTAAAAATGCTGGTGGGTGGTTCAAGGGGTCGTTATATGCGGCACTGCCAACAGGAGGTGGCACACGCGGCAAGGCGATTGCTCCCAACGATTCGGCGTGGCCAGTGAATATAGCAAAGCAAGTATAAGAGGATGTCTTTGGGTCAATACGCCAAAGACGGGCTGTATTGTCTTTGGCACCAGTTGCTAGCCAGTGTCCTGACCAATCTGCATCAATGCAAATGATAATATCGTCGTGGCCTTCCAGGTGTGTGACATCAGCACCGAAATACTCCTCTCCCTGATTTGAGGGTCGGTCTTCCGAGGGAGCAACCGAAACTACACGAATGCTCTCGGTGTTGGTGGCCAAAGCAAGCATAGATCGATCAGGCCCAATGTAAGCCAGATCAATGATCTCGTCGTCATTGCCGGAAATACGGCGGATAATCGCCAAAGGCTTCAAAGTTGACCCTGGCTTATAATCAGACAGCGACTCGAGCGAGTGGAGCCGAAGAGTCTGATCCGCATGAACTGTAAGGACAAAAGGCAAACCAGGGGAATACTGGATAGCGACGACGCTTTCGAACTCCTCGCCAGCCTCTTGTTCCTCTGTGATCTCACTTCCACGATTGCAGTCCCAAACTCGCAATTTGCCATTTTCTCCACCTATAACGCACAGACTGCTATCCGCAATGAAAGCCGCAGCTTCCACGCTCTCCAAAACAGGAATGATTCTGCGAGTCTTCCAAGTACGCGCATCCCAGACGATGACAGTCTTGTCTCGGCTGGCCGAGATCAATGCGTTCTCTGACGGAGAAAAGGACAAACTGCGGACAAGTGAAACATGTGACTCGAGCGACGCAATGGACTTTCTCTTGTGCAGATCCCATACACGCATTTTGCCATCTTCACTGCCAGATGCTAGGCGGAATCCTGCAGTAGAGCCCGTACGGGCGGAGCTTTCCATATCTTCATCATCATCCTCCGCAGCTTGTTGCTTAGACTTGTTCTTTTTGGATGACTTCGCATCGCTGTCGGCAGTAGGAACCTCGAAAAAGCAAAGCGCAGAAATGACACCACCGTGACCATGGAAAGTGTGAGTGACAAAACCACCTCTGATATCCCAGACCTTGATTGAGCCATCAGCACCACCAGTGGCAAGCAGTGTACCAGTAGGATCAACAGCAATGGTCACGACGGGAGCTGTGTGAGGCTTAAGGGTTCGGAGAAGTTTTGCTTCAATGGTCTGGGAAGTCTCGTCAAAAGTTGAGAGGCCGTAGATTCGCATGGACATCGAGCGCGAGCAGACAATAGCGTGTGAGGCGGAAGGCGTGACTAGGCGAATCGTTAGTGCGCTATTCTCAATTCTCAAGGCATAGAATACTTACTGGCCAAACCTGTGACAATTTCTCCATCCTGTAGCGATTATGTGGTTAGCGCTTTGCAATTGACGAATATCCCAAGGCGACAAAACATACTCCTTCCAGGCTAGCAAGCTGGTTGCCAGTCTCCAAATCGACGATCAATGCATCTTCGCCCACGCAGCTCAGCAAGATGCGCCCACTGGCATCCAGCGCAGTGCTACCGCCGGTGTAAATGGGGCGGAGCGTACGGGACGCCTCGAAAGTGGTTTTGACGATAGCTTTCGACATGACTCTGTAATATATCGGCGTAAAAAAGCAGAATTTAGCACGCCATTGGCCAGTCGAAGAGCCGTAGAGATTGAACGATCGCAAAAAACTGCAGCTCGAGCGGGCAACTTTTTTTAATGTTTGCACTGTTTGTTTGGTGATAAGATACGGCTTCTGCCTCAGGCCAAGGGCAGCCGCATAACCACAGTAACCACATGCTCAACTGCTGGTGTTTGTCTGATTGTGCTTCATCGCCTATTACCTTTACATCTACGGGTTCCGGCAAGTTTTGCACAAATGGTGTACTAGAAGGCGATGTGACTACACCACTAGCCCAGTGACCTTGCACGACATGGGTAGACAGGCTTATTTGAACCGGCTCGCATTGGTAAGCTTCATGTTTTACTCACCAGCTTTTCCTATATTTGCAGTTGGGAAATCTTGGGTCTATGGGCTGTAATCCAACTTGTTTCAGTTCGAGAACTTTATGGCTTTCTGAAACCGAACCAGTCACCACCCGGCCTTGTCTCTTTGTTTTATCCTGATATACAAGCCCATCCCAAACGCATCTTCCCATACACGCAGAATAATGCCTAGTTACAACCGGATAGTATACCATATTGACTGATTTTAAGGGCCGGTCCCCATACGAACCTCCCGACAATGCGGCGGTTGACCCCTCCAATCCAGTTCGACGGATTTCCAACGTCCATGCAGACAATTATATGCAGCAATATGATACTCGAGGGCACCCTGTTAATCCCGAGTCTAGAACCCTCGGAAGAGAACTCCGAAGAGCAAAGAATGACATCCTTTCAACAATGGGGATTGTCGTCAGTGGAGAAGACCGAAACTCTAGCATCCCCAATGAACAACAAAAGATCAACCAGATTGCGAGTGAAAATGACTTCGGGCTGGTCATAACAACTCTCGATCAACTGTTCATCTTTTTCGGTACCTGGTGGACCTCTTCAGTCACCGGTCGAGTACAGGTAAATGCACCAAGTACCTTAGGTGTTGATTGGGCTGACATTAGAGACTTGATGTTCAGACTTACCGACATTATGCCCATTCCGCATTAGTCAGTGTCGTACAGTCTGAGAGAGACACCGCAGGGATTCTTAGCTTCTATTTTTCGGGAATTCCTGCCTGGGCAATGTCCAGTGGGTTGGCTATAGCTCGTGAAACCCCGATGAAACGGGTGTTTGTCTCTCTCCGGGACTACGTTCAATCTTTGACAGGCGACTCACTCGGTGTTCGTTCTCTTTTCGGGGTTTTTTATACAGCGTGAGTATCTCATTCGCCCGTTCGAATAGGAAACACAACTGATTACGAATAAAGGGCGAGAAATGCTGTGCTCATATTGTCTATGGAGTTCTACATGTACTCCACACTTCAATCCCTTTCCCTTGTATCCCCATATGGAATTCCTGGCGTGCAATTCCTGCTTCCCTTCAGCGGAGAATCCTTGCTACAGCTGCCACCCTTGCCCACTGATTTCTCCCCTCAGTCAATGGTGACCTCACTCGTGAAATTGTTGCTCTCCCCTGGCGCTTTAGTGTTTCTCTATGGCTACTACCTGCGACCAGAGCTTGAAGAGCGCATATATCGGTTGATCAGACGACACCTTCCGAAGCCAGCTCTTCCTGATGAACTTTCAGTCCGCGTTGCCTTTGAAGAAAATCTGATCGAGTGGGTAGTGCCCACCCTGGGCCGCAGATCAGTCGAAGAATTACACCGCGGCAAGCTCACACTATTTGAAGACATCAAGCTTGAACTGTCCATGCTTCGAATATGGGTATCATCGCTTTTTAGACCGAGATCTACCCAAACGTTAGAGCAGCAAGCTCTCTTGTCCTTTAGAGACGAAAGGATTCAAAATCTACGCAACACGATTGAGCTGTTGCGACATGAACTCGGAGAAGACAACCTTGTTTCCGATGCAGGACCAAATGATCCCGTGCCTAGACCGCCGGGGATTACTCCTAATGCCCAGGTTGCCGCTCTTGCATCACGAGCACGACCACGGCCGCAGGATGCAACGCATTTGACTCAGGCAGAATCAGTTATTGGGCTGAATCAAGTGCTTATTAACGAAGATCGTATGTCTCAATCGCCTGGGGAAATGAGCAATGACTATTTCTCCGAGATAGCTACTGCTGGACGAACGAGTCTTCTCTCGGCCACTTCAACCCCGCAGGACCAAACAGCCCCTTTGCAAAATGGTGAGGAATTTGCTATGGACCGACAGAACTCGCGGTCTAATACTCTCTTCTCTCACCCATCATCACCAGAAACATCACCTCCTACGTCGCCTCGCGTAAGAGCATCCTTGATTCACCAGAGCTCCGAAGTTATCACGATGCAGCTTGAGTTGATGGGCAATCGGAACCATCAGCCCCAGACCCAAGCTTTAAATCCCGCCCAGCTGAATGGACTGGCACGAAATGATATGTCAGGGTCAAATACAACTCCAGATGCCATGGACAGACGATCCATAGCCGAGTTCCTCGAGGCTCTGATCTTAAGTCAGGCCCAGCGTCAGGTCCATCAGCCCCCGGCAGATACGGACGGCCTCTCAAATACCAACTCCGGGCCATCCAACACAACCCCCCAAGACTTAGGTGCCTCTGAATTAGACCCTCAAAATCCGGCCCCAGAAACTCAAGCCACCAACGCTCCAGCTTTAGAGTCAATCGAGGGAGCATTAGGATCCATCGTTCAGAACATTCTCCCAGATGGCGTGGAAGAACCAAATGACGAAGAGCCCTCCAATGAATCAAACCCTGTCCCAGATAATGAAGACACTCAATCCGACAACCCCGTCCAGCCAGTCCTACCCTCTTCTTTGACTCCTGGACAACCGACAAACACATCGTCGCAAGTCCACCGCGTCACCCTTCTTTCGGCATACCCAGTGGACTCACTCGCATCTCATCTCGCTGCTGCAATCAGCGGCATCATACTCGCGCCACTTGAAGCACTATACCTTCGCTCATTGACCCGATCCTGGATTATCTCACATCCTTCCTCCATCACCCGTCTCTCAGATGTCCATCCGCTGGGTCTTTGGTTTGGCGGAAGAACTTGGCCAGATATGTATGCTTATTCCTGCCGACTCGTGCTCATGAGGGGAATGCAAATTGCGATGAGAGCGGGTATATGGGGGTTCCTTGTGGGCTCGACAATGAGGATTGGGAGGAAGTTCTGCGGCTGGGGAACCCTGTGAGGAACCCTTGTTTCTTTAAGCCGCCTAGATACCTAGGTCACTCTACCATGTTTCCTCTATTTTCTCGCACTCTGTATCTTAACCATAATATTACTTTAATCCATATGCAACATGATAGGTTGATAGTTGTTTCCATCAGTCAGGCTGAAAAATTTAGTACCAATGTGTTGTATTTCTTTTGTCTTCTGATGCAGCATTTGCGTCTACTTTACCGAACGAACAGTCGAAGATATCAAAAAAAAAAACAAAAACAAAAACATAATTTCGTCATTATTTGATGGTACATTGCATTTGCTCTCAAAAGATACATGTAAACACGTAGAAGGCAATAGCAAGTTCGCAGCCCGAGCCAACTCCTCAGATAACCATCTCAGATCATGCACGCCCCTTTCCTTTGTTCCCTGGCACCTTACGCCGCTCCCAAACCATAAGATATCCCTCACGGGCGAACAGCGTCTCGCTTTCCGCGCGCTTGACGAACAAATCCTGAATCTCAAGCCACTCTGGACCCTGCTGCTGCTTCTCTGTGGAACCGCCATTTTTGGCGCGAGTGTTCTCAGCCTCCATAGCTTTATCGTGAAGTTGGACAAGCCATGACACCTTCTCGCTGCCGCCACCTGCTCCACTGGAGGAACCGCCGGCTCCTGACGCAGAGTTAACACCCTTTTCCACAGCGTCATCCATTGCACCGGGTGCGGCGATAGCAGGATCGAGGATGATGTTTGCGACAAGATCATAGAGGATTGGATCACTTGGTGAACAAACATTTGGATTTGGCTCGACATAGGGGGACATATCCAAGGAGTGCGGAGAGGGAAAGGTGACAATGGTTGGGTTTCGCTCAGAGACAAAACGGTTCTTGCTGAAGCGCTTGATATGGAAGAAAAGGTAAGGAGGAAGAGGGTGGAGGAGACGGTGTCGGACACGGTGAGCCAGTTTCTCTGACGCCGTGTAGCCGTTATATTTGTTCAGGAGGGTAGTCAAGGGAACCTGTGGGATGATCGACTCCCGATTGGCAGATTGGAAGAGAGGTGTGGGGGGTAGGTCCAGTGTGAGAATGAGGAAAGGAGTAACCTGGCTATTGATTATGCCAGATTCAGTGAATACCAAACGGGCATTTTGGGTGTCAGAGTGAGCGGTGATAGCTTGGCTTTCGATCCGTACACGACCCTGAAATGCTGCGTGAACAACACTTGTGGGTGTTGGTGAGGGCTTCTTGGATCCTCCTAAGGCGAGGTGCAGGCAGTTCAAAAACCAGGACAAGAAGTCCACAGGATCTGCCTGGTTCGTGAGAGTGAAACGTTTCGAGGATCGTACGGCAATCTCCTGTAGTAACTCGTGCGGAGACACATGTGACCGGAACGCTTTAGGGTTCCATAGCTTGCGCACCAGCGTGCTGAAACGAAGAATTATCTCTGGTGTGCCTGGTGTGGGGAACTCGTGGAGCAGAAAGAAATTGCGAATTGGCAAAACATGTGCCAGTAGTTGAGCGACTACATTGACGTAGTCGTTGGCTTTGATGTTGTTCATACCGACAAACCCTGAAAAGAGACAATTAGCCAAAAGAGTACTTTTCCGTCCTATAATGGTAGATGCTCTTACCTGGTCTGTACTTTGACCCTGAAAGGTCCCAGGCATCATGCACTTCCTTATCGAGTTTGACCACTTGGTTTTTTGTGTAGTGTGGATCAACCACATACTTGATATCATCCAAACTCTTGTTGTTGACCTCGTATCCTTCAGGCAAAACGTAGACCTTCTTCGTGCCGATGTTGATGAAGACGTGGTGTCCAACTTCAAGGGCGTGAAAATATGCATGCGATTTCGGACCACGACCCTGGAAGTATTTGCCGCAGACGAGGCATGCGTACACATTGATGTTTGACAAAGTGACGGAGCACAGCTTCTCGAAATCGAAGTCCAAAATTTCGCGGTTGATCGTGTCGAGGTAGAGGTCGCCGTAGCCTTCCATGGGAGCGCTTTGCCGCTTCGGAGCGCTGAGTGCAGGTGCATCTTCGTCAATATCCGAGAGTCCAAGGGGATTTTCGCCCTCCTCAAGCTCCTCTCTTTCTATTTCAGCTGCTCCTTCGATATCCACGCCATTGAGATCGTCCTGTGTCAACTCTTCGCCGCTCGTGCGGTATGCGGGCACTGCGCCGTTGCGAGAATCGGGGTCGTTGCCCTCCTCGACGCGCGCCCTTTTCAAAACAGGCGAGCCAGAGGAATCTTGCTCCAAGGGGAGCTCTGCGTGTCTTTTCGACATTGTGAGATGGTTTGGATCGAAAAGTTGGTGATCCCGGGGTTCTGGACTTTCCGATAGCTCGGGATGCGACTGCGTTGCAAACAAGTCAAACACCCAGGCCAATGCCAAGCTGTGTACGTTCTACTCCGTATACAAACTACTGTTCATTTTGATTATAGGACTGTATTTGCCTATTACTTATCCAAGATTATCTAGGAATCTACTCCTTACTTGACCTCCGAGCTTGCTACAGCCTAAATCATGCCGACCGTTGGATTATCCCGGAATCAAAGAAAAACGTCGTAAGATGTGATACAACAAACCCCGTCGTTTGTCGACCTTCAAGCACTCCGGACCACCTTATCATTATCCACGGGGACTTCTTGCACGCCATCCTTTGTCACGACCTTCACTAGCATCTGTAGATAATTGTGTCAGAATAACGGATTTGCTCATGGCGTTTGAAAGAACTTACCCCCTTGTAGTCAAAGGGTAGTCGGCGCTTCAGCTCGTCTGTGCACAGGGTGAGGAGCGCAAGGCCCTCCTCGAGGGAGCAGTCGGGATGGTGATGTTTGTCAAGGATGGAGAGGCAGTAGTATCTAGCGAAGTCAGCATCAGTGATCTCTTGCCTGGAGTTTCGTCCGTCATAGCAGGCCATGAAACATACTGGGCATAGCCGTGGGCAGCATATGGTAGGGGCGCCAGCGACGCTAGGTAATCAATCCAGTACAGGTGAGGCTTCTCAGTGACCGGATCTATACCACCTAGCAGCAGGTTTACTGTGTAGGGACTCCGTGACCGCAAGCTGCGCGCCAATTCTCCACGGACGAAATTGGCAACGGCGGAGGGACTGAGCTCAGTATCATTGCGCATGCTGTAGAGTGCAGCGTTGGCTTGGATGTATTCGGCAAATTGAACTAACATAGGTATATCATTAGCATCTTGTTTGTCTCATCGGAGAAGCTACATACCGGTATCTCCAGACTCGCCAGAGAAAGCCATCAATGTGTTCTTGTTCAACTGTCGTGTCTTATCATCCTCAGCCTTCAGAACTGTCGGGCCTCTCATTGCAGCCTTGGATGCAGCAAGAATGACGAAGTCCTTGCCGGCGATACCCAAAAGAACCTCCCTAGCAAACTGTTAGTGACGTTTTGTATCGACGAGATGACCATAAACTTACATGTTTGCGGTATGAGAGATAAAAGAAGAATTACAAGCAAGCAGATGATCAGAGAAGGCGAAGGGGAGTAGTGGTCAAGTGAGGAGGACCGCGCGGTGAGCTTGACGCCTGGAGCTCCCGTGAGGTCAGCTACCCGCTGAGTCAGCCGCCGCTTAGCGCTTTTTTTTCTGCCAAAAAAAAGTTGAAGTTTTGATCTCCGCAGTCCGAGTCTTTCGAGAACGCCATAGATTCAATTTCTTTATACAGAGATCAAGCACCGACAGGCTTGACAAAAGTCGCCATGTCGTCCTTTTTTACTGTACCCAATTCCCAGCGCAAGAGGAAGAGAGACGACCGCGCCGGAGCCCCAGGATCAAAAAAGCGAGGCGTAGATGCCAAAACCGACGGTGGTCGACGCACCAAAGACAGAGAGGAATCGATCTCGGGCAGTGACTTGGACGAGGATGCCGCAATTGATACAGCAGAGTCAGGAGACGAGAGTGGATCGGACTCTGAAGATGGCGAGACCGCGGCGGATCGAAGATTGAAACTCGCTGAACGCTACCTGAGTAACATCCAAGAAGAAGTCGACGAAGCTGGATTTGATGCCGCGGATATCGACCGAGACTTGATTGCGGAACGATTGAAGAAGGACGTCGACGAATTTAAAGGACGGACGTTCCGTCAAATCGCAGCGAAACTATCCGTTCCCACGGCGCCCCATTCCTTTTTCCGCTCAGATACCCAGTCAAACACCGCTATCGCAGTCCACCCGCCATTTGTTTACATTGTTTCCAAAGATAAAACTTTGACCAAGTGGGAATTGGCTACACCCAGTGTACCAGACTCTACAGAATTGAACGGCGATAATGATACTTCCAAGCGGGCTCCGCGCCCCCAGCGCAAGAAGCCCAAGCGTGTGAAGTACGCTCGGGGTATGCGCAAAGTTGGCGAATCAGGCGAGGATCAAGGACATACAGGAAGCATCATATCTGTTGCTGTCTCGCCTTCTGGAAAATTCTTGGCCACCGGTGGAACGGACAATAAGCTTATCATCTGGGATGCAGAGACTTTGACGCCAAGCAAGACCTTTTTGCACCACAGGGACTCGGTTTGCAGCTTGTCTTTTGCACGCCATATCTCGGCGATGAGTTCTGGAGAGCAGTTGTTCTCCGGTTCGTACGACCGCACAATTAAGACATGGTCCATCAGCGGAGCTGGCCACGCGTATGTCGAAACGCTCTTCGGCCACCAGGATCATGTCACCGGAGTTGCTGCCATGACCATTGACGAATGTATCAGTGTTGGTGCTCGGGATCGTACCGCCCGCTTATGGAAGGTTGTCGAGGAAACACAGCTCGTGTTCCGGGGCGGCGCCTCCAGAAATGCCCCTTACCACGAGAGCAACATCGACTGTATTGCCCCCCTCCCACCCACTCACTTCGTCACTGGCTCAGATTCCGGCTCCCTCTGCCTTTGGTCTGTCCACAAGAAGAAGCCACTCTACACCGTTCGTCTTGCTCACGGCTTGGACCCGATCCCCCCTCTGGATGTGTTATCACCCGAGTTAGACGAGGCGACTGCCGCCCACAACACGCGCCACATGCGCCCAATGCCTCGCTGGATCACTGCACTCGCTACTCTACCGGGTACAGACGTTGTCCTCAGTGGCAGCTGGGATGGTTTCATCCGCGCATGGCGCGTCTCAGAAGATAAAAAGACACTTATCGCTCTGGGACCCATCGGTGCAGGCTTACCCGGTACCGTGACACCAACAGACATGCCCTCGCAGCAACTCAAACAGACCCTGGCTCTTGATACCACCCCTGTGGCTGATCAAAAGGAGCCAGAGCCATTGATCAAGGGTGTCATCAACGGCATCGCGGTCTTTGAACGACGCCCTGAATCCGATATGCCTGGAGCTGAAATAAAAAAGTCCGAGACCGAGCACGAACCTCGTGGTTTGTCCATCATCGCCGCTGTCGGCAAGGAACACCGATTGGCTCGCTGGAAGTGCTTCACCAACAATTTCTACGAGGGCGCCACTTCGGGAGGCCGCAATGGGGCTGTTGTCTTCGAAGTTCCGTTTGCTACTAATGACACCGTGAAGGCTGATGTATAAATTTTGTTCATAATCTTCTTGTCTCGATCTTGGTCATTGGCCGAGGATAAAATGGGGAGCGTTGCTCGGGGTCAGGTGTATTTGGAGTCACATCTGTGTATTTTACCATTTTGCATATGTATCGAATTTCTTCGGTGCATTGAAGTATTTCAATCATATCCCCCTTTCAAGCAACATTGTCCCTGAAGTTTACACTTCGTGATTAGGGTAAACGATCTGAAAAGGTGCATAGGTACCCGTTTATAACCTTGCTTCCCTCCAATATTGCAACGTGCGTTATTTCAACAACCGATAACCAAAGACTCCTACGACTTGCCTCCGTGATGTTGAGATGTTTGCTGGCCGTGCTTGTCAGTTTACTTCGCTTGTGGATAGGGTATCCACCAGGTGGGTCAGTGGTAAATCTATTTGTCTACTCTGGATGGACTCGTGGACTGTTGTAGGGACATGTGGTTATCAAAGCAATATGAGCAATAACAATACTCAGCAAGCCAGTAAGCTTTATTAATTCGGCGAGGGATTAGAATATGAGAATCAAGGATTTAATACGGTAAAGCCCGGTGTCTTTTTCATAAACTTTGTGGTCACTCTTCAGTTAGTGCCAAGAGACTAGGTTCGTCGACTTCACTGGGAAAGGGCAACAAAAGATCAAGATCGAACCGAAGACGGATAAGTAGGGGTATTGTATTCGTGGAATATGGCCGAGCCAATAAGAAACGAAACATGAAGGGTCCAGCCATTGAAGGCAGCAGAAGAGAAAAAAGAAAGAGAAAAAGTCGCCCTTTTGATATCAAAATGAAGACAAAACGCCAGCCATGTCCACTCTCCTGTTATCATTACCCAAGCGCCGCGCTGAAGTCGAAAGGAAACATTAAGTAGGCCGATGAAATGCGAAAGCAGATGCCGCGTCGGCGGTTGGAAGATTTTTTTAATATGGAGAGAATCTGGCCCGTCGCCTCTGTGTAGCTCTTCTCACTGGGCCGACAGGCTGATCTTCGTCGGAGTCATCGACGGGGATCGCATTGTGAGCAGTGGTCCCATGTGGGATAGGACGGCGCGCACCGGGTCTAGCAGGCCTAATAGGCGGCGAAGATTCCTCTTCCTCGGATGAGTCCGGAATTGTTTCAGGTGGAGGCCTCGCTGCAAGCCATGAAGCATCGTTGGGGGCTCGGAACCGTTGTGGATATTGTGGATTGGCTTGACGAGGCCGTGTAGTCTGAATTACGTCTTCGTCGGATTCATCCGAGTCTTCATCGACCATCTCCCTGTCGTCCGAATCCTCTGAGACTTCCTCTTCCACCTCTTCATCAGAGGAGGCATCGGCATCAAAGTAAGGTGTGGTGGTTCTGTAATTGAGCGCAGTCGGTATTGAATGGCGGCCACCCTCAGCATCATCCACAACGGTGCCTGTGGAACGGTCTGATTCCGATTCATACATATCGCCACTCCCGAGATGATGGGCTTCGCTTTCAATGAACGAACTCGTGGGCAGATGGTCATCAATGAATGAGTCTGACTCGTCATACTCATTCTCCTCCTCCTCCTCTTCTTCTTCGTCATCTTCTTCGTCGTATTCACTTCCATTGGTGTTACCTGAAGCGAGATAGTTGTCATGATTCACTGGGAGCGGCGGGCCCAGTGGGATCATGGGAGGTCCATGTAACAAGTTCTCAAGCCGGTCGAAAAGCTGCCGGTCAGCACCTGGATGCCAGTTAGGACGCCTAGGGAAGGTAGGCCCGTAATAGTGAAGCGCAAAGTTGCCCCAGACGCCATCCTGGTCTTCAATCTCATCCAAGTGGTCAGACTCCCCTAGCTCGCCATCGCCCTCGCCCTCGTCCTCATTCTCGTCCTCACCCTCACCCCCATCCATACCATCATCCATCGAGTCTAGGTCGGTCTCACTGTAGTCGGCCGAATCACTGTCATCTGTCTCAGAATCTGGCCGATACTGATAGCCACATGATGCGCAATCGTATCCTTCAAGTTCCCACGAGCAGTGTGGACATCGAACCACTCCGTCTTCGGGGTCAGGTTTGGGTGGGGGATCTTTGGGCTTGAAAAGACCTCCGAACAGACCTCCTTCGGTTGGATGATTGTTGGCCTTGTCCTGGTCTAGTCTTTCTGCTTCGTCCTTTTGGTTTTTTGTATGCTCTGTAGTCGTTTCTCCTTTGTCTAAAAGCTCAGCTCGACCTGTGAAAATCTGCACAACGGCTCGAACCTGTAACACGAGAGATATGTCAGATACAATGAAATGATTGAAGATTATCAAAACTCACCAGATAAGCTGGTGCTGGCTGGGTTTTGACGGGTGCCCGGCAATCCGGGCATGTTCGCTTTGATCTTCCACCAGCAAACCATGACGATAGACACTATATGAAGAATTATGGTCAGCGAAGAGAATTCACGACAGAACAAGTAGAAAGGACTCACTGAGTAGCAGAAAGTATGCCCGCAAGCGATTGTAAACGGTTCGTAAAGGGGACGGATGCATATACCACACTGTATCAGAGTGCGAATATCATCGACATGGCCTTGAAGAGTGTTGACCAGCTAGATTACGCGCGTGAGTTTTTAGGTCACTTGAATCAGATGCGGGACTTGTCTTACTCCCGATGCCTCAGCCCCAGAACCACTTCTAGCTGCCATTTTGACCTTCTAGGGCTCGTCGAGAGCTGTGGTTTCCACACTAGGAGCGTGGCCCATCAACCGAAGTGCGTTTAAGGCGTATTGGGGTGATGCGCGTGTGTCAACAGGTACGGTGG
The DNA here is from genome assembly GCF_015533775.1 of Penicillium roqueforti. NCBI lineage: Eukaryota > Fungi > Ascomycota > Eurotiomycetes > Eurotiales > Aspergillaceae > Penicillium > Penicillium roqueforti. Next base: position 139,887 of record NW_024067585.1, read on the forward strand.
GGGTCCCGGAAGGTAAAAGTTTCGCGAAGTGGCAAGGTGTGATCAACAGATTTTCGCAGAGACGAACGCTAGGAAATCGAGGAACACAGGCGAGGATAGCGTGACGGTCTGAGATTGAGAGAAAGACACCGGGAAGAGCAATAATATGATCCAGATTCTTTAAGTGAGAGGGCAGGTGTTTTGTGGCCTCAGGCAGCCATCACATAATCATGAGGAAGGGGGCGGCGCTTCGAGCTGGCAACTTTGGAAGTGACTCGTCACTTTCTTTTATCGATGGTCCTTATGTGACAGTCACTTCTTTGGGACTTCTGGCGCTTGTTTAAAGGTTATTTATTGTGAAAATAGTCTGCGTGACAAGTGCAACTATACCTCTCTTACAGGTGAGAGACTTTTCTACATGAATGAAGCCTCAGCAGGTCTTATAACACAAAGATGTTACCCTTGTCTTGACTTCCTTTTTACCTTTATTGTTGGTTTGAAATCAGGTGAGCCAATAGATAATTATTTCTATTCAATAATATAGCTGATCGAAGCATATATACCTCACTTGACATATACATCTCGCACCAACCGGTTCACTCCCTCGACAGTCTCCGAGGCACTCACAAAGACTCCATGCAGCATCATTCAAGTCGAAGCCTTTGCTTGAACTCGAGGCCTTTTATATTTTTAACATCTGATTAACTTGGAGAGAACATTCATTTCATATCATATCATTATCCAAGCGATTGCCTGCATCTCTTGAGATCTTCTTGAGTAAAAACCAACATACAACTTCAATTTCCTGACGAAGATTAAAGCACTAAATCATGACCCGAAGCCCCAAACGAGGCTTGCAAGACCAAAATGAACAATCATATCGTTCAAAATCAATGATCATCTCATCGCGAGCTCTTCAGGGCCATATGGCCAAGAGCAGGCCAAATATTTTTCGCTCCCCTAGCACTGGTGTCTACTCTGTATCTTATATCTTTGCTTCTCTGCCGCATCATCAAGGATCCCCAATGTATCTTCCTTGCTACTCACGGAGAAGTTGATATGGTCAATCGATGTCTATGGCAGAGACAAGGTCAATATCCGCATTCCTTGAGACAATGTCCAGAGCCTTGGGGCTTTTGTATGCGTCATAATAAATGGCGCACATCTTTGAATGGTTTCAGCACCTTATTTCATTGCTAATCAATATGGTGAATTCACTCCGCTGCGTATCCCCCCCGCAATTGATATTGGGACAGACTGCTCGAATATTCATACTTCTTTCGCACCTCTGGGTTCAAAATCCCCTTTATCATTTGCTGGCTAGTGAGAACAGCTCGGGAACACTAATAAAGTGTTTGTGCATTGCTTTTTTTCAACTTCCATATGATCATTTATATGTTGTAGTGCCCGTGAATATATATGTGGAGTATAAACTAGGAAGTTGCATTCTAAGAATGGAAATGTAAGCTATTTCAGTGGATCCACAAATCAGACATAACTAGAAGCCATGTCTATTTAGATACTTCATTCTAGACTTGTATCAAACCCAAAGTATTACATAAAAACATGGTGCTATGCAGACCTCGGGATTCTACATTGGCAGATCTCCGCGCCAAGACTGCGGATCCCCAATTCTTCTTGCGTCCAGCGCTAACTTCTGCTCCAATCAACCTCTACCTCCAATCTGATCTTCGAGCAACGCTTTGGCATTCTATTCTATTTGACTATATCATTTACCTAAAGTGTCCATTGCAAAGACAGGAGCAATAAGAACTCATTGCACCCATGGCGGCCGAGTCAACACAAGGAGACACTCACGACAAAGCGTGGGAAAGAGCGGAGAAGAAGTTCGCACAGTATGTTTCAATCTTTCTTCCCTCCTCTATACTTGTTTGTCCATTCTCAAAACATGATCTGGCATGTCTGAAGCCATCCGTGATCGCGGGATCATCTTACACGGACTATGGGGTCTTGAGAGCCACGCATAGCAACACAGGCTAGCCCGGTGGTTGCATCTATTCATCGGGCTGAATACACGTGGCTTTTATCTATACTGGTAGCTAACTAGCTAACTTGCGATATTAGTAAAAATGCTAGCGAGTACTACGACCCATGCCAAGACTTCGCAGATCGGAGTCTAAAGTGTATGAAACGGAATGCCTATGAGCGCGAAATGTGCCACGATTATTTCCAGTAAGTCGGTAATTATTCTGCGATTTAATTAAGACTTTGACTTGCTTTCCGTGCAATGTACTGGCTTTCGATCCACTTCTGGCCAGCTTGTACAATATTGTCATGATTATCATATTTGAGCTTTCACACTGACTGATGACCTTTTCTAGAGCTTATCGTGATTGCAAAAAGAACTGGGTAAGTTGAATATGAGACCTTTGCCATCACCTCAGCAATCTCCCGTCTCGGGCAGGCTATCCGCGAGATCCATTAACTTTGATTCGATATGCGTTGGAGCATCTTCGGTCGCTAACAAGGCACAGCTCACCCAGAAGAAAGTTTCTGCAACGCCTCAGCCCAAATAAGACATCTCTTTCATCTGGACCATTCTTATCGAAAAGATCGACAACTCCTGACTGGCAGGATCCCTGACATCCCCGAAGCAGTTGTTGCATGCCGATGCGTAGGGTGTGCTCGTTGATTAATTCAATATTCAGAAGCCTGTCAAAGCCAAATTCCTACCTTTTGTTCAGGTGATAAGCATTAGAATTGCTGGCGGGCATCATGATATTGCTAGGCTGGTAAGAAATTCCATTCCTGGCACGTCGAAACGCTTCATCGTCCGGTGCTGACTTGTGAGAGAAGCAGTTTCTCTATTGAATTTGCTTTCCTGCTTTTGAATCGCATATTGTACTATCTTTTGAATGATTTTAAGCTTGTATATTAACATTTTGCTGTGGTCTTGTCTATTTCGCACAGGTGTAGTGCTTCTGATCTTCATATTCGGTCGAGTACGACTCGTGCAGAATATGAAACATAACTCCTTATTTATATTCACAAGGTAGTCACCTGCTGTCATGTAACCAACAATTTGTTAACATGTCCCGGTTGACGTCCGTATAGACTTCCTGGGTTTGTTGTCTTCTAAACTCTTTTCCCCTTTCGTAATGACATTAGTACTCCATCTTGACCTCGCTGCTAAAAGCCTGATTACGTCAACCATCCGGGATGTCACTTCGTCGCCTAGGTATGATATTGAACTATCGGTCCACCTGGAATCAAATGAATGAATAATGGTATGGATTTCTCAATGAGTATGAAGATAAGAAGCAGAATTCCGCCCGACCATACCGCTCTCTAAGAGAGACGACAGAACATCGAATTCCCCCGATATAAATGTTCCTCTTGATATTCTCTGGAAGACAGCCATTCTTCCTACTCCTCCATCTCCATTGATCCGGTCGAATATCTTCAATTCCTGTCTTCAAATTGATCCCCTTAAGACCAGCAATCAAGAGAAATCGACCCCAGTGATGTAACGGAAGGCTTGTTCATCAAGCACAACATCTTGCATGTTAGGATGTCGGACAGGAACGTTGAATAGAGCACAATACGGTAATACCATTGGAGCACCAACAACTGTGGTCTTGGTCACATCAACTTCAGTACATAAATAGTGCTGCTGCATGTTAGGCGGCTTTTGGAGGAGGGGTGGCATTGGATTCTGGCGGAGGATGTCGATGTAGGCTTTGGTCAAGGGTCGAGGGGCACCGGGCGGAGCAAGCTGCCATTGCTCAAAATGTATAGCCGTCTTCTTGACAGAGATGAGAATCACAATGCGCACTTCTCCATTAGAGGCTCTAAATCTCCATTGAGAATCTTTAAGTAGCCTTGGTAGGCTCTCAGAGACCCCCGTTTCGATAACCAGGGTAGGCCATTGAAAATTTGTACTAGAAGGGCAACGTGCAGAGGGGCTGAAAACTTGGTCTCCCTCTTTGCCCCGTGATAAGGAGTTATATCGTGTCGCTCCGCCCTAATAATATTCATTACTTAGTCTCATGCTGATCAGTTGCAGAGTGACTCTCTGCACGAGTGCCGAAGTGGTGAATTCATGGCGATGCCCTGGTATCACGCGTAAAATACCTGTACTACCTTCAAACTCAAACCGGTAGTTCACACCCTTCAAACAATCATGATCCTCGAAGAGTCGCTCCGAGATGCGATGGGTTGTTTGGAGTAGAATAAGAACTGGTTTCCACTCTCTTCCTCGTCTTTTTCGAGGGTCTCGGCGATCTTCTCGGCCTCGAGCTGAACATATTTCAGTCGGCTGAATGTGCGAGTCACGGCACCAGATGGGAGCGCTGTCATGATGTCAGGCATGGTACGGGCGAAAGAGCATCGGAGGACATGATATCAGAGGAAGAAATTCCCATAAATATGGGACGATGGACTCCGACCCAGAATTAGATCGATGGACTTGTCATTTCTATTTTTGAGATACATCATGGCAGTATGGTGAGGGGACCGACTGACCGCCTACCCTTTGGTCTTCTTCCCCACCAAATAAAAAGTGACCGGAGTCGATCAGTCCACTCCAACTCAGATCATTGAACTTTTTTAGCCCATGCTGTGCTTCGCACAGTGATCAGATCGTTCTGCGAAAAACGCCAGTTGAAGAATTTCCCTGCACATCGAGCAAAACCTCCACCATGAGCTCCAGCAATGACGCGGTGTTTCTGCGTCGTAACAACCAAATCCAAGATGCCATTGACTCCCAGAATATGAAGCAGGCCTTACAGCTGATTGAGAAGCGCATGAAGAAAGGCGAGAACACTCATTTCCTGAAGGCGAGTGATTTTTATCATTGTACTCCGAATTTACCACCACTACGACGTCGTTAACTGTAAAGAACCAACTAACACGTGAGATAACAGGCCTGGAAAGCGAATGTTCTCTTCAACCATGCGGATGTGACACATAAAAAGAAGGGAATTGCAGAAACCCTCGAGCTGTGCAAGGCCGATCCACCGATCTCGGATTTAGACTCTCTCGACATACTCCACAGTACGCTGCGAAATATGGATGACTATACCGAGCTTCGGAGCGCTATATGGGAACGAGCAGCGAAGGCAAAGCCACAGGATCGTGATCTTCAGATGAGGTGGTTCAAATTCGGCTATGAGGCTGGTGATTGGAAGTCAGCCCAGAAAGTGAGTTGAGACGAAGCATATGCTACACCGGGATCATATGAAGGCCTATGTTGCTAACGAGTGCCTCCTTTCTTATAACAGGCTGCAATGAGTCTCCAAAAGAACTTTCCTCGGGAGCGAAAGTATTATTTTTGGGCCATCTTCCTCTGTTACCTCGTTTCGGATGACAAATCTAGTTCGGACATGGACCGCAAGTTGTTTGGGACACTTGCCTATCGCCTTGCTCAGAAAGCAGTAGCCGAGGTTCCCTCTAACCCGGTATGTGACTTTTTTCCAAGATTGCATGTCACTGGAAGTGAAGACGAATGAAAATTTTGGACATAAATGACTGACTGATTCAAATGATTTACTACAGACCGAATTGCTAAGCCCTCCGAGAGCGATACAAACCGCCGAGGAACTTCTCTTGGTTGTTCGAATTCTCGAATCACAGTCTCGTTGGGCAGAGATTGTGCAGGTTCTCAATAGTGAAAATACTGGTCTCAGCTCTCGGATTGTTAATAACGACAGGACCTTCATGTTAGCCAAAGTCACTAGCCTGGGGGCTGCCGAACTCTGGGAAGAGGGGCACTCATACGTCAAAGGCCTGCTTACCGTGCCTGAAGACGAAGCAGAGCGCAAAACTTTGCATGAGCGGGATGATTGGAAATACTGGAACTTGCTCATCCTAGCCGTGCGTCGTCTTGAAAAAAGTCCAGGGTATGTCTTCCAATATTTTTACTTCTACACCATCAAACCCTCAGCTAATAAATGGTTGCTTGGTTCATAGGCTACTTTCCGATACGCAGCAGCATATCGAGAAGTTCATCGAATTCAGCCCAAAGTCCCGCAACGCGCACATCGCTATTATGGACATAGTCCTAACCGGATTCAAGCGGGGCGAGCGGACAGAGGATGATCTGGTTATTGCGTGCCAAAGATACTTTGACCAACACAAGCACAAACTCTATGCTTTTAAAGACTTACGAGGGGTCTTGGAGACCCGTGATGATGCCTTGATTCACCGAGTAGCCCAAAATTGCTTGGACAGTGTCGAGGGGAAACCTGTACGTGCAAATTCTGCTAAACTCAGTCAATGCGAGCTAATCAAAATTCTAGGATGATGCCATTCCATTAATCAATGCGTACAAGCTGCAATACTGCGACCGGATTTCAGCCAATAAAAACGTATTGAAATCCAGTATCGAGACCCTTGTCCGCAATTGCCTTTACTTCTACGATGCATTCACGCTTTTAGCAAAGACACAGGACAAAAAACAAGAAAGCCAACCAGATACTGCTTCCGCGATGGAAAGCCGACCCACAGATGACTTCTGCATCATTGCCGCAATGGCCCTTCTTCAGCCTAACACAGCTGGCCAAGCATCTGAGAAAGTCAGTAACACTGCCCTGATTCGCGCCGCCGGGATTCTGGAACATCTTTTAATCGACTCACCTCATAACTACGAGGCGATTCTTATGTTGATTCGAATCTATCTTCTTCTCGGCGCTGGCTCTATTGCTTTGAGGTGGTTTGGCAAGCTGTCTATCAAGCAGATGCAATATGAAAGTGTTGCTCATAACCTCTTTACCCGCTTTGCCACCATCCACCCTCATCCCGCGCCTCTTATAGAGGGCGGAGAATACAAGGACTTTGACGCGCAAGTTGCATTCATTACCGCTCTCGACTTTTATCGTCATGCAAGCTTCACTATCAAGAACTCTTTGATAAAAGGACTTGATGATGGGACTTACGTGAATCTAGATGACACAATTGAGCTTCAAAAACGTATCAGGGACAGTATCTGCCGGAGAATGTGGGCACTGGACTTACGACGGATGCAAAGAATCCGCAAAGGAAACCACTTGGCCCTTCACGAGGAAATCGGTCAGCAATTCTCAGTCTCCCATGTACTCCTGACATACTTGAATACTAATTACCCTATAGCCCAGAATACATCACCGGCTCAAGACCAGCGGAAGTACGATGGTTTCATGGACCTAGAACGTTGTGGCAAACCTGCATTTGAGCACCGACTGCGCGCAGGTCCGGTTCCTGGGGTAAGTTTGTTGGCTTGAGTGACACCATGGCACCGACTAATGTGCATATAGGAAAATTGGCTGGCGTCCGCCCGGCTTACTGATCGACTTTTCAGTGTTCTTGAGAGCATCGGCAGTCAGAAGCCAGTCGTCTTGGAGCCAGAGCTGCCTGACATCGGCAAATTATCGCTCTCCCAGACTGATGTTGATCACACTGGTGCCGAGATAGATGCAGCCAAGATTCACGTAGAATTGTTGAAAGTGGCTATGTTTATGGCTGGATCGAAGGCCCATACTTCCACCGAAATTGAGACTGTTCTTGGCGAGATAGAGGATTGGTTGAAGGCTAAGAAAGAGGATCTAGCTCTGGAAGATACTGGAAATTCTCCCCTTATCATGAGGACGACCGTCCACTTCAGCCCAGGCACCCCAGGTGCACCGACATGGGAATATTTCCATACCATTTGGACCCTCGTGGAGACCCTCAAGGCTCTATGTAATATTTTCAACCTGAATTCTCGAAAGGCTGTGAAGACCGCCAAACTCCCTGCCGAACAAATGAACGGACTGAATACTCTTGTTCGTGAAGTTTTCGAGGATATCCGTTTGAACACCCGAAGTCTGAAACAGAGCCTTATTGAATCAGCCACTCTCAGTACACTCATTGATATGGTCAAGCGTGGGGATACAACTGATGAGTACGAGAAGCCGCTTCAAGAAGTCTTGGAAAAGGCGATGGACGAGTCTGCGCTCGAATTGTTCTGCGGAGAACTGAGAGAGAGCTGGGAGGAGGCACTTGACGGAGTGCTGGCTGCCAGGCTCTAATTCTGAATAAATCATGTGTCCATGAAAATACATTGTTAGAGTACATGTAAAACAATCCATGAGAGTGTTGATATCAACAAGTTCAGATGAAGTCCAGGTAGTAAGAGGTTGATCTATAAAAGGAGGGCAATATCTATCACGTGCACATGCCAAGCCACATGGACTTAGTTGCCTGAGGTGTCAGTAATGACGCTAGTCCCGATTAACCCAGCCCTAGCCCTAGTCACTCGCCTACCGCACCAACGCCAAGGCTCCATTTTGCGGTTCCAGGCAAAAGACCAGGCGAATTTCACACGGCTCTCTCACCTCCTCTTCGACAACCTCCGCCAACCCCTTCAGTCAACAACCGTCGAGATGGCCGAACGCTCCGGAATTGTGGTCGGACTCAACGCGGGCCGGGTACGTTCTTACTGTCTCTTTGCACCATGTTTGTCGCTCGTTTGAAGGTCGCTCGTTTGAAGGTCTCCCAAGGTCTCTTCTTTTCGTTCGCTCTGTTGGTCAACACAAGATCAGTCGGGTCATGGTTCATTGCGGAATCACTGGGAAATTATCGCGGCAAGAAGGATTGCGAATAAATCGCCGAACGAAGAATATCAGAGACTCACTGGGAAAAATTTCGATGTCACGGGAACAATATTTTGAATTCGACTTTGGCACCGGTGCCAGCACTCGCCATGCACGCAACTTTGATCCGACCACGCTACGAACCACCCCGACAGACAGACACGAACCGCGAATTGAAGAGAACATTGGGACCTGCGGCTGCTACATGAAACTTGGCGAAACAGACATACTGACTGCGTTCTGATATAGAAAACCACCGCCCTCAACACCCCCAAGACCCGCATCTCGCGCACCAAGGGCAAGTCTTCCCGCCGCACCGCTTTCGTCCGCGAAATTGCCCAGGAGGTCGTTGGTCTCGCTCCCTACGAGCGCCGCATCATTGAGTTGCTGCGCAACGCCCAGGATAAGCGTGCCCGCAAGCTCGCTAAGAAGCGCGTACGTCTACTCTCAATCCTTTTCCCGCTTTTGTATGGTCGGCTCTGTTGTACGGATTACATTGGATTTGGGGGTCGATTTGGTCGAGGTCTTGCTGTATACAGAATGGTACTGTATGGGCCATGCATGTCAATCATGCAGAGGAAGAGTCATCTCAACCTCTGCTTGGACAAGCCCGTGCAATAACTGTTCTGTTTATAGCGACTAAGATTCATGCCCAAACCTAATGATTTTACTATTATCAGAGCCTGTCGATCCATTGAGTCGACACTTTTGCTAACTTCGTGTCTAGCTCGGTACTTTCGGCCGCGGCAAGGCCAAGGTTGAGTCCATGCAGAAGGTTATTGCTGAGTCTCGCCGCACCGCTGCTCACTAAATTTCCGGACCCGTTCCTGTTTTTCTTTCGTTTTAACGACTCGACGCAAAAAAAAGCGTGATTCTCGGATCGGAAAGGGGGCGTGCATGAAGGGGAAGGCAACTATGGGATTCCTTCTCTGTCGTATGGAGTGAAACCATAATGAAAACAATTATTCAACCATTTTACGTGTGATATTTGCAATTGAGCCACTTTCTAAATGGAGGTTTACAACGTAGATGGAGAAGCGTATACCTTTGGCTCAAGCCGAGTGAGGTTTGATTCCATGTAAATATGGATGCAGAGGTGACAGCTTCACTACACATACACCATTCATTTGGTGTTAAGCCTAGATTTTCATTGAGGTTATCTATAAATGAAGTATGAAAGGCATGTGATTCTCAAGTCTATACGCACATCTAAGACGTTAATGCGTCTCGAAGGGATGCGCCACATAGTTAAGTCGTGAATCATCAAGAGCAGCACATGTCGCTCCCCTGAACCAAATACATTTCATTATCCCCTTTCATTTCTTACCCGGTAGCTTCAGCCACTTAGGCATAGCACCACTCTTCCGTGCCCCGCCGGACTTACCACCGCCCTGAGCGCTACTCGGACCCGGCTGTGAGGGAGCAGGCACATCTTCTTCCTTGATTTCAGGCGGATGCTCCACCTTGAGCTGTTGAGCTTGACTCCGAAGCTCGGGGCGTAGGGTCTCCGCTCGGCGTTCATGAACGAACGAGGCTGCGTTATCAGCCCAAGAAAAGTTGACGAGCACACGGCCAGCCAGCCCTAGATCTTTAATCAGATGCTTCTTGTCTGATGGAGGTATGGCGTTTGTATGCTTGGATCGGGATACCCCGTGGACAGTGAGAATGAAGTTCTCACTGGCGAACGATGGAGCAAGACACCCTCGTGCGAATTCATACAACGACTGCCCTGTGTCCGAGGTCCCAAATTTGGCGACCACTTGACTCTGATCTGGGAAACGGAGCTTCACATCGACCTCGTGAATTGCTGCTCGTCTTGCCGCTTCTGCCTCTGCCTTGGCAGCGATCTCGGCGTCCGTTGGCAAGCGTTTTGGGCGAGAGGACTCGTTGAGTAACCGCTGGTGCAGTTTTGCGTGCTCGATAGAGGGTATGTAATCACTCTCATTGTGGTCTAATTTTGCCGAGGAAGGAGTGTCTTCTGAGGGAGGAGAGAAGACAGTAATTGCTCGACCAGAATCGGCCGTGGAAGTGGCCGGTTCGGAGGTAGATGGGGGAGGGGCGACTTCGTCTGATGCGACGGTGACACTGGAGGGCTCGGGTTGCGATGAACTGGAGAGCTCTTGAACAGGCTCATTGCTTGTACTGTCAGCGGGAGCTGCTGTGGGCGCTGCGTTCTTATCCTGTGCCGGAGGAGCCTCATCCTCTGATGACTTGAAGAACTCGCCAATCTTCACCATGGCTTCTTCGATAGGCTCTTCGGTCCGTCGGAAACTGAGCCGTATAAGAACATTCCCACTATTGAAACCTAGCTGGGCTAGGGTTTTTTGTAGATCTGTGAAGCTCGATACTTCACGTTCCAAAATCTGAAGGACGGGGATCTCATAGTACAGTCGTCCGGCGACATCTCCACTATCGGCAGAGGGCGCTGCCCGTGAAGTGAGGTTCCGTACTGGGCCACTCCCTGCAACTCCCGCCTCGAACTTGCGTAGTACCATCCAGAGTGTAGTCGTACTGGGAAATTTATCAAGTATGCGGCCATTCGGGGCACCACGAGCCTCAGATTCGGGCAGTTGCAGGGCGACGGTTACGACTGACGGGGAGCGGGAGATTTGAACAAGTTCAATTTTTGCCCCAGAGATGAGACCAGACAGACGGTAGGAAAGAGAAAGGTCTAATTGCTTGCGATTGTGTCTGTTGCGTGGAGAAGACCGGGTTAGTGTTGTCATCGGAGACAAGGAACACCAACTCACTTTAATGAGTATTGACTAGCATTATATCCAAGCTTCGAGCATGCTTCCTGTAGGATATCGGTCAAGTGTTTGGTGGGAGTAGTCTTGATTGTTGCCCGCCTGGCTGTCGCATCGATTACCACAACGTGGGCACTCATTGTGTATAGAGGAACACTAGCTCTGGCAATAAATAGGGAAGGTTGAATATCTCAATCAAGAGATTTTAAACGGACAGATCAAGATAAACAAGTGTGAAACTCGAATGCGGGGAGAAAGACAGCGCAGAAAGTAGTCGGAAGGTCGCATACGAACAGGCAGCGGTGCGGGCGTCATCTGAGCTCTCGCGTACCTCAGAGCTTCCCCGTCATCAACTCACCTCCATCACCTCCCCCAACCCGCCCCCTTCTCAACCACTTTTTCTCTTCTTTTTTCTTGTGCTTTAGCTCTGGAATATCCCTTTTATATTGAATTGCATTGAAATCCTGCAATAATGGTAAGAAAAATGCTCCCTTTGTGCACATCGTCCACGAATCTCTGGACCTCAAAGCTGACCGACTTCTCCCATCACAGTCTAACCCCTTCGACATCAGTATGCCGGAACCTTGTCCCTCGTGAATAGTCAACTGAAATACTAATTGTTCTGCAGATGGCGGTGCCTGTGTCGCCATGGTGGGCAAGGACTGCGTCGCCATCGCCTGTGACCTTCGTCTGGGCATGCAGTCCCTGACCATCTCCAACAACTTCCCCAAGATCTTCAACTACGCCCCATCCACCTATCTCGGCCTGACTGGCCTCGCAACTGATGTCAACACCGTCTCCGATCTCTTCCGTTACAAGGTCAACATGTACCGGCTGCGCGAGGAGCGCGACATCGCACCGCAGACCCTCGCCAACCTAGTGAGCTCATCGCTGTATGAGAAGCGCTTCGGTCCTTACTTCGTCAGCCCTGTGCTGGCTGGTATCAACCCAACAACAGGGAAGCCGTTCATCTGTGGCTTTGACAGCATTGGCTGTATCGATTTCGCCAAGGACTTCATTGTCAGCGGAACGGCAAGTGACCAGCTTTTCGGTACTTGCGAGGGTCTGTGGGAGCCTGATCTGGTATGTATTATTGGTGTTATCGTACAACTTGTTGAATTCGCCGTCTAACACAGTTTGTCATTACAGGCCCCCGAAGACCTCTTCGAGACAATCTCACAAGCCTTGCTTAGCGCCGTGGACCGAGATGCTCTCTCCGGTTGGGGTGCCCAGGTTTACATTATAGAGAAGGACAAGGTTACCCAACGCTTATTGAAGGGACGACAGGATTAGATTTGGGGAAGTGGTTGTTTTGGGCTTTCCGTTGGTTTGAGGGCAAATCCCGGCGTCTACGGTCTTCACTGGATGATATGTGCCGTGTACGGTCATCAATGACGGGATAGTACAAGATCAACGTGAGAGCGGTTGATACCTGAGCTGAAGGACAGTTTTGTTCTTTTGGCTCCATGTTTTTCTTACTCCTATCACGATAATAAAAGGCCCCGTTGTCATGTCACGGCAGTGTTCCAATTTGCATCAGAATTCAACATATTTACCAGGGAAACGGACCAAGTCCAGTCTTCGAGAATCAGTAATCATCCCGTCTGTTCAAAAGCTTTGACTGACCTTTGTCTCTCTTCATAGCTGCCCACCTCCAGTAGAGAATCCCTTCGAGGATATAAAGCGAACGAGTGAGAATATGACCAGCACGAGCTGTTGGCTACAGGAACCTTTTGATACCAGACACCAACTTAGGCACTTCCTAGGTCACAAAATGGCCACTATTATTACTCCGTTTCCCAAACTGTAGGGGATATAGTTGGTTGTTCTAATTATGTCCATAGTCGCACTCCGGTGTTCCTCGGTCTAGAATGCTGATATTGTACAATTTTCAAGGACGAGAGCTGTATGAGCTTAGTTAATTTGACGCGATGCGCACATTCAAACTAGAAATATATTCCCAAGAGCAGGCTAACTGGACGGTCAATTCTAGCATTCACTACATCCACGGGTACATGAGTGCCTGACAACATGATATTGCCTAAATAGGAACCGGCCATGGGAAATAACGGAAAGTGCTTCACATTGCTCATATGCTATGCTTGGATTTCTCAATCATTTTCTCAGGTCCCCCACTTCATGTCTTTTATGCCGAACATGCCTTCAGAAACAGAGCACCTAGAGCCCTCTATGCCGAGCCTGCCTCCAGAAATAGAGCCCACAAAGGCTTCTATATCAGACCTGCCTCTAGAGCTCATGGACGAGATAATTCAACTGCTCCCCATAAAGTGTCAGGTCTGCTTTGCACTCAGCTGCAAGTCTTTATATGTACGCTATCAAAATGTTTTCGCACAAGAGGAATTTGCCTTCCTTACATATAACTCCGACGGGGGTTGGCTTCCATATGGGGTTTTAGCTAAGAATTCCAGCCGGGAAACAAATTTACGCCGTCAACTTCTTTGTCGACTTCAAGGACCTAGAAGACTTTACTGTTGCTCATGCACCAAGTTACACCTGGCCAACGAGTTTGAGTCCTCCGAGAGGGAATACAGCACTGGGATAAACCGCAAATGCAAGTATCCCGGGTTTGTAAACGTCTGTCCCTGCAGTCCGTTGGATATTAGAGCAATGGCTCGAATGCTGGAAGGGTGTCAACATGAATGCATCGAATGGCACCATTGCTCGGTCACAATCGCGCCTGAAGTGGTTGCCGACGTGAGGATCTACATTTCACAAGATGAGCAGACATATTTGCGAGTCCGGAGCCAATGGGAGATCGCTTACACTAAGGAATGGTTCGATTACCCAAATATTGCCCGTTTTTTGGGCTGCCCTCATCGCTCTATCGTCCCCAAATCCCCAGTCTCTCGTCTGTGGTATGGCCAATCGGACGAATGCTTTGCGTGCAGCCTTTATAGGAAGGGCCACTGGAATGAGATTGGCAAAAAATTCGGAATTGAGATAACACGAACACTCGATGCTCGTGAGATCTTAAGAAGTGAAGTAGATGCTAAGCATTCGATGCATTGCTCTTGAGATACAGTCAATTAAAGATATATTTAGAACAGTCGAATCCATCCTTTTTCCGCTTCTTTCCGCTGTCTATATACAACCTAAGTACCTGGAAAATTCCAGAAGATATTTAAAAAACATCTAACACGACATCCAAAATACCTATAAAAACGCTACTATTAGTTGAATGGATCATATAGCTCTCAATTAAGGCCACACACGCGGCCGACCCTTGTAAACATACATATAGTACGGCTAGTAGATCTGTTCTATAAGATCTTAGATGTACCGAGTACCTTCCCTATCATAGATAACAGCCGGGGAAATCAGGTACTTGGTACCCGATGGCCCTCTCCTGATCTAGATCCCGCTGATCCTGCAGTGCAGCCTCCGTGCGCCTCCGTGCATCTCCGCAGGATTCAAGGGAAAAAAGACACAACACACAAAGAGGAGATCGATTGTCAAAGGGAAATTAAAGCTTCAGAGAAGCCTGAAACATCTCTGCTAGAAATATCATTAGCTACCAGAATCTATAAAGCTTTAATGACTTCTTGTTTCAGGCCGTGTCTAGACCGCCCCTCCCCATCGAACTAACGGAAAATCCCCTCTCCCCTCCTTCTGAGCGTCTTCTCTCTTTAATATTTCATATTTTAGTGAATGTACGTTGAAGTTGTCTGATCCATCCACGGTGTCTATTGTTCATACAATTGAATGCTATGGTCCTTACCACCACCCTCGGATAAACACGAGAGCCCGAACAACGAATCCTCGAACCGACGTCACTTTCACTGCCACATGGACTATGCCCGACATGCCCGAGCCGGATGTCTCTCACGCTGTCCAACCGTGTCCCACGCCATTCCCCTCGTGCAAGTCGGAGTGCATCACCGGCGACGGACTAAATGCCGTTCATGACGATGGAGATGTGCAACGCGACTTGGGAACATGGAATGATGGTGTCCAGACCACTGCCATTGAACAATTGGTTGCACTCAAAAAGTGTCTGCGGGCAGCCGACACCGAGCTGTTCTGGAAACGGCTTATGGAGGACATGACGTCTATAACCAAAGCCCAGTATGGGTTCGTTGCTCGGAGGGTGCACGGAACTGAGCCCATGCCAGAATTAGGCGGGCGGCGCCCGTCGGTTTTTGGTGCAGCTTTCTACTACAATGATGGTTATCAGAAAGTTGGGTTGCAGCGAAACAATTATTTCGCGGGAGGGAACCCCCTATTGCACATGGACCACGAACGGCGTTGTTTGGTCCCCGAGAACCTCAGCTCGCTCTTATCGTTCGGTGATGATCAATTGCCGTTCGCCGCCGATGGTTATTTGGCGATTCCCCTCTTTTCGGCTGGAAAGTGCCTGGCGCACCTCGGGTTGATGTGGTCGAAAGAAGGTCTCCGGCATAGAAATCTGTCCTGGTCCTTCCTGGAGATGATTCTCCACTCGCTCGAAGACCTGATTATACAACGGCTGGACACAGGGGAACAAATTCTAGATGAACTGTTAGATTCCCTAACGAAAAATACCTCCGAGTTCCACAACCCCCAGACTGCCACCTTCCATGAAGCCGCTGATTTCAACTCCCATGATTTCAACTCCCACCCCCTCAAACCCTACGCCCGAAGCTTATCCCATGAGCTGAGGACCCCAATGCAGGGTGTGGTAGGCATGCTTGATGTCATGCATGCTACAGTACGCGAGGCGATGGAGGTCCAACCTCCTATCAAATCGGGAGACATTTTTCAATCGCTCAAGGAGGGAATTGAAATGGTTCAAGATAGTGCGAGACGTGCGGTTGAAGCGGCTGACAATGTCGTTCATGCTTACGAGCTCAACATGCAAATTCCCAAAACCCCACTCCGGGAGGAGCCCGACATACTAGGCGGTCTCACAGTCCCACCTGCTATACCCGAGACTCGGCCGAGCATCTTCATCGAAGGGAATAACATCGCTGTAAACCCGTACAAACGGCGGCGGAGCCTACCATCGGAGCTGAACACCCGACCAGTGCGCAAGCAAAGACTGCGTGCAGTTTCGTCCCGGCAAGAGCTTTCGCCCCGCAGCGAAGAAGTCAAGAATGCTGTTCACGAAAGCGACCAGATCGTACATGCTACCCCAGCTCGCCAGTTCGAAGCTGTATTGGCTAACATGGCCGATCCACGCCCGTCTCTCGCAGTCCGACGATCCGCCCCTCACCTACTCCTTGAGGGAATCAATGTGAACTTAAGACGTTCTGCTTTGCGATTTACCAAATTACGAGATCTTCTCCGCTTGGTAATCAACGAGTCTCTTCACGTTGGTGGCCGACCGGACTCTGCTGTTAGCAATGCAACCGAGTTTGGCGAACGGATTGAGATTCGGTCGCGGTCCTCAAACGGTGAATTGTTCACCAAGGTTGTGGACTGGTCTGTAGACCCTTCATTACCGGACACCCTTCTTGCCGATGACCGTGATTTGGCCAAACTAATCTCGTGCGTCTTTCTCAACGCGATTAAATTTACCAACAACGGCACCATTACTGTTTGCGCGACTATTGACCCCAAGAAGAATGATGTTCATATTCTTGTCCGCGATACCGGCCCGGGAATCCCCGCTGCATTCCTACCCAATCTCTTCAAGCCATTCGCTCGGGGAGATGCATCGACCACAAGAAGCAAAGATGGCCTGGGTCTCGGTCTCCTCGTGGCCAAGGGCCTTTCACGCAAAATGGGCGGTGACTTGACCTGTGTGCGTTCGTCGACTTCCGGTCCTATGCGTGGTACAGAATTTCGAATTCGAATCCCCGTCAACCAACGTGAAGCTGAGCTCCGCCCTGAAACTCCCGGTGAGAGTGTTTCGACGCCATCCACCTCTACCACCGACAAAACACGACAGGGCAGTGCCAGTAGTTCTCTGTCTGATACCTCTCCCTTTAACTCCCCATTTATCCTACTCCAGAATCGTCAGCAACAGCCGACACCAGGCACCATCGACGAAAACATGTCTCAAAGCCCAACACTCCTGCGACCGTCATCACAAACCCTTTTGAATCGAACACATATTTCCGGCGATGCATATGACAAGAAGCTTGGCGAGAAATATCCGCTGCGCTTTCTCGTTGCTGAAGATAATCGAATTAACCGGCGCGTACTGGTGAGCATGCTACGCAAACTTGGCTACTGCGATGTACTTGAAGCGGCCGATGGCAAAGAAGCAGTCCAGATCGTCCAAGGCATTCTCTCCGCGCCAAAGCCCCCTGTCCTAGACATTGATCTCGATCCAGTAAACGCAATGCAAGGCGTCATCAATGAGCCTCATCAGACTACAAAAACCAGACCGATCGATGTGATTTTGATGGATCTTTGGATGCCTGAAATGGACGGATATGAAGCCACCTTACGAATCCTGCAGATGGTCGAGAACCATCGGGACCAACATGCTGCTTTTGAGCGACCGGACCCCAAGAACCCTGATTCCATGGAAATGGATCCAATTCCCAACTCCTTATGTACACCACCCCCTCCCACAGTTCTTGCTGTGAGTGCCGATGTTAGTGACGAGGCATTGAATCGCGCCTCCAGAGTGGGAATGAAAGGCTATATGACGAAACCATATAAACTCTCTGACCTCCAACGGCTGATTCTCGAATTCTGCGGCGGTACTGGCAACGGCGTTGTCTAAATCCTAGTATAACCACTAGGCCGCCCATCCGAACATGATGTTGCTTCCTTGCATTTCCATGCCCAGACATTATACCCATTGATGCGGATATTTTTCTTTTCATGTACAGACCCCACCCCCAATTGCTTTGTTCTTTAGCCCAGGCGCCTCTCACGTTAGGGTATGCATTGACTCGGCGACCTATTCATTTTCAACTGCCATATACCATCCTTGTCATTTTTTGGCCCTTTTTCAGCTAGGGGAAATACCATGATCTAGTTAATAGACGTGTGCGAACTAGCCAGCCCTGGAGCCGACTGGTTTTTGTTAGGGACATAAGCATGTGATCACATCACGCTTGATCATAACTTCTCTTCTTTTCCTCTTCTTCTCCCCATTGCTAGTTTCCTCGTTGAATGAAATCTTTCTTTTGACCAGAACGTCTGCAACAATTTGATCCAAAGCCTTCAACATTTACTTACCAAGGCTTATTCAGCACGCTTTTTATTAAGCATCTATGGATGCTCACAAGGTATATAAAACAAGCTAACATAGTCGTCTTATCCACAGCAATATAAGTAACCGCATTGTTTGCATCTCGGTTCGCCCTGGCAACGACCAGGAACCCTTAGGTCCATACTGCACCAATCTGCTATCCGGAGAGAAGACCTGTGTCAGTTCTCCGGGCGATCTTCAGAACTTAACCACCATTGTGGCCGCTATCCATACGGGCATCAAACCAGAACCATGGCTTATGATTCCTCACCCTCGTCATGATGCACCCCACCGATTACTCGAACACCAGATATCATTCTCATGACGAAACTTCACCGCCAGTGCATGCAAATCCACCATCTGCAACGTGACAATCGGATAAAACTCTTGCAAGATAGACTCCACTGCACATTAATATACTCCTTAAATCCAGCCCCGGCCACATCCTTATCACCTAGACCTAGCATCTATGGAAGACGCGGGCGGCTTGCTCCCTGGGACACCGAAACAACAAAGGGAATCTTTTGGCGCTCGCGACGCGGCGCGGAAGAAGGCAGTGGAGGGACAATACAGACTCCATGGAAGCCAGTGTCACCTCACCATAAGACAAGCGGAAGTGTGTTTTGTTTCCTCTGAATTTGCGGCCTCCACTCGGGCCTAGTGGCGGCGACTCATTTCCTGCATGATTTCGTGGAAACTATCTTCGCCGTGAGTGGCTTTGAGACCATCGAGAAGATTGGTACGTTGGGTATCTGAGAAGGTCATGAAGTCGTCCTCGCTGGCGTTGAGGAGCTGGTCTTGGGTCTAGCCTGGGGGTAGAAGGACACAATTCGCTCTTAGTGAGGTGGAATGAGGTATATTCATTCTGACAACAGCGGTCGGATGTGGGATTTTTAGCGTTTATGAATATATTCACTACTACGTTTAGAAAGACGTGTGCTCCAAGGCAATAATTTTCATTTCTCTAGATCAAGTCGATATCAACCCTAATGCTTTCTTCTTGCATTTTCTGGGGAGCCAGCATATGTCATGAGTTGAAAAGACTTCTGGAATATAGGCCTATACATCCGTCTTTTATATGAACCTATTGTCATATTGACATAGGCAGCTCTACTCGCAAAGTGTGAAATCGTCCAATCCTGAATCAGGAACAGCCACGTGAGGGAGGCAGAGGTCGACATTCTCTCCTTTAAGGTGCTTGAAGACCCGAGAGTACTCGGTCTATGAAGAAATTAGCAACTTCCCTTTCCACATGGTCCTTTAGGGCATCCGGGAGCACAAACCTCAATGATGTCCACAAACTCATCATATACGTGATCCGCCTTCATCTTCTGACGAACGAGATCGGTCACTCCGCCCAAAATTGCGACTACCGTAGTGACCTTGCTGTCCCAAGTGAGAAGTGCGGAAACCCCCGTTCCATCAACACGAGTGGATTCAGTGCTGCCATAGATATCTGGAGAGTTATTTCGATTAGCATCATACCAATCAAACCGTCTTGATATCTAAAAGGTGTCACTGACTCTGCATTTTCTTGGCAATAACCATGTTCCTCCACCAGGCGAGTCCGACAGACTTGTCAACCAAAATTGTCGGGAATACACTGTACGGCGTAATGACGTCTAGCTCCTGGACAGTCTGGTTTGATATGGAGGGGATACCAGCGTTCGAGATATAGCCGGTTACGTCGCCGATTGAGGGATCGGTGATGTTGTTAACTGAGGCGAACATGCCGGGCAACTTCGTGGCGACTGAGTTGCAGGTCCGGACTCGCTCAGCGTTCTTAAATAGGCGACTAAATGGGAAACTGTTAGTACATGAAAGCCTATCTCTGTCTTCTGCTTGAAGTCTTACCGGACAATATCGATGTCATAGTAGGGCATCTCCATCACTTTCCAGGTTTCGTGGCTGGAGAACCAGAATCCTGTCTCAGAATTAGCCACTGTCTTCTAGTCTTTCCTTTCATATCCACAAACCTTTTTGGACAGTGATAGGCCCGAAACCGCCCATTTTGTAGTCCACGCTCACCAGCTGGGGCCTTTTGATTTCCCATAGCGCCTGCTTATCGGCCTTTGACAGACCACCGAAGAATTGTAGCCAGAATGTGAAAATCTCGCCTTCGAAAGGGTCGTCCAGTAAATCTTTAGTCTCGCATAGATACGACTGATCCGGGTGATTGACAGGGAGGGATTGGTCTTTAATGTCAATGACGGTACAGACCCGGCCCTTGCCTTTGTAAAAGATCTGATTAACAGACAGGAGATTAGCGACTGATCCAAATCTAACGGGGAATCATGGGTTACATACCTTAGCAGCAGTAGTTTTAGTGTAGTCCATCCAAACCTGCCATTTCTGTGCGAGTTCCCGATAGCTTTTATTGCCTGTATTCTCAAGAGCCTGGATGAAACCATATACAGCCCATATAAGTTCACTATACAGATACTTATTGTTAGCCTAGAAACCAGAACGAGGGAAAAGAATATACATACCCATTATCTAGAGAAGGCACGCGGTTGACCCAGGCTGTCACTGGAGTTAGATCTTGAGCATCCGCTGTGACCCAGGGCAAGAAGCCTCCGAATCCTGGGTAAGTCTCATTGAATTTGAGATACGTCTGCAACTTTTTCTGCATAATAGAAGCCGCGATTTTAGGAGCCTCTGCTGTATTCTCAGGCGAGAGGAACCGAGCAGCCTCCGGAGAGCCAGCAACAGCTTGGGCGTACAGCATGATTTGAAGGGACTATTGGAATATGAGTTGAGGGCTTTCAAACAGTAGGAAAATGAGCACAAACCTCTTTGCTGGCAGCACTGAACGTGTGCTTGGTTGTTGCCTCGCCGGTCACCCAATCGATGTTAGTGCCATCGTAGGAGATACCATTGTTGCTATTATATGAGATGTTGTTCTGATGAAACTTGCCCTCCCAATACAGCATATCATTGATGAAGGCAGTAGGATCTCGAAGGACTTGCTTTTGGGAATATTGATGCGCAAAACGACATGACGGCTCCTTGGTATGTCCGGATATCGATGGTAGAGCATTGACCAATGTTGTCCATGTTAGAACATGGCCGAATTTCTCGTGGAGACGCATGTCAGGAGCTCAAAGTAAAGAGTTGAATACCGAATTAGACTGACTAGCTATCGAAACGGACATCTCGACTCATATAAATACTGTATGCTTCTGACTTGAGGCGGAAATCGAGTATTTGCCGAATTTCCATGTCCACGAATTATATCACATCACGAGTCTCTGGGGTCCCCGCATTCCAAGAAGCTTTTCCCCTGAGAAAGCCTTGAATCTGATAATGGGTTGAGGGTGCACGCCACCATGGTAGACGTTTTCCCGTTTGTTTAGCTCGTGACTATGCGAATCTATTTCCGCTATAGGATGAGATCTTCAACCGGGATTCTTATTGGAGGTCAATTGGCCGAAGGAGACGGAGAATCGGGGAATTATAGATTGTGTGGGGAATCGCAGAATCTTCCCCAGACGCCGATCATTTACTCGATTCAGACAATAGGTAGGTACGGAGTAAGCGAAGTATGTTTTTATATTTTGTAATTGTACCATTAAATCTAGTTAGTTAATATACATTCATTTGACTCATAAAACTAGCTTTCATAACAACCGTCGTAAAGTGTCCGACGCTTTCGAGTCTAAGCGGGTCAGTATATCAAGAAGCACCGATAGATCGTTACGGGCTCGAGCCGACAGAGGGGACGCTTCATGCTGATCGATAATCTCGAGCAGACAAGCTCCTATGAGCCTGATCTTTTCTACCTATATGGCCATCAGAACTTGCTCATTTGACACCAGGACAGCAAAAGAAAGGCGACTTACACATGGTTCGCCATTGATCTGCAATGCCCAGAAAGGAGCATCGCGAATGACTCGGAGAAGATCGCGTGCAATGTCAGTCTTCCGTAGTAGTAGCATTTCATTTGGCGCAGAAGGATAGTAATTGAACTCTTCAAATTTCTGTGTGATTACCATCTTTAGACAGTGCAACGAGACGTAAACGTTGGCTGCTTGAATGATATGTAGCCTTGTGAGCCTAGACAGGCGTTGATTGTCTTTATTGGCGTTTGACATGAGCTGGTCATATTGTAAAAAGGGGGGTAAGTCATCGAGAGACGTCACAAACAGCACGTAAAGATGGTCAAGTCTGTGACTTTCTTCTGCCGTGGGAGGTTGACGAGGGAGTAAATTCCCATTTTTATGACTATCCAACAATCGCATCTCTAAAAGCAAATCGGATGCACTTTGCCAAAGCCGAATGTTTGCATTGAATCCTGCAATGAAACTATTTTGAGTACTCTCGGCATCTGGAACACCACTACCAGGTGTCAGGATTGTTTCATCTTCAATGCCGGTCGGATAGCCGATGGTGATGCCAGAGTTGAATGAGTATTTGTGTATTGTGATCGGACGATTGTTCAGAATGGCTGCCGATTTATCGCCGATATAGGCAATCCAGAACGCCCGTCGCCGAAACTCCACTTCGAGAGAAGTGAGCCCCTGCAGTGAATCTTCTTCGTGCATCTGCATCACTTGGGCTAATCGGGTGGCTTCCCCAAAGATGTGCCACGACAGTCGTGGCTTTCCGGCAGCATGCATGCAGTTGGAGTGGAAGTATCGAATGGCAACGGAGTTGGCATTTGGGTATTCAAGATCGGCTTCCAAATATGTGGCCAGGCAATTTCTGGAGGCTTGGAGAAATATGTCTGCGATCCTTTCTCCCTCAGGAAATATATCCTTCGGAAGGAGAAAAGCCGTTTCCGCGCAGACAGCAGTGATCAAAGTGAAAGAAAGATCGGGCCACAGCTCTGGATATTTGAGACTATTCACTCCATATATGAGGCCATCAGCTCTCGAATTCCTTCCTTGGGTCACGAAGAACCCTAACCCATCTCGTAGACTGGGTTCATGAACAAGTGGAGTCAAGGGATATAGATATTCAAAGAATAACTCGAAGCAATGATTGATAGTCCGCTCTAAGTTCGCTGATGTGCTCTGCACGACAATCACCCGTTCCAAAGCATGCCATCGCTGCAACGCCGAGGTAATTCTTGTAGAGGCGACATCGGAAATAGACGATTGGGCTGTATGCACAGTATCAGGGGAAAGAGCCGGATCAAGTATCGGGATATTGGCGTCCCATACATCTAGCGGAACTGCAACCGGGGCGGTCGAACCGAGATTTTGAGTTATAGAGTCATCTTCCGATACCTGCAACGCTGGTGCCAGGGGACTATGCGGAACATTTGGATAAGCCACATCATGCGACCTTTGTCGCTTGGATTTAGGCCCACGTCTGGCGATCGGCACGTCAAATGTGCATTGCATCCGAGCCAAGCGGCAGTTGGTGCATATTGACGATTCACCCGAGCAGTCACACTATTACAGGTTAGTTTAGACTAGGTAAGGCGGGGGTTTGCTTCATACCTTTGCTTTTCTCCGACGGCAACGATCGCATGCTCTAGCTGACGAGCGCGAACGAGATACAGGGCTGGCCATCATATTTTTCGTCTCGGCAAAATTCGTCGGAGGTTAGGGCCGTTGGGAAAATGGGAATCGGGATGAGGCTAGGTCAAATACTCCGCGAATTTCTCCGAATGCCCCAGGTTTTTCTTTTCTTGGGGTATTTCCGCGCCTTGATTAATTAATTAATCAATTAATTTACATTGATTAACAGGGGTTGAAGGTGCTTTATATTAGCTTTGTAGAATTTTAGGTCAATTGCGTAATATCTAACAAAAAAAAAAAATCTCATCTATAGTATACCCGTCTCATTGCTCTATTTGGATTCGGAAGCGTTGCCACCCATGCGTTTATCAAACATTCCTTTCAGCAACAATGCGGATTGCTTCGGCGTCCTTTCCAGGGTGTTGTAATCAGTGAAGGTAACGCCGAAGCGAACCCCGTATCCATCGGACCATTCTGGAAGAAAAATTAGCTCAAAGGTCTTGAAGTATGAAACAAGACACGTACCTAGGTTGTCCATCAATGACCATGCGAAATATCCTTTGATATCAGAGCCATCTTCTGTGCGTGCTGTTCCGACCGCATCGAGATGATCTTCGAAGTATTTGATTCGGTAGGTATCGTTGACGGCCTCTTCAGCTGTCATCTTGTCTTCACCAGGACACGGGCACCCGTTTTCTGTGATATAGATAGGCTTGCCATATGCACGATATACTCGTGTCAAGTGCTTCCGGAAAAGGCTCGGGGTTGACAGGAGCCAATGCACACCACTTTTCTCTCCGATCAATACACCTTGCTTGTTTTCTTGTAGTTCATCCACATTTCCCAAGAAATCAGTCTCAGAGGCAGGCTGATCGCGATGCCGGGCAAATTGGGAGGTGTAATAATTCATTCCGTAGAAGTCTATGTCGGCCTCCCTAAGCAGAGAAAAGTCCGACTCTGTGAACCTAGGAAGTCTCTCGCCGAGTTGCTCTCTCATGCATTCGGGGTAGTCTTGTGCTAAACTGTCAAAGGTGTTAGTTGTGTGCTTTTGCTATCTGAGACTCCGAAAAACCTACCAAACGGGGTTCGCAAACCATCCGATATGGAACTGCATCCGGCGTTCAGCAGCTTGGTGGTCGCGCTCATCCTCACTATCCCAGGGCTCGTAGTAATCGCCATTCAAGGAGATTCCAATCTGCCCTTGCTGAGAAGCTCGGAATTCCCGGTTATACAAAACCACAGCGCGAGCGTGGCTCATGATCAAGGCTTTCCCCACAATCCATGGCTCCGTAGTAGTATCGCCCTCCGTGCACTGCGGATTTATACTGCTACGCCCGGGCGCATTTCCGCCAGTAGCGTATCCCTAGACACGTGTTAGATGCTATCCGAAAGGATAAAAAAGAAAGGACAAGGGACTGGAGAAACATACGAAAATAGAAGCAATCCACGGCTCATTCAGTGTGATCCAGTTCTTGACTCGGTCCCCAAATCTCTCATAGCAAATCTGCGCATACCGCTCAAAGTCAAGCTGTGACTCCTCCACATTCAACCAACCTCCGTATCGATCATGAATGCCTTGAGGAAGATCCCAATGATAGAGAGTGACCCATGGTGTGATTCCCCTGGCAAGCAACGAATCAATGAGTTTGTTATAGAACGCGATGCCTGCTTCGTTGACTGGGTCGTTTCTTCCTCCTAGCGGAATGATTCGCGACCAGGAAATTGAGAATCGGTATGCTTTTGCGCCGTATCTCGAGAGAAGATCGAAATCCTCCTCAAATCGGTGGTAGTGGTCGCAAGCGATGTCGCCATTGTCTCCCTTGGTCCTTGTTGGCTCAAGGTGGCAGAAAGTATCCCAGATCGATTTTCCACGCCCGTCTTCATTCACAGCTCCTTCGATCTGATACGAGGCTGTTGCAAATCCCCATTCGAAATCGGGGGGCAAGGGTACTGACATACTGGCAAATGGCGAACACAAAGCCACAAAAGCAGTGTGAAGTACTTTGAAAAAGAAGAAAGTGACAGAGCTCTACCCAAGCAGAAAATTAAAGCTATATTCCTTATAACCGGGGAATTGTGGCGTTGAAGTGGAGAGCTCCCATCGAAGGATAAACGGCAAAATTGGCATTTCGCCGATTCCCCGAATCTCCAGACTTCATATTTTTCTCCACGGGGTAATTCCCCGCAAAAATGCGGAATCCACGTTTCTCTCAGCACGTGAACACCTCTAGGGTTGTCGGAATGCGTAGAGTTCGTTGTATCCACCCGGCTGTCTCTTCTATAAGAAGTGCAAAGAAGCCTTCGGGCTAAGATTCCCTATCATTCGATCATAGGCAAGTCCACTTCATTTGTGTCTTCGTCTCAATTGAAGTCTGCAATCATGGCTCCTACTGCCGCTCATGCCACAGAGAACATTATCTCGTCCATTGACGTGGATTCTATGCCGCCTTTCTGGCGACGGAAGAATGGTATTCTGCTATACTTCCTGCTCACTTCGTCTCTACTAGCAAGTGCGGCTCTCGGCATTGATGGGGTGAGTTCTAGTGTTTCAAGACTTGAGTGCGTTTCACTGACGATCTATCACAGTCCATGACAAACGGCATGCAAGTCTTGGATTCCTGGCAAGATCGATTTGGACACCCAGAAGGTGCTACATTGGGTTTCTTTGGAGCCTCGAACGCCATTGGTGGTGTCATCCCATTTATCTTTCTCAGCTGGATTAGTGATAAATTCGGTCGTCGCCTACCCACTGCGCTAGGGTCTGTTGTCATCATTGTTGGTGTGCTTGTCGAATTCTTTGCCACTTCTTTGAACATGTACATTGGCGGCAAGATCGTTCTAGGTGTGGGATCTTCGCTCATCCAGATGGGCGCACCTGTTTTGATCACAGAGCTGTCCCACCCCAAGGAACGTGTACAAGTCACTACTTTCTACAATACATCCATCGTTCTTGGCTATGTGATTGGAGCCTGGGCAACGTATGGTTGTTACAGGATCACCAGTCAGTGGTCATGGCGGCTCCCTACTTTGATCCAAGTTGCTCCCTCGGCCTACCAATTCTGCCTCATTTGGTTCTGCCCCGAGTCTCCCCGTTGGTTGATTGCAAAGGGTCGTTTCGAAGAAGCCCGTAAGATCTTAATCAAGTTCCATGGTGAATGTGACCCCAACTCGGAGCTGGTCGCGGTGGAATGCGCCGAAATTCAGCAGGCCATCGACAAAGAAGCAGAGAACAACATGAGCTGGAAGGACTTCTTCTCCTCTCGCGCCAACCTCAAGCGCCTGTTCCTCTGCTTCGCCACAGCCGTTTTCAGTCAGAGCTCAGGCAACCTGCTCGTCTCGAATTACTTGACCCAGATCTTGAAAGACACGGGCCTGAAGACCCAGTCCGAAATTACACTTGTGAACGGAATGGTTACTCTCTGGCAGTATTTCGTCGCGATCTTCGTTGCACTGGTCATCGATAAATTCCGCCGTCGATTCTTCTTTCTTACCGGTTCCGGTGGTGTTGTTGTCACTTTCGTCGTGTGGACAATCGCTGCCCAGCAATATCTTGAGCACAACTCTATAGTGGCCGGTCGTGTCGTGATTGCCTGTATCTTCTTCTTCCAGGCATTCTACACTTTCGCGTGGACCAATCTGATTGTCACTTATTCGCTGGAAGTTGTGACACTTCAGATGCGCGCTAAAACATGGGCATTTGTGCTCCTGACTATTCAGGTGGCCTCGATCTTCGGAAGCTATGTCAACCCTATCGGCCTCAAGAACCTTGGCTGGAAGTTTTACATCTACTACTGTGTCTGGGTGCTTGTTGTCTTCCTCGTGGTCTACTTCTTCTTCGTTGAGACGGCCGGTCCTACGCTCGAAGAACTCGCTTATCTGTTTGAGGGCGAGGATGTCAAACGTGGAGTTGTTGACAAGGTCGCGGTGCAAAAGGAACAAGTACAATATGAAGAGCACGTGGAGACCAAGTCGGCGTGAGATACCATTGATATGAATGAACCATGACATGACGATCATGCACATAACAAATGAAGATAAAAATAATTACAAATCAATGATTTCCATCAGAAATTCGAAGACTATGTTGAATAAACATCAAAAGAGTAGTCGACCGTGTATGAGGCCTCTATTCTTGATGACGTGAGCTGTAGGAATAATACTATTAGAGGTACAGAGTAGCCCTAGAGACATGCAATATGTCCACAGGTTGAGGTCGTTGGTATGGGCAATGTCGTTTCCTGGACGATCTACGCAAGACAAGGGAATAGAAGAAAAGATATCATTACATCCATTATCAAGATCGACATCTTACCACGCTCCAAGCACTCCGCACCCTTTTTTTGCTGAAACACTGGCCTTGTGGCCCAACGAGTTCACAAAGGGGTCTCGAGAATTCGAAAGGCCTTCGACTAGAATTTAAAGAGCTGCCGTTCGCTAGGAAAACAGTATAACAACACATGTAAGCACCAATCATCAATATTCACGTAAACCGACGTGCGTGACCACAGCAGAGGTGGAAGGAAGATGCAAGGCATAAGAAACGAGGTATGCTGTAGGGAATAAGACAACGCGGCATCTAAGTCAACTTCTGCTTGATGAAGAATGACCGCAGGTGTGAAAGCTGCCAGGCACATGCGGCGGACAAAACGGCGAGCTGGATAAGAGTCCAGCGCACGACACGCGAGTTGGTGGTCTCAGACTGGTCACGGAATTCAGACTCACGTTCCTAGGTAGAAAAAACATTAGTATCACCACTTTAATCACCTAGAGAGACTCTGGCCATAGATTGGATTGGGAAATCCTTACCCGCTGGTACACCTGCTCACGACGGATATCGTGCAATCGGCTGTTCATATCCTTGACCCGCTGCACGATATCCTTGATTTTGTCCTTATCCTCAGGCTCAATCTTGCTGGTCTCACCAATGGCAAGGTCGACGGTGATCTTGACGGCGCCCAAAGAGTTGGACAACCAGCCGGAGGAGGCGTCCGTTTCAGGTGTGAAGCAGATTCTGTGCTGGCCGGGATCCGCGGCGGAGAAGTGGAAGCGACCAGAATGGCTATCCCGCTTGGATACGACGCGGTGGTCATTGTCGAAGGTCTCCTCGACAGTGATGTGCATCTTCAAGTTATGGTCGACCGCGTAGATGCCGCTCTGGGGGTTCAGGACTTCAGTTTCGAAACGGCCTATTTGTGATTTAACAACATAGGTTAGTTTCAAATTCCTTCGTAAAGTCTCTAGAGATGCGCATACCGGCTACTAGAGTATCCTTAGGCAGGTCCTCGAAGAAGCACTTTGTTTGCCGGCCTTCCATGTAGAAGTAGAGGGCATTAGTCGGCAGAAGAAGAGAAAAGAAGGATAGGAGAGCCAAAGCTGACGCCAGCCATGACGAGGATGTCCCAGAGAAAACCATGATGAGGAGATGGGCAATTGGATAGTCGCACGGCCAAGTACTCCTCTCCGTGAAGGTGTCAACATGGGACGTGGCTCCTCACCGCCTGCCGTCTCCGGAATATCTCCCTTTCCAGCGGGAAGCCTCTGTCGATGTGATCTTCAATTTCGACATTCACTAGTCTTTATTGCATCAAACAAAATCTACTTTCATCTTCTCGTGGTCGCTTACTAAAATTTAATCGCTAAATATCGAAGAATCACTCCTTGGTGTCGTGTCTAGATCACCACACCCACCGCCAATATGGCCGCGGCCGATGTTCGCGACATGCTGGATTTGCCCGCAGAAGGGCAGCCCAGACCGCACAAGAAGCAGAAGGTTGTCGAAAAGCGACCAGGTAGGTGTATTGCGCTCCCCGAAAAATAAGATAGATTACTGACAGGCTGTTGTTGAAGAGGGTATTACCCGTGAATTGTACGCGCTACTGGGCGAAAGGGCGCCGCCAATCGCCATTAATGAGAACAAGTACAAGGGTCGTCCAAAATGGATGAACAAGTTGCGCGTTCGACCATGGTATGTTGAAGATGGGGCTCTTTGTATATCCGAATGCACGCTGACATTGATTCCCATATAGGAGCATGGCCCCGTTCACGAACAATGCCCGTTCCGACGGCCTGGTTTTGAACCACTGGCAGCGAAAACACGAGTCAGCCCGACCACCTGTTCCCACACCTGCACCCGCACCCTCAGAGTCCCAAATGGAAGTGGATCAGCCCAAAGAAGAAGAGAAAGAGGACGTACCAAAACTGCCGGAACAAGAATATGCCTTTGCTAAGTATAACGTCAAACCGCGATTGCCCCGTCGGTACACAGATGACGAGTACAATCGGCATCTTACAAGTGATGACTGGTCGCGCGAGGAAACGGACTATCTGGTGGACCTCGTCACTGATTACGACATTCGATGGGTGCTGATCGCAGATCGTTATGACTACCAACCACGAATGGACACACAGCCGGATGCGAATGCCCTTGTGCCCGCAAAGCACCACCGGACAATGGAGCAGATGAAAGCGCGTTACTATTACATCGCTGCAACAATGCTTTCACTTGAACATCCACCCTCAGAGATGTCCGAGGCCGAGTTCGAACTACACGAAAAGATGCTCAAGTTTGACCCCGACCGAGAGCGTGACCGCAAAGAACTAGCGGCCCTTCAGCTTAACCGCACAGCCGACGAGGTCCGCGAGGAGGCAATGCTACTCGAAGAATTGAAGCGCATCACAAGCAACGAGCAGAACTTCATCACCGAACGCCGGGAACTCTACTCTCGCCTCGAGGTTCCCATCAGCGTCGGCAATACCACAATGTACCAATCCAGCGCAGGTCTTTCCCAGCTCCTACAGACTCTACTACAAGCCGACAAGAGCAAGAAACGCCGCTCCATCCTCGGCGACGGTGCCATCCAAAGCCCCGCTGGCCAGACTCCAACCACTGCGGGTGGCATGGGCCGAGCCGATACTCCCGTCACACAGGCCGCAAACAAGAAGGGTTCCATCACATCAAGGGAGACCAATCAAATGGTACGCACGCTTACCCCAGCAGAGGAAGCGAGGTACGGCGTCCAGCACCACGAACGTGTCTCGGCAGGCGTGCAATTCCGCAGCGACCGCGCACAGCGACTCACGCAGGCCAAGTCCAACCTGCAAACCCAGAAACTGGCCAATGCTCTATCCGAGCTCGAGATTCCGGTCCGCCTGTTTATGCCCACCGAACGCGTATGCAAGGATTTCGAGAAACTCATTCAGTCTGTCAACATGCTCCTCGACGCTCGCAAGGTGTCCGAAAAGGTCGAAAGTGAGATCCGTGTACTCGAAGCCTCGAAGATGGAGCGCGAACGCAAATTACGAGAAGCTGCTGGTATCTCGGGGCCAAGTGCTGACTCCGGGCATCCCCATGTGAAAAAGGAGAATGAAGACGGCGACACCGGCGTTTTGGGTCACTCTGCTGCCCAAGGTGCTCAACAAGGGGGTGGTAATCACAAGCGGTCTGCTAGTGTGCTCAGTGCCGTAAGCGACAAGAGCAACAAGCGGCAGCGGAGATAGATCATTTGCTTCCCTACTGGTGATAAAATTACACCCTTATTCTGAGCGTGTGAGAACTGTAAGATGTATTAGGGATCAATTACCCATATTCTGTACGATTAATGACACCCAATTTGGGAAACATACTCATAATTGACCCAAACTCCATCCGCACGAGTAACAATAACAGCAGAACTCACTCAGAGTCCTTGATAACAGTATTTTTATGCTTATCCAACCATAACACTCTCGTTACTCCTGTGATGATCGTTGCCATGCATCTTGGTCACTCTGCCTCCACCACTAGACTTGTTCGGCTCGCCCACCGGCTTCCATAGAAAGCCCCGGGCATCCCAATGCACTCCTGATACGCACTCGCGAGCTCCTCTGCCATATCGCTTCTGGTAGAGTTTGCCCGTCCCAGGCCACTCGATGGATGGTCCTGGTACTGCACTGGCGATTTATCGGATAATTCTTTTGGAGGGAGATTCGAGCGTCTCTTGCTTTCCCTGTTCCTGGAAAACTTCAGTACCCAACGGCCACTACGGGAGCGGGAAGGTTCTCCATTTAATCTGTCTGCACTCCTGTCATTCGACGGATCGAAGTACACAGAGGGCTGGTGGTTTGTTTGATCCATCGAGAAGTGGCGTTCACTAAGTGGTGAAGCATCTGGGGACCGGACACAGACATCACTTCCATGGGTTGAATTGTCGTACTTCTCTGGTTGTGGTTGTTGGCGTGTGGACCGGCTGATTTTCGCCCATCGACTTAAAAAGGTTTCGTCCACGTCTTCGACATAAAAGCTGCTTCCGGAATTTGGAGTCTTTGCAGAAGTTGGTGTCTTCTCAGAAGTTGGCGACTCAATGTGTTGCGCGCGAATCGAGTTTACACGGCCAACAGCCATTCCTTCACTAGCCAAGTCCACTGCCAGCGGTGCGTGTCTATTACCTCGAACCGAATGGCTCTTCATTTTGGCCCACATCGATGGTGTCAAAACTGGTTCTGCCTTGACATTAGTAGGACTTTGTTTCACAGGAGACTGTTGGCTGTCAGGCCTCAGCCCGGGAGTGTCTCCGTGGTCCTCAGCATTGTCCACCAAGCTATACCCATAGCCCATCCGCCGGCCCTCGGTCATCCAGCCGGGACTAACTTTGCGATGTGGTCCGGCGCCGTTGGCGCCATTGGAAATGCCATGACTCTGGGGTGATCCCCAGTTTGGCGTATCAAGTTGCTCAACAAACTTGCTTTTCAGAGCCTCGGTACCTGGTTCCAGTTCATCTTCGACCGAGCAAATCTCAGCTGCCATTTGTGTATGAATATTGGGCAAGCTATCAATTGCATTTGCAGCATGAACTCTTAGTGATTGAACGGCAGATGCTCCCCGCGAAGGGTCACTGCTTTGGCGCGAATAAAAAGAGGACGCATCTCGTTGATGAGACATAGCCTGGTTGTGGGACTCGGGACCCATGATTGCCGTTCCAGACCTCTCATGAGGCTGAAAGTTCTCCTGTGATACCATTTGTAGCCCATATCGATTCGCACGTGGAAGTTCCGACATGGATGCATTAGTCGATGGCGGCTCGGACCCTATGCTTGTTCCCGCGAGTCTGTGCGAAAGGTCTAGATCACCCAGATGTGGTACTCGGGCCTCGGGGTGTGTCCTGGGAGAACTAGTTGGTTGTCGTGTTTTGCGAACCATAATGCCCGGATCTTCCCTGGCTAGCGATGCGGAAGATGCCGCGCGATAATCATTAGGGTTTGATCCCATGTAATGAGCCCAGTCAGCCACAAGATTCTGAAGGTTCTCACCGCTGCTGCTGCCCATAAAGCCTTCTCGAGATCGGAGACGAGCCAATTCTTCTTGACTGGCATGAAGGCTTGGAAGAGATTTTGTGAATGTGCTTTGCTCCCCCGATCGCTCATTCTTGAATGAAGGCACGGACTGGCTCCCTGTGTGTTCGGTTGCAGAGGTGGGGTGAGCTGAGCGCCCTCGCAAAGTTTCTGGGGGCGTGGGTATATAATGCATGCCAAAGGGAGTTCCCGGGGTATCGGATTGATCATGGCCTTTGGCACCCGTCCACATCTCCAAGTCATTTCGCTCACGACTGCGCTCGATTAGGTCCTGCAACCCCATTCTGCGATATGCCGGGCTTCTGGGCGACGCTCTCATATGGGGGGCATGCCGAGGACTCCCAATGCACTGGGCATCACTGTCGTACCCTCGCGCGCTCATCAGACTGCTTCCCATGTCGCTGACCATTGAAAGCCCTGTAGTCCCTTTAGGTCCATTTGGCTTTGGCTTGAGCGAGAAGGGAAAGATGGGACGGTTTTCTCCAGACTGTCTGGATTCTCTCGAGAATCGATGACGGAGACGCGAAAGACTTGTGGATCTCCGCCTATGACTTTGCATAGACCTTGCAGTTGATCCTAGTGCAGGGGCTGTGGTCTCTCAAGTTAGCCAAATATAATATGAGATCAAGTAATGGGCTGAGCCTTGCCTGGGGCTCGCTCCCTGGGACCATCCACATTCTCCATTTGACCATCTTGGTATGATTGTGCGAAGCCAATCGGAGAATCAACACGATGTCCCCTTCGGAGACGAGGACAAGCAAGGAAAAACATTTGGACATGGGATGTTTACAAGATGAACTTCTACGCGCTCATAAATCTCTCCTTGTTAGCTTTTTGGGGAAGGCACTATCGTCAGCAGATGAGCCTTCCATTTTAAGACATCACGGGGTCGCACTTGCTGTTTGTTGATGTCTTGGGTCCATGGCTCAGTCTAACTCAATGTGGTTTTGGCTCACAACCTTGCGTATAGAACCCATGTTGACATCTAGTACTTACATGATCTTCTCTTCGTTCACCATATGGAGTGGATACTGTTATTATTCATTACGTACTAGTGCCAGAAGTGGGACCGTACCCATAAGCTTGTTTTTAGTTTTAATATGGGCAACAGTAGGACTGTGGAATATGTATGTCCTCAATGAAGATGAAGAATGTATAAAATCTCTTCTTTCTCTTATTCTCACTGGTTAGCGGGCCTATCCCGTAAAAACAGTTTCACTTTCTATTCGCCCGAACTGTCGAACTCGGTGATTTTGCCATGGACCTCGTAAGATCAAAAAGCCTCTGCTGAGGATGGAAATAATCACCGAACAATAGTTGCTTATACCAACAGTGGAACGTGGGGAGCTGCTGGCACTGAATTGTGTACTTTGTACCAAAAGTAAGGGAGTTTGGCCATATAGTGCATGGCCCAATCAATGCAATCTGCTAACCGCCCAATAACACCGTAGATCATTTTTGCAATAGATTAATAGGGACATGAACCTCCAATCCGCCTAGTTATGTATCCATCGACTCGCTGAATCACATAGTGGGGTTGTGTAAATCAGGGAAAATCCCGCGGGCTCAGCCGCAAGACGACAATTCGATTTCTTTGGACTTTCCTGGTTTCTTTCTTTGATCGGATGTCATATATCCCACATGTTACCCCACCTCGTGTCACCTTTGAGGCTCTTTATCATTTCGATGTCAACCAACTTGAAGAACTCGCGCTCCTTGCGCTTAATCGTCGCCCTTGCAATTCCCTTTACACTCATTTGTTATCTCTACTCGTGGAGACAATCACCCATATTCATCTCCCGTCCCGCCATACCGCAGTCTTCCGAGACAACTAGAACCTGCACAGCAATATCAGTGCCTCTAAAGGAACCTTCAAACAACAATAATCTTACTACTCCCGCTGCACGCATTTATACACTGCCAGACAAGGTCTGGCATTCTGCCAAGTTTGATGATATATCAGAAACCCAACGCGGATGGACCGGCAGCTGGACCAGGAAAAATCCCTCTATCCGCCAAGAATTGTTGACCGATCGATCCGCCGAAGCATTCGTGCGCGCTCATTATTTTGAAACACGACCGGATATCGTGGAGGTTTATGAAGCCCTTCCAATCCCGATTCTACGTGCGGATCTTTTTCGTTACTTGGTTGTTCTCGCCGAAGGCGGCATTTGGGGCGATTTAGACACCTCCTGCGAGAAAGAGGTTGCCGAGTGGGTACCCGTAGAATACCGAAATGAGAATATCGATATGATTGTCGGATTGGAGTTCGACTTTGAATGGCGAGGACCGGGGACGGAAGTTGCTTCCCAGTTCTGCAATTGGGTATTTGTCGGACAGAAGAACTCGCGCAATCTGAAAGTAATTGTTGACACTGTCATCAATAAATTGGAGGGCATTGCTCAAGAAAACGCCGTGAGAATCGAAGGGATTACCTTCGAAATGCTTTCAGACGTGGTCGACGTGACGGGACCTAAGATTATGACGATTGCGATCCTGGAGAGCCTCGGACAATTGCTCGGTAGGACCGTCGACGATCGCGATTATGCACAAATCAAGCAGCCCAAGCTGGTTGGTGATGTTTTGATCATGCCCGGAGTCTCTTTCGCTGCTCTTCAAAACGGGAACCCGACGGATCAAGGTGACGCTCTCGTGACGCATCATTACGAAGGCTCGTGGAAGAAGGAAGATGCAGATGCAAAGGAGAGGAAAAAGCAGAAGCAAGGAAAAGAACGGTAGCAAGAAGGGTCATCGTCACCACCACTGCCTGCTACAGCCTGATTAGAATTATGATAATAAGCGAAGAGCAGCGGGTTGCTTTGATTTTTCTTTCCTTGTGTGTTGTTATAACTTTTTCATTCCCCGGGATGTAATTTTTCGCTCGAATCCTCAAGAGAGAGACAGGATTGGAGATTCAAAGGAACATACTATGTAATTACCATGTGGAGTATGGTCTATTTTCGGTTTATGCTATTTAAAATAGTATATCAATCAAATGTCGTGTTTTCCCGTTCTTTAATCCCCGATCAACGGAAATTCAAACAGGGACAAGATTCGGGGTTTGAGCTGCCTATTCCAACCCAAAAAGAAATAGAAGCGCCTGTGCACGAACTAAGTACATAATGAAAGCGAATAACACGAGAAACCTATCAGAGTATCAAGAGAAACAGGTGCAAATTTACTGCCAATGGTAAGAGACAAATTGAATTAAGGTACTCCGTACAAAAGAAGCAAAATCCCGACGACGTAGCACGTGATGAAGCTCTACCCTAGCTGGATTGATAAAAATAGCTTGCCAAGTCGGATCTTGCCGATCTCGGGAGCAGATCACTTTGCTGACTGGTGGAGCTGTATGTATACATTACTCCACTTGAGAATCGCCAAAGCTTGACTCTGCCAAGAGAATATCGAGACAAACGCAAGAAACGCAACGCATCTACCTGGGTATAAACCAGACTAGCCTTGAAACGTTGTCCACTGCAAGTACCCAAAGGAGACACTCCGGGCGCTACGAAAGCAGATTAAGGTACCCGGGTCTTATTATATGGTTGTACACGAGGGTTCAATACGGAGTACAGTATGGACAAAGTCAACGAGAGGATTGATTCCACAATTTTCAAAGCAGCCGTGCCGCGATATGAGATCTTACGCTAAGGTGAAGGGATACAGGAAGTCCTTAGCCAAAGGCTACGCAACTACCGACCTACCAGATTTTCGCAACGAGTTGTCTGACTATCTCAACTGTGAAGATCAGTCTACTATCGAATTATGTGGCTACAGCATGTACGAGTGGCGTAGAGACAGCACGTTCGAGGTATTTGTCTCTGTTGACGGAGAATCTGTCAGCACTCAGTCAGACTTCAGCTATTACTAAGGCAATTCAGACTGCGACCCCAAGCGGGATCAACAGTGACGGTTACACCCCCACAAACTCCATGCCTGTCCTGCCGTCGATAACATATGGTTGGCAAATTCCAGTCCCTTACCACCTTATCCGAACAAAGAACTGTATTCTTGCATGGTGGACAGTCTTTCGTGTATAGTTAGTCAATATTGCACGCAGATCAATACGTAGACTTATTTAGGACAGTATGAGGGAGCGATAAGAGCGCCTGCGATGGAATTTCCAAGAATGCAACCACGGGCCAGTACGGTGCCTACTGTGTCTGCGCCAACAAGGAACAAATATCTTATGTATTCGAACGCTACTATAAAGGCTAGAAGAAGGATCAGTCGGCGTGCTATTTCAAGGGAGCGGCGTCAATCTAGTCTTGTAGGGATCCTTCCGGAAGTTGCAGGGCACTTCTCAGCCAAGCCGATCTAGCTGGACCAAATCAGGTCGCAGGTCCAGAGGGACGGGTGCCAGTACGATGCGGCCAGTTACTATGTTACTCTGTTTTTGGGTGACCATCCACCTCTTCTGTTCGGTCATGGCCACTAGCCACATCTATAGATTAGCCAGGTACCGCCGTCGTTAGTTGACGATCGCACTATTGATGGAGTTATCTATTGACAGCAGATATTACCAGAGCCCCATTCGTGTGCAAGTCCAATAATTGAAACATTATTGGATCCAAATCACTCCAGATAGCTAGGTGCAGAAGTAGTGGTTATTTTCTGAGAGCATAGAGTGACAGCCGCGATAATCAACATTGTCGGACAATCCGGTGACCTGATTAGTAATCAGGTGTCCCCGCCCCACGTGGGGCCTAAGACCGTTACAATTTTTTTTACAAAAAATTACAGATCTTCCTCACGCCCACATCCCATCGCACTCCCCTCTTTGAACTATTTATTCCGTTTCAGACGTCAAGTCAAATACCGCAAAAATGGGCAACGTAAGGAGGAATCCCCAAGCCATACAGACGACGCCAGACCATCTGAGCTCTTTGTTTGGGCTTATCAACGCAGTGAACTAACAATACTCGATAGGGAGCCAAGGCAAGCATGAAGCGCGAGCGCAACGCGAAGGACCAGAAGACCGCCAAGTCGCAGACCAAGAGCGTACGTCAAGTTATCTCCAACCCCCATATTGTCTCTCCGGCCGCTGACCCACATCATTGTCTAGAACGAGAAAGCCATGAACATCCAGTGCCAGGTCTGCAGACAGACTTTCCTCCAGACCACCAAGGCTCCTGCGTATGTGATTCCAAACCCCAGTCCTTTGCGAATGCCTTCCGGTCTTGCCCGTGTATATGGTTCCTTGCTAACATGCGTATTCGCGCGGCTATAGCCTCCTCGAGCACGCCTCCAACAAGCACAGCAAGGGTCTCCCCGATTGCTTCCCCGGTATCAGCGCATAGGAAATCACCCCGGTGGAACCGAACCAATCTTCTTTACGATATCACGGGTTAGCATGGCTTTAGGAGTTTTGATGGGAAGCGAACATATCTAGCAACTGGAGTTGAGAGTGGACACTCTACGTAGGCAACTATGTAGGTGTAGGTGGTGAGATCATAATGGGGTGTACATGCGGTGGTGATGTGAAAACCCTTATGATTATAGATGCAGTCGACGATACATGATCTTTCTCTCCCTCCATGCTCACTAATTTTCCTACAGTACTAACAGATGGTGGTGAAACCTACACTTACGGGGATTAGATATAGTCGTAGGCCTGCTGGGCGAAGAAAGGTCGTAGGGTGATATCGTTTTGGTATACTATACTACACATTCTACAATGAATTTATATTGATTGAAATTATCAATTATCAAAGGTCTAAACTGACAAGTATCTACCAGACCCAGACCCAACACAGGATTATGATTAGATTGTGATATCAACTTAGCAATTTGATTGAGAACTCTACGAGTATCGTACTATCAAGCCATATTCACATGAAACATACCAAGTGACATGGTGCACTGATGATGGTGTGTGCCTCTCTCAGATCACTCTCAGATCAGCTCTACCATGGACCTTGCCATTTCGGGTTTCTCAGTTGGAACAATTTCCATTTCGACCAGCTTGCTGATGATACGTACAGCCCACCCTTGGCAGTTCTCCGTGACAGATTGCCTGTTGGCCGCTCGAGGGGGAGGCTCTTGCTCTGTTTCACCACCATTTCCTGTTCTTTGTCACAGGGGCCAGATGATAGATGTTCAAAAAGGCGACGGAGTGGACAATATTAATAGGGTCATCCGAAGGTAGATATGTCATCAATTCTGCATCTCCCGTGACCTGATAGACCATGCCAGGTTCGTTCTCAGTGGCGACAAAGAGTGACCAATGCAGAGGTTCCCCTTCACCTTGTTCCTCATGAACCAGAGAGATTGTTTTGGAGGGTGGGGAAGAGTGGAGGAGGTGTCTGAGACCTCTTGGAATTAATTTTTTGCTCGATCCATTCATCCCTAAGACCAATGATGCGTATGGGAGAGTCTGAAGTTGGATAGCCACTCATTTCTAGGTGACATAAGCATCAGGGGTTTTCGTACAATGAGCTAAACAATTTCAGTATTCACTAACGAACGAGCGTCTCTTGTCGTAACGGTCCAGGGTAGAGATATTTGAATATTGTATTATCTAACCGTAAAACCACCATCAACTCTAATATCCGCACCGTTGATCATGCCGCTGGAATCCTAATGTAAAAGTCAGAACCAGAGATATAGCCCACCAAGGAGGAAAAATACCTGACAAAGAAACAACACAGAATCAGCAACCTCCTCTGGAAGCACAAACTTGCCCGTCGGTATATTCTCCAAGAAGGCCTCTTTAACATTCGGCTCCCCCCAAGCCTTCCTCCCAAGATCCGTCCACGCCACAGTCGGAGACACAGTGTTAGCCGTGATACCCCGACCACCCCACTCAGAGGCCATACTGCGCGTCAGACCCAGGAGCCCAGCTTTCGAAGCACAATACGCGCCATGCCGATGCAGCGCGACATGTGCCGCCTGTGAGGAAATGCTGACAATCCTGCCCGGTGGTGGGGGATTAGGCGATGATTCGGCGGCCTTGGATGCGGCAAAATAGAGTCGAGCAAATGCCTGAGAGCAGAGCATCGGACCGAAGAGGTTAGTGGTGAGATGTTTCAGCGTTTCTTCCGGCGGTGTTATCTCCATGTCGCTAAGAGATACGTATCCAGCTGTATTGATTAGGAAACTTGGGAATGCTCTATTAGATGGAGAGCCCGAGGTTGGGTCGATTATTTGTTTCTGTAAGGAGTTGAAGGCCACCTGCACAGAGTCTGGTGAGGTGATGTCGCATTCATAGGTGTGGATGTTATCTAGGTCGCCGCTCGCGCCGTACCGGGATTCGAGAAGCTCGTCGCGGCGTGCAGCTTCGAAAGGTGCATAGAGAACGGCGAGATGGGCACCTTGTTGTCTCAGCTTTTGCCCTATGCTTGATCCAAGGCCGCCTGTGGAGAAGTTAGGTTTCGTTGAGTCTGGCTTTGTGTCTCGTGTCCCTACCTAGGCCGCCAGGTATGATGGCTAATCTGCGGGAAAATGCCATTTTGTACGATTATATTTGAATAGTTGCAAAATGCCAACAGGAACTGGCACCTGACACGGTGTATGAACTTCAAACCGGGCATTCTCCGCTGAGGGGAAGTTGAACGCTTTCGGAAATGATCGTCCAGTCTTCACTTGATGTCACTTTGTGTTGAAAGGCTGAAAGATACAGAGTAGTTAGAGAAGCTTTTGTTATTTACGTTGATAAATACAAGTTAATGAGGGATAATTAGACTAGAAGCTCATCGTTTCGGACTAACAAACCGTCAGGTTCAAGTCCCACTAACAAAGATCATATTTACTTCTCTTTCTTCTCCCCTGCATGAATATCAACATCATCCAAGACAGCCTGGTTCTCTTTCGCTGCCGCAAGTCGAATCCTCTTTAGCTTCCTCGTATCAACATCCACCCGCCAAGTAAAAGCCCAAGTAATAAGGTTCATAATGATCGCCATGCCAACGAATCCCATCGCAATCCCAAAGGAGGTCGCATATCGTGGTGCGAACCGAGAATTAAACAGCTGAGAGCCCACAGCCCCTCCAATCTGGCCGTAGCTATTCGCAAATGCGATTGCAAAAGCAGATCCCGTTGCGCCCTCGGTGGTCTGGACTCGCCAGGGCCACATCATTGTATACCTGGTTTGTCTTAGCATGAAGTATTGATATAATATAGAATGTTACCAGTCGGACTCACCATGCAGTCGAGAAGCCTCCTGCTATTATCGTCGCGGCATATACACCACCGTTGTTTGGGAAGGCATATAGCACGCCATAACACGCCAGAATGACAATCATGAATCCAAGCGGGATAGCTGGCTGAGGAATACGCCCGGTATCTGCGAAGATACCGAATACGATTGTCAATATTACTGCGAAGACCGCAGATGGGATGTTTAGTAGCTGGGTTTCACCCATAGAGCTTTGACATTTGTTAGCAAATACCCCGAGCGCTTAAAGCTGGGGCAACTCACGTAAATCCAAGATTGGCAATGACGGTGGGTTGGTAGAATGTGAGTCCCGTCGTCCCAATAGTAAAGAAGGCCCAACAGAAGAGGAAAAGCCAGATTCGCTTGTTCTTCAACGTCGTGATAAGTTCGCGCAGGTTAAAGTTAGACTCCGCCGCTCGAGGGGAATTGCTCGGTAGGCGGGCTTGTGTGAAGGCTTTTTCTTTTTCAGATAACCAGGATGCAGTTGAAGGGACTGTGGAGTGGTTAGTTATGCCTGGCACTGAAGGTTAGGATGACCTACAATCGGGTAGGAAGAAATAAGTAAATATTCCCAGTAAGACTGTGAAGATCCCTTCAGTCAAAATAAGCCTTAGAGGTATTATTAGCACACGATTGACATGTTTGGAGGGATATTGAAATACCATTTCCATCCAGATAGACCACCCGCAACTACACCATTGAAAGCAAATGCAAGGACACCACTGATCACAGTGCTGAAGTTCCCTAGAAGAGTGACAAGAACTATCCTTGGAGCAACCTCATCGGGTCTATACCAATAGCATAACTGCAAGAGCATTCCTGGCCACAGGCCAGCCTCGAATAGTCCGAGAAAGAACCGGACTGCATATAGACCCTGTCTGTTTGACACAGCGGCATGACAGCAGAGAACGATACCCCAAGATATCTGTAATTGTCAGTGCCAAACCAATCAGAGGTGTAATAATTCAACGTACCATAATCCTAGCTTGCCAAATCGAAGGTCTCACACCTTTTAGCAAAAGGTTGGACGGGGCTTCTGCAATGATGTAAGGGACCTCCAGGGTATTAGTACAACTTCAGGAATGACGCTTTTGATTCGAGATCTCTCACATAATACATAGTCGTGACCAGATTATACTGGTCTGAGGTCATTTTCAATTCAGTCAGGATGTTATGTGGTGTGCCTTTATCCATAATCCGGGCGTATGAGACCTAAAACATTCTGGTCAGTGATCTCCCACCACCGTACTCCGTAGATGATCTTACGTTGGTAAAATCCACACTTTTCAACATATACATAACGGCCAACAGTGGAATCAGATGCCAATCAATGCGTCGTAAAAGCTTCTTTTCTTCCGCGCTACTGAGCGTCGCACGCGCTCGCATCAGGGTGGCATCATAGCCGGGAATGAGCTCTTCTTCAAAAGACTCTGGAGTGTGTTCTCCATCGCGGTTGACATAGTGTATATTTCCTTTCGCCGGTATCGGTATTTCGTCCGCGGAGACATCCCCAATTTGGCCCTTCTCTGCTATCTCAGAAGACATAGTGATCACCAATCAGTGTCTTTTGTAGTTGGCGCACGGAGGCAAGGTACTGCTGGAGCAATTGCAACGATCCAGAAAGGGTATCCAGACCATTAAATGGACTCTATTAGTATCATATTTGCTCTACTCCGCAATCTCGAGCACCAAAAGTTGGTTATCTCCTGCGTGAATTGCGCAAGATG
Organism: Penicillium roqueforti; assembly: GCF_015533775.1. Lineage (NCBI taxonomy): Eukaryota > Fungi > Ascomycota > Eurotiomycetes > Eurotiales > Aspergillaceae > Penicillium > Penicillium roqueforti. The sequence goes on from NW_024067585.1 coordinate 183,013, forward strand.
AGCAAAGACCACTCGGCATGGCGTGCAAGGATTAGTTACCTAGCGTCTTATACTAGTTAAGCTGTGGAATCTTTGCCGATAGCATAGATATAATCCCTGCCGTGCGCTAAGGACCCCTCAGATTGGAAAGCCGGATGTGAGCTATAGTCCATTGTTAGTCTAGACAGTTGAAACAATCTGTGAAGATGATCTCCCAGGAGCCAACACCTAGAGTTGTTCCCTAGTATGTAGCGCACTTTCGTCAATCAACCTTGACTTTTGTCTTCCTGATATCAATGTCATAGATTTGATTTATATAGCACCTATTAGAATACAAACAAATAATGCTTTGAGATCGACAGAGCACGCGATAATAAGTCATGCTTGGCAAATTCATGGCTTTAAACTAGTAAAGTGAATTTGCCGAGCAAAGATAATGCATCTCGCTACATTCAGTAAAAAAGTACGAAGTAACGAAAAGAAGCAAATACTTCAGGGCTACGAGTATACGCCATTGCGGGGAGAGAATTCCTAATCGGCCCCTCTCACAGCACTTCATCTTTTCCTGAGAGTCAATCACATTCCTCTCCAGTCCCTAATCTTTATCAGACTTCAATGGGCCGAGAAACATGAAGAATTACCTGTACTTTTACGCCGCATCTCTAGCAAGAGTAGCGTTGGCATCGGAATCCCAACAACCCTTGATTGGAGAAGTGATCGACAAGAACCTGCAATCTCCAACTGTGAATTTAAAAAGAATTATCGACGAATCTCCTCTCTTATCATTCCACAGAGACATTGTGCAAATCCCATCAATCAGCGAAGATGAGAAAAGCGTTGGGAATTTCCTCTTGGACTTCCTCCGCTCCCACAACCTGACCGTCGAGAAACAAATTATCCCTCCGGGGAGTGCCACTGAGCAAGAAAGATTTAATCTTTACGCCTACACCGGGAGAGACAGGTTCCCCGAGCTGCTGCTGACCAGCCACATCGATACCGTCCCACCCTTCATTCCTTACTCTCTGCATCCACCAGCCTCAGACAAATCAGGGGATCTGACATTCAATCGATCAGACCTGATCATCGCTGGGCGCGGCACGGTGGATGCCAAAGCTAGCGTCGCAGCCATACTATTCGCTGCACTGGAAACACTAGATGCCAACCCGGATGCCTCAATCGGGCTGTTATTCGACGTCGGCGAGGAGAAAAGCGGCGTTGGAATGAAACATTTCTCAAACTCCGGTCTCAACCCAGCACCGCCTAAATTCCACACAGTCATATTCGGAGAGCCGACAGAGCTCAAGCTGGTCGCGGGCCATAAAGGCACTCTCGGGCTCAAGGTCGTCGCTGAAGGAAAAGCCGCGCATTCAGGGTACCCGTGGCTCGGGAAAAGCGCGGTCTCCTCGATTCTTCCTGTTTTGTCTTACCTCGATACCCTGCAAGATGTCCTGCCTGAGAAAGGTGGACTTCTTCGTAGTGAGAAGTTTGGTCAGTCGACCTTGAACATTGGGGTCGTGCGCGCTGGTTTGGCCGGTAATGTCGTTCCGGCATATGCCGAGGCAACAATTTCTGTCCGTCTTGCCGCTGGAAATCCGGATGACACGCGAGAGATTGTGCGGAAGGCGGTCGAATATGTGACTGGTGGTGATGGGAGCGTCTATCTTGACTTTGGGGACGTCGAGAACGGCGCTCCGCCCCAATATCTTGATTTTGACGTCGATGGGTTTGATGTGATTACTGTGAACTACGGGACTGATATTCCTTCCTTGAAGATCGATACTCAAGGAGGTCCAAAAGTGAAGCGGTATCTCTACGGACCGGGTAGTATTCATGTTGCCCATGGCGATGACGAGGCAATAACCGTGGGAGAGCTTGAAGAAGCGGTGCAAGGATACAAAAAGTTGATCTCGGCTGCGCTGGTTGCCCACTAGATATAGGCCTTTTTTGGCTTGAGAGATAGATGAATGCAGCATGCTACAGCTATGATACTCTACGCTCTCATATCTACGAGTCTACAAGCGGTTTGCTGGTGGGATCGCAAGACATCGAACCCGCAATCGAGGAAGCCCGGTAGCCACGAGGACGGCCATCGACTGGACTGTAACACTCGAGCTCCCTGCAACTGAGGCCCATGCAGTGGGGCCCAATCCCCGCTGGTGCTGGCAGGACATAGAAGTGAGTGATGAAAGCAAGTTCGTCACAAACACCACTTCACATATGCCTCGGGCGCAACGAGAATTCAGCCCAGCCCAACATGGGAATGGCCGGGTACCGAGCCCATCAGTAGCAAACCGCGGATCTACACCCGAGACGGGCAGTCAGCAGCATCTGCCTTGAGATAAAATCTTCAAGGCACGACACCAAAGAGGGAAAAAAGAGGGATGAAGCATGCATGTCCTTTCGCTGGTATTGTCCAGATCAAGTTTTAACGGTAATATCTCAGATCGAGGCTCGCGCTTTTGGAAGACCAAAAACGCAAGACCTCGAACACCCGTCATGCGTGCTATAGAAAACACACTTACCAAAAGCATCCTTATAGAGATGCCAGGTCACCACCTTTTTTGTTCCCATCCTGTAGTCCCGATGACTATTAGCAAAAGGGAAGCTGCCGTAGAACTCCTAATTCAAACGCCCGTCGTATCGGCCGAGATATTCGTCTTCTCCTCACGTCCAATGGAGTGCTCTGTCTCGGTATCTGTGTCAACAACTTTGATATGCCCAAACCAATTATCATTGGACTTGCGCCACCACTCGGCGATCGCGATGATAGTGACACCGCCCATAATCACAATCGCGTAGTTGAACAAGGTCGAATCCTGGTCAATTGCTTTGTCCGAGTAAGCCGGGGCGCAGAGAACAGCGAAAGCAAATCCGTTCCACATGAATGTGACAACAGCAGCGATAATGCTAAACCAACCCAAATCCCAAAAGCCTGGACGGAACGATTTACGCGTGATAAACGCTCGGCCCATTCCAACCAATCCGTATGCTGCTAGGGAACCCGCGGCTGAAGTGGAGACCAAGCTGGAGAAGGCCACTTGCGACGGGAGCTGGGTGCATAGCAGAAGCGCGGCAATAACTGAAATGAAGATCACAGAGTTGTGAGGCTGCTTTGACTTCGACACACGCGATAGCACGTCGCTGAATGGGAAGACACCATCGCGTGCCACGGCGAATACAAGTCGCGATACAGCAACCAAAGAAATCGAAGTATTGAGAATTGCTCCGATCATCGCGACAATGGTCATCACAACGTGCGCATGGGGACCGAGCGCCATCGCGTACATGTTGATGAACGGCTGAGGTGCGGTAGTGTCATAGAATGTGTCAATCGGAGGCATGCAGAAGAGAAACAAGATGATGATCGGGAAGCCGCACAGCGCAGACGCAACGGTTGCCCAGAAGATACCCTTCGCGGCGGCTTTCTTAGCGGACACGGTCTCTTCGGCGACATGACCCGAAGCATCCTGTCCCACGAGACAACTGGCGACCAAGTACCAGGACAAAACCCAGTTCAACCCAGGACTGGTATCCCCGCCATTGTATGTAGACGTAAACACGTATTCGGCTGACTGGAAGCCGTACGTCTTAGAGACGCCAATGGGAAGCCAGATGAAGTTGAGCAGCATATCGATGATAATGATCGTCACACCCGTTCTGAACACCCACGAGTACATGCGCGGGGGCAAGAAATTTAGCGAGGTAGCCATGGCCAGGAAAATAAGCGAGATAGCCCATGCCACGGCACGCGCTCGGACATCGGCCGTGTCGTATGGGAAGCTCGTCTTCGGATTGAACACGACAACCTCGGAAATCAGGTAATTGGCGACACCGAACGAATCACTCGCGAGGAAGGCAGTCCACGCAACCAATGTCCATGCGGCAACGAGGAAGGAGATGAAGCGGCCGACTTGACCGCCTCCCCAGGATCGAAAAGCCCAGTAGTAAATTGACCCCGCGGCTGGATAGCTTGAACAAGCTTCAGCGAGACAGGCGGCCGTGACGACGGACAGAATACTACCGGAGACCCAGGAGCTCCACCTAAGGAAGTTGTTAGTGATGTGATCAATGCGAAAAAGCGCGGGGAACAGCGCGGAAAGTAGAACATACATGGCAGCCGGCCCGCCTCCACTGAGGGCGATATAGAAAAGCACACGAATTCCTCCAACGCAATTCAAGGCTGAGAAGGAGCAGGCGAAATTGTCGAACGAGCCCCAGCCTCGAGCCAAGACAGAGCGATAGCCAAGCTTTAGGAGGTCGCGATCATCTTCATTGGTCACGGAAACTCCATCGGAGTTCTGGGCTTGATGTTCACTGTTCTGGACATCTTGCGGGGAGTTGGGTACATCGAGGGCAACAATGTCAGGGAAGGTCATGATGGCTGCTCTTGTTTTTTTGTCTTTTGAGAGGCTTGGCACTTGACAATCGCTTTCTTTTTTTTCCCAAAGAAAAAAGTTCTAATTCAAGTAACTTTTCCGATCCCTATATCACGTGGGCCGATCAATGGACCCCGACACCGGGGTTTGTTCAAGGGTCTTCTGAGCCATTATTGATTTGAAGATGGAATATTAAAGCATCATGAGGAATTGACTAGAAATGCTACTTCATAGGTAGTGAAGCTGCCAATTGATAGTATGTTGTTAACTATCAGCTTGGCTGTTGTCCGGGTGAAGGGGCGGGGTCAATTATTGACAGCGTGTCACGCATAGTGGTTGTACCGTACTCCCTATAAGTATACTTTGGTTGACCGCTCATTAATCCATACAATAAATAGCATACATACAAGACCCTTGCTGAAAAAGAAAGGAAAGCACTTCATTGGCAATTATTAATAGTCGTAAACAACTTGCAGCCCTAGAGAGGTCTTATCGTTTCAATGGCGTGATCATCCATAGGCGGACCGATCACGGAGATCATCAGGTATTGATACCATGCGAGGACTGAAAATAACAGTAAATTACACAATATCCCACACGATCCGGTCAGAAACCCTGGATCCCAGGTACACAGAAGTACTGTACCATGTATCATACCGTATTGATGCCCCTCCAACTTTCAGGTGGATCAATCCCCCATTGGGATTAGCGTTTATTTCCTCCCCCTCCATATTTCTTTCACCATTTCTCAGACATTTTTCCTTCTCTTCCCTCACTCTCTCTCTCAAAGGCATCGGATTTGTGAAAATTCTATCCTTGAGACCTTTTTCTTCTTTTCCCCTTTTTTTTTATACACATCCGTCAGAATGGTTCAATCGTATGTTGGCTCGACTCCTTGTGAACAGTGGCCGACACAGTTGCTGACTATCTGAATAGATCTGTTCTGGGTTTCCCCCGCATGGGAAGACTCCGTGACCTCAAGAAGGCCACCGAGGCTTACTGGTCTGACAAGATCTCCCGCGATGAGCTCCTCGCTGAGGGCAAGCGTCTTCGTCTGGAGCACTGGAAGATCCAGAAGGATGCCGGTGTCGATATTATTCCCAGCAACGACTTCGCCTTCTACGATCAGGTCCTCGACCACCACCAGCTCTTCGGAACCATCCCCGAGCGTTACACCAAATACAACCTCAACCCTCTCGATGAGTACTTCGCCATGGGCCGTGGTCTCCAGAAGGAGGGCATTGATGTCCCCAGTCTGGTATGTGCAAATCATTGCATCTGGTGTCTGAATTCAATGCTGACTTAATCAACAGGAAATGGTCAAGTGGTTCGACTCTAACTACCACTACGTGAAGCCCACTCTCCAGGACAACCAGGAGTTCAAGCTCGCTGCCGAGCCTAAGCCCATTGCTGAGTTCCTTGAGGCCAAGGCCGCCGGCATCATCACTCGCCCCGTCCTCCTCGGTCCCGTCTCCTTCTTGACTCTGGGCAAGGCCGACCGTGGCCAGAGCGTTGACCCCATCACTCTGATTGACAAGCTCGTTCCTCTCTACGTTGATCTTCTGGCCCAGCTCAAGGCTGCTGGTGTCGAGGATGTCCAGATTGATGAGCCCGTCCTGGTCTTCGACCTTGCCGAGAAGTCCAAGGCTGCCTTCAAGCCCGTCTACGAGAAGCTCGGTGCCCTCGGTGCCCAGGCTCCCCGTATCACCCTCGCCACCTACTTCGGTGACATCGTCCACAACATTGATGTCCTCTCCAACCTCCAGAGCCTCCACTCTATTCACATCGACTTGGTCCGCAACCCCGAGCAGCTCGACGCCGTCGTCGCCGCTCTCGGTCCTAAGCAGGTCCTCTCCGCCGGTGTTGTCGATGGCCGTAACATCTGGAAGACCAACTTCAAGGCCGCCATTGAGAAGGTCGAGAACGCTATTCAGAAGCTCGGCAAGGACCGTGTCATTGTTGCCACCTCCAGCTCCCTCCTTCACGTCCCCCACACTCTCGCCAGCGAGAAGAACCTTGATGCCGAGATCCGCGACTGGTTCTCCTTCGCTGTTGAGAAGGCCACCGAGGTTGTCGTCATCGCCAAGGCTGTCACCGACGGCCCTGCCGCTGTCCGTGAGCAGCTCGAGGCCAACGCCAAGTCTGTTCAGGCTCGCGCTTCTTCTGCCCGCACCAACGACCCCGCTGTCAAGGCCCGCCAGGCCGCTGTCACCCCTGAGATGCACAACCGCAAGTCTGCCTTCCCCGAGCGTTACGCCGAGCAGACCAAGACCCTCAAGCTCCCTCTTTTCCCCACCACCACCATTGGTTCCTTCCCTCAGACCAAGGAGATCCGCATTCAGCGTAACAAGTTCACCAAGGGTGAGATCACTCCTGAGGAGTACGAGAAGTTCATCGAGAAGGAGATCCAGCTGGTCGTCAAGGTCCAGGAGGAGCTCGATCTCGATGTCTTCGTCCACGGTGAACCCGAGCGTAACGACATGGTGCAGTACTTCGGTGAGCGCCTCACTGGTTACGTTTTCACCACCCACGCCTGGGTTCAGTCTTACGGCTCCCGCTGCGTGCGTCCTCCTATCATCGTCGGTGATATCTCCCGCCCGGCCCCTATGACCGTCAAGGAGTCGAAGTACGCCGCTTCCATCTCCCCCAAGCCCATGAAGGGTATGCTCACTGGTCCCATCACTTGTTTGCGTTGGTCTTTCCCCCGTGACGATGTCCACCAGTCCGTCCAGGCTCAGCAGCTCGCTCTCGCTCTCCGCGACGAGGTTGTTGACCTTGAGGCCGCTGGCATCGCTGTGATCCAGGTCGACGAGCCCGCTCTCCGTGAGGGTCTTCCCCTCCGCTCCGGTGACGCCCGTGTTGCCTACCTTAAGTGGGCTGTTGACTCCTTCAAGCTGTCCACTGCTGGTGTCTCCGATGGCACTCAGATCCACTCTCACTTCTGCTACTCCGAGTTCCAGGACTTCTTCCACGCCATTGCCGCTCTCGATGCCGATGTCCTGTCCATTGAGAACAGCAAGTCTGATGCTAAGCTCCTCAAGGTCTTCATCGACGAGGCCTACCCTCGTCACATTGGCCCCGGTGTTTACGACATCCACTCTCCTCGTATCCCCACCGAGCAGGAGATCAAGGACCGCATCGAGGAGATGCTGGTCTACCTCACTCCTGAACAGCTTTGGCTCAACCCTGATTGGTTTGTGATCCTGGCGCGATATCTAATTTTCTTTTTCTTCATGCTAATATCCTTTTTTTACAGTGGTCTCAAGACTCGTGCCTGGCCCGAGACCAAGGCGGCTCTCACTGCGGTAAGAAATGGCAATAGTCTTGAAAACAATGTTCAAATGCTGATAAACACAAACAGATGGTCAACGCTGCCAAGTACTTCCGCCAGAAGTACGCGAAATAAATTATTTCAATTTGCCATTAATTTAATGAGGAGGCGACAATCAACCTGTCGCCTCAGTACTGGGGAGTTTTCTTTATTGATGAGTTACGACGATGATACCAAAAGTTCAACATATGGGTTTCAACGGGTTTTCTAGAGGATACCAAAAGCGGGCCTGGAGTTTCAACATTACTGACTATTTTAAACTGGCGCTAGCCAACATTACAGCCTACTTTCGTTGTGGTGTTCGGTTGGTGCTAGTTTTACCATTTCAACATTGTGTGGTTTTCCACATACAGCAAGCTCTACAACCTTGCTTGATCAAGTTCGCCTCGTGGGATTTGATCTACTGCCTCTATCATAGTATAGAATCAGTTGTCAATATTACAATTAACAATACTCTGTGTTTCTTGTAGTTCTGTGTAGCCTCAGTAGGTTTAGTTGATAGCACCTCTGCCGTGGAAATCCGGTGCATAAAGCCGTTGATTTGATTTCTGCAACCCATGTTCGCCGCTCCTCGTTATACCTGGGACGTTTAACTTGACTAGCATTGCACGCTAACACTATATGATAAAATACCCATAGGATAATTTTCCATTGTCCTTGGTATAATTTTCCTTCGATCGGTAGCGGTTGCACAGTCATTCTAATCTTGACTACAGCTGCTCGTCAACCATATCAGCACGGAAGAAAGAGCAGATAATGTAAGATCTGTCCCATCAACTCAAGTATACTGCTTTGCTATTCGCATTAGATTGCCAGACTCGGCCTCAACCAAGAAATCCGCCAGTCCAATGCGGGAGTTAGTACGGAGAATATCCTGTATCCATAAACAAAAGACGAGCAGATTGTGAACACAGCGCTGATGGTATATAGAGAGGACGATATGAGGTGTTCGTGGCCGTCGCTAAATATGACGGGGGGAATGTCAAACCTCAACTTATCCTTTTTAACCATGCACCAAATTGGTGGAATATAAACACTGGATGAATACTCTCAGCGCTGTATTCATGATTTCTTGTCTTTTGTTGGAGGATCTAGAATGGTTGCCAACCCAGGTATCCTGCTTCACTATCAGTATCAGATTGCATGGCCCATGTGCCCCCGGACGTTGAATAGTACAACAACAAGTATCAGATTATTAGAAGAATCGGTTCCAGGTCATGGATAAACCCACTAGTCCAATGCGAAATTTGGTAAAGCTTCTATATCCTCCAACAAAGGACGAGAAGGTAGCAAATCCAGCGCTGGTAGCATATATCGAGGACGACATGACGTGCTCGTGGCCGTCGCTCAATACGATGAGGGGTATATCAAACCTCAACAACTACGAACCCTTCGATTGACGACGATGATGGGTCCTTTTTGACCATATACCAATTCAGTGCGTGGAATACACTACATAAACATCGAGGTATACTCTCGGCGCCGTATTAGCGATCTGCCATCCTTTGTTGGAGGATCTAGAATGCTTGCTAGCCCAAGTATCCTGCTTGAATATTAGCATCGGATTGCCAGAAGAATTGGCCCCAGATGGGTAAGCCCACAAGTCCAATGTCATAGTTAACATTTATATCCGCCCACAAAAGACGAACAGATTGTAAATACAGCACCGAGAGGATATATCTCGAGACCGACGTGAGGTGTTTGTGGCCATCGCTGAATATGACGAGGAGTATGTCAAACCTCCACAGCCACGAACCCTTCCAGTGACGACGGTGATGGGTCCTTGACCATGCACCAAGTTGGTGCGTGGAATAAACAGAGAAGCACTCTCAGCGATGTATTCAATATCTGCCCGTCTTTAGTGGCGGGTATAAATGTTTACCAACTCTTGTAGCTCGTTGTCCTCGTATTCAAGACTCTTTGTCTGAGTCTGACTCAATCGACAGTGCGGGGTAGGGGTAGGGTTTTGGTGAGCGTTGACATTGTGATCAGAGAATAAATGAAGTATCGGATAAAATAGGAAGTGACTAAGGCACAGAGAACTGGCACTGAGAAGGATAGTTCAAATGGCTCCAAGATGAGGAGACGGCGCCTATTTATACGCAAAACCGTTGAGTAGTAGCGATCAACCACCTCGTATCTCACCTGTTGAAGGTACATACGGGCGGCCAATGATTGGTTCTTAGCGACTGACCATTTTTAGGATGCATGTGGCTTTCTGACGTTCCAATGCTAAATCTCCTTCTTACTAAAGCATTTCTACACGGGCCTCTTAGCCAAGAAACACGTAAAATGTGATTCAGCTTCGAAAATCTCCTGTGACCAAAGAGCGAGCTCAATTAGGCGCTTTGTGGTCAACAAGTCTCACCGGAGAAGCTACTTATATCGCGCAATTCTACGCCATATACAAGGGTAAAGCGCTTCCACCATTTGCACCCAATCGAAAGGCCACGATTGGAACATTCTAATGTGCTTACACGGTCGGATGGTCACATAGTTATGCAACTCGGATCACATTCTCGATTGGATTGCTACCGCAAAGCACAGCGACAAGTGAAACATCGAACGCAGGAGGCCCAAGATAGAGAGCTCTGGAGTGGGTCTAACAGTTGAGCTCGCCATAAATTATAATGCCCAGGTGGGGTATCTCGTTCATAGCACGGGATAGTCCGTAGTATGGCCAGTGGAATGCCAGGGATTGGAGGCCAAGAACAGGGCCAAGAACACTATACAGGATCAAGTCTATTGGTGGAAACCCTAGAAATCAAGACTGGTGGCTTTGGGGCATTTGAGACATGCGGCTCGTTGCCCAGCGATGCCAAGATTCTATTATTGTAGGGCTCGGGTCCTGTGATTACTAGGACCGTACTGACGCGGGCTTAAAAAAATTGTCTGCCTCTAGTGGTAACGATATGGTCGGAATTCAAAGGTTGTTGTTCCTAAGCTTCGTCCTGTAAGATTACTTGATCCGACTCTTTTTCGACTCTTCCACTACTGTTATACAACTTGGAGAGACTTCGCTGTCGCTGTCCACCAAGAGTTAATTGAGCTTTCAACTCGCTGGGCGGAACTGGGGCTAGAGGGCTCATGTCTATATTCTCCTACAGAAGTGGAATTGAAGCAGCATGCTCGAGACTATGAAGATTTTGAGGCTGTTCAGGCACTCAAGTCATGGCTAAGAGACAACCTTGATACAAATTCTGACAGGTGGATCCCGAATGATGCATGGGACGCTGCGAGGGTTGCTCATCGCGCAGCGTATAATGAATGGATACAGACTGCCAAAGAAGCTGAGTCCTGTAGCGAAGACATGACAGTAGCAAAGGCGGACAAGATGTGGCCATTTGATGCTAGATAGAAACCAGGGATAGGTAATCAAAAAGTCAGCTAATCACTGTCTCAAGTGTCTAGTCTAAACCCAGTCCAGCCGTTACGTTAGCTTTTCGGCGTGATGTTTGTTTCTGCCTGGCTAGGCAGTTTTAAAGCAAATCTCACCAGTTCCTAGGAGTAAGCATGAATAAGTGTGGTTGATTGACTGGGCATATTCTGGTGCATACCCTCCTGTCTTTGCAAGTGCGGCATTGTCAATCCAGCCTTTTTCACTGATTTCAACGAAGCAGAGTTATCCCTTATTCCACGTTTCCCTGAGGAAGAAATGCAACTTGATTCTATTGCATATGGGTTAACCACCGCAGCATTGGCATAAGGGAGGCTGAGATGGAAGCGGACTGCACTCGTCGCGACGGGAATAGCTGGTTGGAGGAAATTCAGTTGGACAACAATAACATCTAAAATTTCCCCAATAGAACTCGTCTTATGCGCTCGCTTCTTCTTGCACATGCTCTTCGCACGATCTATAGATTCTGCTTGTATCCAAAAAGGCAGGGAAAGGAGTGTTTGCATCACTCGTAGGAGAACTGACCTTCAACATGTATGAAGAACGCAGGGAAGGCGAAAAACCTATCCTCGATGATTCACCTTCCTTCTGATAACTAGCAATGAGCATTTGATCTCCGAGCCGAAACCTCAAAAAGCTCGTGGGGTCGCAGTTTCAAACTGCCAACTAAGCGTGTCCAATCAGCCCTCTGGACAACCACAAGTTCTCCGCTATGCTTGTGTTCGAGGGCCCACTCCAGAAGTCCAAGAATACTTTGCTTCATTTGGGTGGGGGTACGGCGTTGAAGGGCTTTGCGATTTTAAAAATGACTTCGAGTTGCCGTACCTCCCTGGTGAGGCGGATGTGTTCATGACAAGTCGCACAGAGCTCCACGACAGCACAATCCACTGGTCACCATTTCCCTGCGAAAGCTAGAACATTACCAAGGGATTCTTTACTTGACTTCGCACCAGGTATCCAATCTGATGATACCCCTGTCCCGCAGTGGATTCGAAGGGCTTATCTCCTTTGCTTTTAGGCTGCCAGCACTCTCTGTTCTAAGCGATCCAAGTTGAAGCGGATGCGACCCTCACTGGTCAGGGCCACCAGCCGACCCAGCGAATCGACTCTACCCCAAGCACATCGTCCCTTGGCTTGACTTCCCCAGCCACAGGAACGAGTCTGGGGGAAATTCGACCGCACCGCTGCCTTTACCTCGCGCCCACTATTCCATTTTGATACCCCCGAACTGTAAGTTCGATAATTCTTGCCACCTGTCCCGGATATTTGATCAACGTGTTGTCAGAAACTCGGTATAGGCCTCGTGGGGAGATCGGTCTGGATAGCTCTCCTTCAGAAGCTCGTGCAACTCCACCTAGTCCGAGAGACCCAGATCGCTTATCTACGCGGAGTCAAGGGCATTCGATTCGCAGTAGGTAAAGTTAGACAGCTCGGATAGACAAAATTTTGTTTGATCTCGAGATTGCTCAAGAAGCAAGTGGGTAACCGCGGACAATGTTGGAAAAGAGCTTCTCGAGTGAACCACTCGGTCGCCAAGAAATTTGATGCAACGAAAGTCTTCACCCCGTTAGTTCCACAAATTCTGGTCAGAACAGAGGCATACCGAGAAGGTTATATCTCCTATTCCCAAGATTCAGGCAATATTATGATACGATGGTGAGGGACGACTAAAACATGTATCATGCTTGTTCTGTTCAATATACATGAACACGTGAACTGGTGTCAACTCTGACTTTATCTGACCCCACTTCGTCAATGATCTTCTTGAATATTCACACATCCTATCGAAATTTGCTGGACCACGATCGGAGAGATGCCAGTGAGCTTCCTTAGCCTTCCCGCTGAACTCCGCAACGAGATATACATATATCTCCTAGTACGCACAGAGCCTATTGACCCTGGGCATGGAGATCATGAGCTGGTACCCAATCTTCTCTCCACAAACTCGGCAATCTTACACGAGGCTACGTCGCTACTCTATGGCCATAACCGCTTTGACCTTACCCTCTCGACTTGGAATTCCGAACTTACATCCCAATTTTTTGATACTATTGGCTTTGTCAACTCGTCTCACCTTCGGTGTATCCGCATCGACTTTCCTGGACTTCGTGATCTTGAAGAGGACATCAGCCTGGAAGAAGACAGCCTTCATATCCTGGAAAAGATACAGTCACACTGTACCAATCTAAAAACGCTCATAGTAGCATCAGAAAGCACCAGTATAATGGAAAACCGGCTAGATTCTTTGGACAGCCCTACAATTTGTGCCAAGGCATTAGCACTGGTTGCTGCTCGCTTCAAAACAATCTCATCTCTCCAGGAAATCATTGTCGAGGTTTATGAGGAACGTCCAAGCTCAGATATCAGAAGGAAAATGGAGAGTCATGGATGGATACTTAATGTGGTGGAGCCAGTTGAAGAAGAGGAGTGGAACAACGACAGAACTTGGGATGATGTTGAAGATGACGAGTCTCTTTATGATGATTACGATGATGATGATTACGATGATGATGACTACGATATTGACAATGATAGTGACTTTTGGAGAAGGGCGGCAGATTAAGAAATCCGAAGGTGGGCAGCCATTTCGAGAGGTTGCTACGACCCGCTCCAAAAATATATGAAGCCATGTCTTGAGCTATCCAGCACCATAGCAGATCGCACTTCGTGACTGCAATTTTCTTGATTGCCCAAATATTTAACAATCAAGAATAAGGATGGATTTCAAACCACAGTACAATAAAGCTGCCAGTCTAACTAACAAATACGTGTAATTCCGATCAAGGAACCAGACGCCGTTACCAACGCCAGCGCAATTCACCCTAAACAACTTCAAGAATCAATATTCCCCTTTGTTTACTTGGAAGCGGTCTCCCCGGGATTTGATGACTCACCTGCCCTCCCATTAGCAACGAGCTTTGACGTCAGAAGAGCCGAAGCAACTTGAGAGGCTCGCGGGTCGCAATTATGAACCGCTAAATAACCGTGTCCCAAGATATGTGACGCAAATTTCTGTCGCCTTCGTGAAACGGGCTAAGCGTTTATTCGGCGGGTGCCCCGGGACTCTGGCGACTAGTAACTGATCGAGATCTCGAGGTAGTTTGAAGCGCGTACACTACTTGAGAATGTCGCATATGAATCAAGAGAGCAGGCCAAGCCCTTGAATATACCGAAATAAAGGGACTCCCATCCTCGTCATTCGACAGGGGAGCTTACCGCAACACTTCTATATACATAATTCAAGACGATTGCTTTCTAGTCCTACGAGGAGACCTAGGGAGTAGGCCACTTGTCTCCTGTGGAGTCACAGCCACAGCTGTAGGATATGTAACCCTTCTATTCCGACCTTGCCTGGGACTTCCAGTCCCTCGGTCCTTGAGCCTGGTACTATAGCGAACCTGGAGAGAACCCTTCGTCCTCCCTGGAAAATGTTTCACGATCCGACTACACGGGAGACCTCGTTTTTCCTTCAGTTCAATCAACAGTTCGTCCTCATCGGGCAGGAAACGAGTCGCCCGCGCTGGTTGCTTTTTGCTGCAAGGTTAAGCTGGGTTTCAATACCAGAACAGTTTGGCGACTCTGCGGAGGGACCATTGCCGTTCTTCGGACTGTGAAACCCAGTGAGGTTCGACTGTAGCCAAACGAGCTTTGTGAAACAGGGCACAGGAGAATAATGAGTATTGGAAGTCGACTCTATAGAGGAAGTGCCAAAGGGAAGAAGACACTATCTGAGAATAAGACCTAGTACTCGGCAATATGTTTGACTGATATTTGACAAAGACTAATAATTCTTGCAACTCAAACCGGGGAATAGCGGTCCACCGTTTGCCTGCGGCGAGGTGTACCGTATCGCTGTCTTGACACATCTTCTTCGGTGCCTTTACTCTTGCCACCCGCGGCTTAAACTGCCTCGCCAGGTACGCCTCTGTATAAAGAATGGCTGCTCGCATAGGAAATCTGTCCAGAATGATAAGAAGTTGCAGCCTTGCGGCCCTTAAGGCGTATACAATAGCGTACCTGGAGGGAGCCTTCCGAACTTCTAGGAAAATACTTTGCAATTCGCTTCTATAGCAATCTCCGCTCTTCCTTCGATTCAATCAAAAGCTGGTCGTCCTTAGATGATTCCGGTTAGCCCAGTCTCTTTCCCAGAGTAGGATCCTTTCTAGCGGGGTTGCTTATAATTCTAGCTGCTAATTTTATTTTCATAATGTGATATAGCTTTACCTAATCTCTGCGAGTAGGAATGCTCTGCCTACTCTTCAAAGGTAACTAAATAGATGATCCTCAACAAAAGTATCTCCCGTGTAAGGAAACCACGGATAGGAATCGTTTCGATATCGTGCAAACTTATTAGGGAAGTCCGATCCGCGACTACTAGGGATGCTGACAGGCTCTCCGCATCACAACGCTATAGCCCGTCTTCGTCGTCATGAGCTACAGCCCTGTCTTTCTCCTGGCTATTAACCACATAGCTTTCGGAAACAGGCTGTTATTATACTTCTTGGCTGGCATGCTTTCCCCGATAATATAAGCTACCGGTTCTAATTGTAACTCGTCTACCTTAATTCTAGTATCTCCAGGTAATAAATGCGTTAGAGTTGATTACTTTTCCTAGCCCATAGGGTTAAGAATATAGCCATTTACTATTATATTACCGTCTACTATATCTATTATCGGGTTCGAATATAGCAAAATGTCTCCATCTATTATAGCTTCATCTACATTCTACTATATGAGCCAGAGGACTAGGTAACCTAGCTGACTGAGAGAGCACTAACCTATATTTTCATATACTTCTGTTCGGCTTAGAAATTCTTCCTCTGCCACTAGGATGTAGAGGCCACCACGTACCATTGTGATGCTAGCCGGATAAACCTGGCCCTAAAGCACTGCTAGAAACATCATCCGGCAATTCTCGACTCGCCGTGTATATATTCGATACAGCAACGTTTGCATTTCTTCCCGAGGAGGCATTCAAGAAATTCAAACTCATTCGAGCAGTCAATGGTCACTTCTTCCGCAAGCTCGTTGGGGGCTAATAATGTCTCGACCTCACTAGATGCATAGAACTGACTTTGAAGGTAATATCTCCTATTTCAACGGCAAGCTCTACAATTTCCCCGAGGAACCTCTATCGGATTCAGGACTCTTGCAGAGTGGTATCTCAGCTCGCCAATAACGATAGGGGTACGTCCTCGGTCGGATTTTGTTGTTCTTTCTTTGTTCTTTCTTTGTTCTCTTTTTTGGGTAGCGAAGGCATTGGATTATTTGTACACACTAACTAAATTGATCTTATTATTGGTAGTCTTTTTAGACCTCTTGGCCATCGTTTATTCTTATCTTTCCCTTCTCGCTTTGATAGCTAAAAGGCGAGAAAAAGGGTCAACAGTACAGACGACTTTCCTATGTATAACCAAGGGACAGTTACAATTTATAGATAGGATTAGCATTAAGTCACGGTAGAATTACCCTTAAAACACCCCGAGGAAATAGAATTTACAATCCAATATGAATTAAACCAGTAATTGAACTAGTAGCGCTAGTCAATTGCAGAATGTCGAGCAAATAGCCGAATCTATCCAAAAAGTCTTGGCACGACGCTCCTGACGTGACTGCGAGATGCTCAGCACGTGAATCTCGTTGAACCCTTACAGCCAATCTCCCCGCGATCGCTCACTTTTGATTCAACATTTCTCCAATATGGTACCCCGACCGGATCTCAGGGAATTGAAACAAACCGTTCTCAGAGCACCCAAGGATCGAACCCTGCGGTTTAGAGAAGATGGAACATTTCACATTGGAGTCTTTGAGGATTTGCATTTCGCCGAGGGTATGTGTTGATAATTGATGAGAAATGGTCTTTTGTTAACCCCTTGCAGACGACGAAAAAGATGAGAAGTCCAAAAAAGTGATGTCAACGATTCTCTCGAAGGAGGACATCGACTTCATAGTCATAAACGGCGACCTAGTCTCGGGCGAAAGAACCCAAAAAGCCGATTCAAAAAAATATATCGACTCGGTAGTTTCCCCGCTTGTCGAAAAGGGATACAGCTGGGCATCGACCTACGGCAACCACGATAGCGAGGTTAATCTCAACCCGGAAGATGACATGCTCGAGGAGGAGAACAAATATACCAACAGTTTAACGCAGAGTATGATCTCCGGCGACAAGGCCGGAATAACAGATTATTACCTGCCTGTGTT
The DNA here is from genome assembly GCF_015533775.1 of Penicillium roqueforti. Lineage (NCBI taxonomy): Eukaryota > Fungi > Ascomycota > Eurotiomycetes > Eurotiales > Aspergillaceae > Penicillium > Penicillium roqueforti. Next base: position 200,300 of record NW_024067585.1, read on the forward strand.
CTCACATGGACAGACGAATACCAGCACGCCGACGCTGCTGCTGTGGTTCTTCGATTCGAAGGGTGGACATTATTACCAGAAGCAAGGAGAGACTGGACCTGCTGTTAAACGGCCCAGTTGGATTCATGAATCGGTACGAAAGCCCCTATATTGGTTCGGGAAATGACTGACTGGCTGCATTCAAGGTCATTGAATGGTTCACGAAAACCAATTCCGAACTGAACAAGAAGTATGGCAAAGCCATTCCCTCGCTAGCATTCTATCACATCCCTGCGCACGCGATGCTGGAACACCAACAAACAAAAGGTGTAAATCCACACCTGAATCCCGGCGTGAATCTCGAGCGCGTGAACCCGCAAGGAACCGGCGAATGGACCTATGACGGCCAGGACGTCAAGTTCATGGACGCACTCCTTCACACTGAAGGCTTAATCGCAGGATTTAGCGGCCACGATCATCAAAATGACTGGTATGTGTCTAACAGGCAAATAATAGTGACTTGAATGATTCAAACGCTAAATCTCGCAGGTGCTTCAAATGGAATGGATCTCTTGTCGATCACGATCTAACCGGGAATGGTATCAATATGTGCTACGGGCGGCATACGGGGTATGGCGGCTATGGAAATCTGGCCCGCGGTGGACGGCAGATCTTACTCCACGAGGATAATCTCGCAAACGACACCGAGACGTGGATTCGATTGGAAGATGGGTCTGCCCAGGCTCATGTCACGCTAAACACAACTTACGGCCAGGATACTTATCCTGCTGTTACTAACGGTGCTGGAAAGCCCGATTCCTCCATGCAGGGCTCTTTGCTTCCTTTTTCTTGGCTGTGGGTTCCGCTTATGATGTTCTCGCGGTGGAAGATGTAATAATAAGTGGGTTCTTTTGGCTATAGGTCTTAGATTGCTATATTACTTTTGGACCTGATTTATGAATATCTTGAATATTTTGAGGATAGAATAATTTTCTTGTCTTCCCGAGTATTTTAGTCACTTCTCGGCCTAAATGGATTATATACAATTCTATCTTCTGTACAATATGACTTCCTCCACTCCCATTCTTGCCATCTTCCAGCCAATCCGCAGTCCAGGGGTCTGAGTATATACAGCCAATAACGACCACCTACAGGTAGATGTAGCAGAAAGGACCGGAGACGGTGCTCATGAGATCGCGCATAGCAATATCCGAACCACCAGCATAACCAATGTTAATGAGGGTGTCAAGGGTAGTGTTCGCCGAAGCCGGGCTGTTCAAGAAAGTACCGGTGCCAGAAATAGCATTCAGACGCTTGTGCAGGTCCAAGTTCTGCCAGATCCACCAGGTGCGATCAATCATACCGTGGTGGAGCCAGAAAGCAGGGTCACCGGGGCTGACGAAGACATCACGGGCCGGATCACCGCCCATGGAGTAGTGACCGCCACCGTGGACGCCGATGTTGCCGCTGCCGGGGACACCCTGCATGTTCATCTGGAAGTCGTAGACGTTGTCGTGGCGCAGGATCAGGTCCACGACCGCGGTGAAGTTGGCGTAATCCTGGACGATCTTGGTGGTCAGATCGCGCTTCAGGCAGCGGGGGTTGTAGGCGAAGGGGTTCTCGCTGGTTTGGCTGCCGCCGCCGGGGAGCATCAGGGTGACGGGGCCCAGGTTGACGGTGTAGTCCTTGAAGGGGCCGCTGGTCACGCAGCCGCCGCCGTTGCCGGTGGGTAGGTAGATGATCGGGTAGTCGCCCAGACTCAGCTGGATGTCGCCGGCGGACGCGACGGTGGCGCCGTTTCCGGACATCGAGGTGTCGCTGCCGTCGAAGACTTGGGATGTCTCCAGGTTGCCGGCGTCAGCGGGCCAGTTCCAGTAGCTGTGGTTATGTTAGATATTGGTAATTTTTTTTATTTTTTATTATGTGATGCGATTGACTTACGGGTAGTCGCCGGTGTAGCCACACTCGTTGCGCATGGCTTCCTCGAAGTTGTAGATGAAGTACCGGTGCCACGCGAGGAAGGTTCCGGTGAAGTGAATCTCCAAAGTCTGGTTGATGTGGGTTGCGACAAAGTCATCGTAACGAGACCGCGCACCAGGGACCTCCGCGGAAGGAGTCAAAGAAGGCAACTTCTGCAGGCAAAGGATGGAGCTGATGTAGGACTTCTTCTGGGTGCTAGAGAAAGTCCTCCAATCGCGACGGATGCGCAGATTGCTCAAGGAACAAGTACCACGCTTGGTAATGTCCGAGTCGCTCGAGACAGTATCGATGGTGGTGTTGTACGCCAACCCAGCCAAGTCCGCAAGCTGTGACTCAGCGATCGGCAGGGAGGTGGAAGCAGCGGTGGGAGTCGCGCTCGCAGTAGCACTGTCCACGGCAGTGGGGATAGCCCACGCCTGCGCGAACAAAGCTCCCAGAGTGAGAATGGAGATGGCAACCATGGTGGCGAGTTGACAAGAGCTTGGGAGAAGTGTTGAGCCAGAAGGAATCCGGGCATGCTTGTTGATTTAATAGCTTCATCGCCCCTATCTTCGACGTCCGAGTCTAACTCGAAGCATGCGCTTCTTGCATAAAATCCGCGGGGGTCCATAATCTCCCCTCTTCTGCTGGGACCATTTAGGGCACCGGGCCATACGTTCCGCTTTCTCCACCGGGAGACGCCGGCAATTTGCTATCGCACTTTTTCCCTTAAACTCAGGGTTTTCGGTCTATTCAGGGATCCTCTTCCCTGAAAAAACCGTCGGATCACTTACGGACCGAGCCTTTTAGACTCTGGGGATCCCATCAACTCCATATAGGGACGTATGACGAGAAACGCATATTACTACAATAAATCTGAAGCAAATAGGAATCAGCCACCACGTGGTCCCCTTGTCGCTTGGCAATTTCAGCTAAGCGACAATCCCTGTGGCCGTCTAGACCCTGGAAGAATCCAATTTATTGAATTTGGCCAATTTAACAACGTGGTCGCTTTGGGAAATTAATCAAAATCCAGCCAATCTCGGAGTCACGCCCCTCCTAGTGCCCTAGCTGCGGCCAAGTCCGTAAACTCCGACTGCAAGCTACCTATGCAACCCTTCCCAGTACATCCGAGGGGCTCATCTCCTTGCTTTTCTTACCGATGATGCTCCGCCTGCTCATTGGCCATGTTTCGAATGACGAACTACAACCCGGCTGCCGGGTCTGAGGCGTATTCTGGAAACCTCTTCCATTGGAGGGAATGCATTGTTTCCATGCAGGCGTCGAACTTTCACGGAACACAGATAATGGCATTTGCGTTTTCGTTTTTATTATGTCCGACGTCGCTTGTGAACCGCTCAAAGGAGACTGTTGACCCGAAGTTGAAGAACAAGATGAAACCAGATGATTGGCCTGTGGTGCTTAATCGAAGTAGAATAGATGAAAAAAGCCCCTCCATACGAGACTCACGCCACCTTCCTCTTGGCTTCGGGGACCACAGTGATAACTTGGTAGAGCTGACTGTAATGCGAAACCTATGATACGGTGTACGGGGTTCTATGTATTAAATCTATAACCTTTGGGATGACCCTGTCAATTTGGCCCCGAGTATAATCCCTGTCTGACTTCTCCTCTCGATGTCTCCTTCATAACTTTTTACGACTAGCCATGTCGGACGGTCCGCATAGCAGGGATGTGAATCCCCCAGATGTCAATCAAGGCCCTAGGATTCTCATAGCCACGGCTATCACTACTTTCGCCGCGTTATTCACCGTTTTGGCCAGGTTCTACGTGCGCATCTTCCTGATTCGCAATGTCGGCTGGGATGACTATACGATGGCCCTGACCATGCTGCTGTCTCTCTGCGGGTTCGCCATTATCGTCCCCGAGGTGATATACGGTGCAGGCAGGCATATGATCTATGTTCAAGAAACGTCTGTAAAGGCAATGCATTTGAATTATGCTACCCAGGGCATTTACATGTGGGCCATTGGCCTGGTGAAGGTATCAATTGGGTTGTTTTTGCTTCGTTTCGCACCTCGAAAAGGATACAAGGTCTTTATCTGGGTGGTCATTGGTGTGTAAAGGCTTTATATCTTCTTCTGCGTCTTACTGACGAGCCCGGCGCATTGCAGTTCTCATGACTCTCTACACTGCGATCTGCTTCTTGGTGCGTGCCTTATCCCCACTTTCGATCGACAGCAACTAACAATCCGATCGATCGCAGACTCTTATCTTTGAGTGTTCAGATATCCGATCAAATTGGGATCCTTCGGTGAAATCAAAGTGCTTCTCTCGTAAACAACTTTTGGTTCTGACCTATACAAACACTGGTGAGATTCGCTCTGTATGGGTTTAAATAAACGTTTTTTAACTTGAACAGCATTGAATATCCTGACTGATCTGATCTTCGCGGTCCTACCGGTTTTCATGCTACGGTATGCTATGGTCATCGCTTTCTTCCGATGAGATGCTAATACAATACAGTCATCTTCAAGTCAATCGCAGAGTGAAAGCCTCTCTCATCTGTATCCTAGGCCTGGGAGTTTTGTACGCGACTTCCAATCCAATCCCGTCATAAGCCATGCTAATTCATCTACTCCCTTAGTGCCTGCGCAGCCGCCTTCGTCAAGCTCTCTATCCTATCCAGCTATGGCAGCGCCGGCGACTTCCTCTGGGACTTTTCAAACCTCACAATCTGGGTCGTGTAAGTTGACTAGTTATCCACCACTTTAAGCCATTCTAACAAAAAATAGCACGGAATGCAACACAGGTATCATCGCGGGCACGCTCCCAACCCTCAAACCCCTCTTCAAGAGATTCCTCGGCACATACGGCTCCCAATCCAAAACGACACGCGAGTACCCCGGCAGCAATAAATACAAATTGCACTCGATGTCGCGATCACGGGGCGGACCGCTCCAATCCCGCGGCCACAAAAGCGGCAACCTCAGCGTCATCGAGTACGATGCCGACCCGCAGAACCACCGCTCCCAGCTCGCGTCTACGACCGGCTCGGCGGCGTATGCGGGGAGTCAACGGAGCAATTCCAGCGAGGAGCGGATCTTGCCGATTCAGGGTGAGGGCATCGTGCGCACGACCGAGGTGATCGTTTCGCGCGAGCAGAATCCGCCACAGATGTCGCCCGGCCCCGGACAGACTTCGCCGAGATTGAATAGGATGGGGTCGCTGAATGGATTACGTATCAGCGCCGATGATAGGGTTTAGGATTTGTTTTTTCTTTTGGGAGTTATAGGGTGGCAAGTTTATTCATATTGATACCCGAAGACTACAACATACATGGGCATATAATCTGTGTATCTATAATAAAACGTTGCCCGGTTGTTACACATTCTTGAAAAGAAAAAGAGATAACTGTCTTATCTGTACATTGCGCTAGGTCTGCAACCGAGGTACTCTCCCTTTGCATTCCGAATAAGGGGCAAAGGGATGACGATCAATCGATATACGAAGTAACAAAGTGATTCTGTATTATATTTTGAGTTTGATATATGTAACCGTAACAACCGTAACAATTGAAACTTTGGAACCTTCAAGGTTGGAGTCGGGAAACCCCCGAATTGTTTCCATGGTTCTTTTATTCTTGGTACGCTCCACCAGGTACCAGACTTTCACCCACACCCGCAGGAAGTATCTTTTATATAGCAATTCCATACAAAAGCTACTTATTTACAGCCTTTTTTACGGGTGGTTACGCCTACTGCCCCAGTGGTGACGCATACCCAAGCGTCGACCCTTAGGGGTCCAAGGGTCTTAAGGGTTCAGAGAATTGCGTGCAAGTATATTTTGTATTGAGTTCCTATATAAAAGATACTTGATTTTACAATTCGTGATCCACCTAGTTTTGTAGCTTACCCCAATTACCAGATCCAGGTCGGGCAGATCCGAACCCAGATTCGGTATGTATCCTTTGTATAACGTACCCATACAAAGGATACTTGTTAATTTTCCTCAGCCTTCGGACTGGTTAGCGGGAAGCGCACCAATATATAACGCGAGCCTAGCTCCAATAATTGAATGCTTCTAACAAGAAATAAAGTTTAAAAAGACACTAACTATATAGTACGGAGTACGGAGTTGCAGAAACAAACGAAATGCCGTTCCTTTAATATGTTAAACATTCCCATTAAACTTCAATTAATAAGGTAGACTTTCTTTGAATTTTATCATATCTTGAAATTGATCTTATGCCGATGATGTACTTGGGAAGTATCTTTTGTATTGGCCAACCATACAAAAGATACATAATTTCTGGACATGGCGGTATTTACCGCTGGCGGAGAAGGTATGTGCGCACGGTTACATCGGACATTGCTGTTGCACTCCACTTCTCTTCTAAATGTCTCACATTGTGTCGGTTAGCCTAATGCTAGGATAGTGGCAGCAATCTGGATCACTTGTGGAATCCTACAACATATCCAGGGCACAATCCTAAGCGCAACACTCCCTAACCAGGACTCGAAAACGCCAGCCCTGAACCTCATCGACACATCGTTGTCCCCACTTGGTACAGCCGAAGATATAACCCTTGAACCAGGACAATTGAGCATTTCTATGCTACTTGTCCAGATGGCGGCATACTTGAAGCCACCCGGAAGCTGAAAGATATGCTGGACGAGAGAATGCTAACACTTTTACAGTGTGACCGAAGGAATTCAGATCCAGCCAGAAACAATCGTATTTGGATATCAAGCTCAGGAAGCCACTAACGAGAAGAATAAAAAAGAAGATATCCCGGAGAGCTCCCATTTCACATCCACGCACACCCAGGGACTACAGCGCCCCTCCCAGCAACACCGTTCTCCCCAAACTTCTCAACATACCACTTTCGTCCCCAGCGCGCATGGGGCAACATATTCGTGACCGCATTGACAACAAACACCACAGCCGGCAAAGGCAGCGGCACAGCGAGCTTATTAGCCGCCCACGCAGCAGGCACCAACCACGGCGCTAGAACCAGCGGGGGAGTGATGGCCGAAGTCGCCGAGACAGAGGCCGGCAGGGCGGAGAAGGGGACAACTGCCGTACCAGCCAGAGCAAAGCCAATCCATTCGAGCCACTCGAACACGTAGTGCGGATACAAAATGTATCGGAAGACACCACGAGAGGGTGGGATGACGTAGACCTTGTGGAACATGTTTCCCCCCGCCCGAGGTTGGTCATCTGCCTTTTTGGCAGCGCGCTTTTCGGCCTCTTCGCGCCGAAGTCGGAACAGGGCTGTCTCTGAGTAGATGTTGCCGGCCATTCCGATAGCAAATAAGATTACGCCCGCGGTGGGGAGGAGATCTACCACCGCGGAGCGGGGACTTCCGCTGCTAGCCGTGAAGCTTGGGATAATCGGCACTGTATATCCGCGCAACCAGCCGGCCAGACAGGCGGAGTTGAACCAATTGAAGACCATGGCGAAGACCATGATGCTGGCGTGGATTGGGGACATACTAGGCGCGGAGAAGAAAGGGGAGATGATAGCGCGGTTGAAATAGTGTGTGCAGTACAGAGTTACGATGAGGATGTTGGAAACAGGGAGATCAGTGAAAGAGGGTGCATATGGCGATGGAGTGACCATGCTATAGATCAAGTTGATAGGGCCGACAATCTCCATGGCAGACCAGGCGATACGTCCTGGGATGTTGAAGATGGACTCCGAGGAGGTTTTGCCTGCTGGGTGCCAGGACAGAATCCATTGAATTGCCGTCACCTAAATGTCCCGAGTTAGTCTGGTAGCATCTCTCCAAGGCTTCAGGGTCCTGACCAGGGGAAAGTATTGGAAGCAGCATATAACAGAGGTGTAGACAGTTGGGGATGGAGGGAAGAGCTCCACAGCAGGAGGCAGAGCTCCCAAGCAAGTGGAAATAGTCGCACCCATTTCGATTGAGAGAAGAGATGAAGGGTGAAGATGGCGGAGGGTAAACAGGAAGCTTAAAGCTTATGTGGAAGGCGGTGGGTCCCGGGTAAGCACTTAAACTTCTGCTTTTTGTTTTTCTTTTTTTTACTTTGTTTAGTCTTTTAAATCTTTTAGAAGAACAAACCCTGTTGGGTATATTCCTGTTGGGTATATCGATCAGTATGGCAATTTCTAACAAGATCGGTGAATTGTCGACTTGAGAAGGGCACATACGGGACAATTCAAACGGGGTCGTGCAAACGAAAGTCCTCCTACAACTACAAAGGGTAAGACAAGGGCAAATTACCAGTTTCAGCAAGTCGGCGACAAGACTATGTTCGTTTGATTCTCTACTTGACAAAAATCACATGTGTAAATAACCAAGGGGATGATTCCACATAGACAGAGTGTATTCTGTACCGTAAACGCTAATGCCCTAGACAAGCAAGCTTGTGAATTAAATCATAAAAAGCTCCGGCTCCTTAATTTGAAGTGTCCATCCGATCATGCACCATTTCCCTCCGTTTGCCAGCTAATTTCTCATTTTTGAACGCCTCAATCTTGGCTTTAAGTTCGGTATCTAGAAAGGTGGTTAATACTGGTATTGGAACAATACCTGGGAAAGAAAATTACTTACCAGCTACTACATCTTCAATCTTCAATGGGACACGGTTAAATGGATCGTGGGGGTCACTCAGGAGATGCGAGCGAATTGTAGCGCGGTCGATGGCGATCCGTGAGCTGGGAAGTATGACGGGATCATCCATGAGGGAATACATAAGAGGATCTAAAAAATTAGCAGCTGTCGAAAAGGGATAGTTCAAAAAGGGAAAAATACCGAGGAACTCTTCAGGGATCTCGCCCATGTCTTCCTCCGCTTGATCATCGGCCTCCTTGGCAGCCTGGACCTTCTTCTGCAGCTCACTCCAGTGGTGAAGCTGCTCGGGGGATTTCAGCGACCACTTTCGGATAATATCAGCCGCCTTCTCGAAATTGGCTGGCTTGTAGGATCGGCCATCACGGGCAACAGCCAGGATGAAGTTTTCCTTGCCGATCAGATTAAGATAGACGTCGACAATCTCACTCAGAAGAGCGCGGGGATTGAAGCCATATTCCTGCAGGTTGTCCACTCGGAGATTGGAGCTCTTGGGTCCCACCATTGCGTCGAGATTGTAGTCCAGCATGTCTGCCAGTCGCTGCACAATTTCAGGCATTGTGAACGAGTCAGCAAGCGCCTCAGTGAATAGCTTGAGCATTGCCACGGTTTGATTAGTCAGTTGCATGTAGCTCTTGGCGCTGCGCTGCGCTGATGACAGGTTCTCCTCCCGCTGTTGGCGGGTTGCGGCATCCATTGAGTTGCCCTGTGTATTCAGCTCGGTCTGAGTGTTGTGGATAGTCTTGAAAGCACCGAAAGATTCATCGAGGACGTAAGTCACATCGTTTAGTAGAAGGTTAACGAATTGGACGAAGAAATCCAGGTTCTGATTGGCTTGAAGGGACAACTTCTCCCGATACAGAGTGTTGGGCCAGATGCATTTGATGATCTGGAAGATCTCGTAACGGATGTTAAACTTGTCGTAGAATTGGGAATGTGTTCCCGTGAACTCTGCCTCAATATAGAATTTCATGACCGCATGGAGGAGATGTTCGTTGGCAAATGGCATGCTGTTGAGCAAGTCGACTAAAACACCACTGGCGCCACCAGGGCGCTTCCAGGTGCCTCGGAACAGAATGGAGATCAGTCCGGCTTTCAGATAGGGATTCTTAATATAGGTCGAGCACTCTAGGAATGTGATGCACAGCATTACCAGCTCATCTCCCTGGGTGGCCGTAATGATCTGTGGCATGCACCACATGATAAACTTGAAGTTACTGACAACATCCTCCAAGAAGTACTCTGGTAGACATTTGAAGACTTCGGGCTGCTCCTCTGGAAGAGGCAGGGTAACTTGCTCTTTGGGGAAGTTCTTTCCAGAGACAAGTCTCAGAAGCCACACGGTAACATATCGCATGAATAGCATAGAACGAGCCTGCCACTGCTCGTCGAACAACACACCTTGGAGACTGTATTTGAGAGCGATGCCCAGTTCGAGCTTGTCTTTGTACTTCTTCAGGGCCGTATCGAAGGTGCGCAATTGCTGTGGATTGTTGAGCCAACGAACCCGCTCAAGTTCAAATTTAGTGATTGTACTCTCCATCTGTCGCACATCTTTCTCGAGTTGCTCCATCTTTGACGTCAATGATTCACTGCCGTAGTGATGGGCGGCGACAGTCAGGAAGAATACTTCGGTGATAAAGTTTGAAGTTCCCTCAACCTTCTTAGAATAGAAAGCGTCGGAGGCATGCTGATCGGCATTGATTTTGGTCTCATCCCGCATGTCAACTCGAGAATCGCGGTGGAGATAATCTGCATCAACTCTGTCGATTTTGGTGAATGCTGCATCCATGAACGGCTCACAGAGCTGGTCGAGGCAAGTTGTAATATTGAACATGAAGCCGTCAGAGGATACTTGCGCAGGGTCAACCTGCATGGCCCGTCGTTTGTGGTTGATGTTCATAGCAGTCGCGAACCAATCTAAAACACGATCTCGAGCCTCTTTCGAAGCCCGGATCAGGTGGTTGATAACATCAAGAAGATCAGAACTGAGCATCTGCTGCGTCATTCGGAGCGATCGCTGGGCATTGGAAATGTATGCCTGGTCCCTGGTCTTGGGGCTAGAGAAATAGGACAGGGTAACATTAGCTTGAAGGGGTGAGAGGCGGAACCATGGACCCAAAAGAGTGGCTTTCTCGAATTGAGCAGGGTCCCTTGTGTTGTTGAAAATGGACGATTCTGTGATTGCTGCCGCGATGGAACCGTGGCGAACAAGGTTTCGAAGAGCCTGAACAAACTGGTCAGACGTGGTCCAGGGAAATTGTGACGTTTGACTTACAATGGCGTATGGCTTGTAGTCATCGTTAACGTCCATAGAAGAGAGCTGCGCGCTCAACTGCTCGACGGCAGAGATGAAGGCAGGCTTGACGGAGTCGTCTTCGTCGAATCTTCTCACAGCTTCGTTGATAAACTCGAAATCAATTCCTCTATCATCCTCGGGGTCGATGAGAAGATACGAGGCTAACGATGATTGAGGGGACCATTCGCTCCTACAGTTCAGTCAGTATCCAGTGCCAGTGTAGCAGCATTCCAGAGAACGAACCCAAACATCTCTGGCATTGTAATCGCAAAGATACAATAGCTCATACACAGGCGCCGTGCCTCACACAGAACCTGATACTTCGGGTCATCATCTCCCGTCCGCCTCAATCCCTTGTACAGTTTTGTGATGCGCTTCCAGCACGGCAGCAGATAGTCGAGTGGACGCTGCTTCTCGGCCTTTGACGCAGCCTCTAGGAGGGCCTGGTCCAGAACCTCAACCTGGATGCGCAAGTCCTGACCCTCATCCTGCAGTTCGCTCCGAAGCCCAGGCAAGTATGTACGGCTGCCATGTATGTCACGATGCCCTTCTTCCTTGAGGGTCACTCTGAACACGGCACTTAGTGTTCGGTCTTCGAAGGCCTCTATGCTTTCGATTTTCTGTGGCGGAGGGGTGCTCGGGGCTGAGGGAGCGGCGGTTCGTGGTTGCTCCGATGAAGCCGCGGCCGGTGTGATCTTGATCCGCTTCCCTTCTGACTGCTGCGGGGTTGGTGGCGCGTTGAAAAGGCGACTCGGTGGCTGCACCGACAGTGGTGATTGTGACGGAGATGTGTTAGATGAGCTCTGTGTCGATTCGGAGGCACCGTCGGAGGACTGGCCTGGGTTTGAGAGCTTTGCAAGTCGCTTGTTGCGAATCTTTTTTTTATCAAGATAGATGTCAGTCCTCGAGTCGAGTCACTGCGGGGGCGGTATAGCTTCATAGCTCGAGTACAACAAGAAACTAACCTTGTCTGCGTCGGAAAGTGTGTCCGACATGTTAGCTGATGGTCAGACAATAATCTGCTCCAGAGAGGTTGGCAAGACCGCTAATCTGGTGGATCGAGTCGGCAGAATATCAATATTGTCGTGACGGTGTAGGAATCATAAGGCGTGAAAGCGGAATCAGGCAGCTTTAAAGCCTCGAAGTGGGGGCAATGGAGTCTAGAATCCGCAGATGTATGTCGCTGGATGAGCACTTCTGATTCCGTGATGATCGCCGAGATTCGCTTTTGTTCTGATTCGAGATTCAGCGCGGTGATCGAATTTGACTAAGCAATCCATGGTTGGGCGTGGGATCCGGGGTACATATAAGGTACTTTGGGGTTTGCGCTGACTATGCGCAAAATGTCAGGTACCTATCAAGTCACTTTTTTTTTCCTTTCATACGTTCGAAGGTTTAGGTTGTTGGAACATAGGAACATCTTTTCTATGAATATACTGTTCTAGATATTAAAAATTGGATAACTTGATATCTACAGGATTTGTTTATGTTTCAGATTTATGGCCGCAACCTCGACGAACTTTTGTGTGACACTATATATATCTTCATGTATTCACATCAGGACATGACATCAGAAACGAAAACCAAAGATTCTTAAACATCAGGGGAACCAAAAAGAGAAATTTAGCAAGATCCTAAATGCATTTGAAACTCCAAAAAAATAAAATGTACAGTTGATTAACTGAGACCCAGATGCCATCTTTGTGGATGGGCTAATGATATTAGAGCACGTTCTTTTGCAAAAAGAGCCTCCAAAAGGAACAAAATGTCATAAAAAGGCGCGGCGTAAGCCTCCAAGTCCGCAGTGCATTTAATATCTCACCTTCGTCTTCAGTTGGTCCAGACGCCTGCAGCTCGGCATCTCCATCGCACGAGCCTTCTTCATTTTCTCAACGTCAGGGAAGAGCCACCCCTGCGCATCTTGCAGCCTCCTCTCCCGCTCATGGGCTTCGGCGTCACATTCATTCCGCAGTGTCCTGACATATTCCACCTCCACGCGCGAGTCTAGCTCGCGAAAGTTCCGGGCACTATAGCTATCCACATCGAGAGGGTTCACAAAGTAGTTGAGGTTGAGTTTCGGGGTCACGCGGCCGAGGGTATGCGGGGAGACGGGGGTATCAAAGCGATAGGAGGGTCCGGATGGGGTTGAGGAGCCAGAGAAGAGAGAGGAGAGGAGCGGCAGGATAAATAGAATGATAAGCGGCAATAGCTGGCGCAGGAAACTGCGGCTATCGATCTGAGCTTCCTGCTCGGTGGCTGCTGCGCGAGGCCGGCGACGGGGCGCCTGGCCTCCAAACTGATGCACTCGGAACCCGGGGCCTCCTCCCATGTTGAAGACGAATTGCGGACCGCCTATAGTAAGACAGGATTAGCTCGAGTAAAACGAATATCAGAGGAAGCTGTAGTACCGAATCCACCACCGCCCATTCCGCCAAATCCACCATTAAAGAACCGGTTGAACATTTCCTCGGCTGAGACTTCCTCGTTGAATCTTTGGTCACGGCCGAATCCACCACCGAATCCACCGAAGGGCGACGCGCCGCTCGAAGCGCTCGGTCCGGGTTGGAACCTGCTATCAGGATCGCCGCCGAATTTGTCGTATTTCGACTTCTTTTCCTCGTCGGAGAGAATCTGGAAAGCACGCGAGACCACTGTCACCGCGTAAGAATCAATATGTCAAGAGTTTGGCTAGGGGTGCTCATTGCTCACTCTTAAACGCCTCGTCTGCGCCCTCGTGCCCGTTTTTATCAGGATGCGTCAACAAACTCTGTTTCCGGTACGCCTTCTTAATCTCATTATCCGTTGACGAGCGCTCGACCAGCAGAATTTCGTAAAAGGCCGTAGGCTGGCATCTTCGAATCCGAAGCACAGCAGCTTTCTGCTCTTCTGTATACTTGCGATCCTGGTTACCTTGCTTATGGTCGCGCGACGTCGCACCTCCGCGTTTGGCGTCAGAGCCAGATGCCGAAGCCGAGGGCATAGCGACCGGAGTTTATGGGAAAAATCGGACAGATTTCGAATCAACGTTTGCTTGCTGGTGTAGGAGGGAAGAGGGGGTCGAGAGAATCTTGAGGGCGTAGGCGGATAGAGGAGAAGCAATCCCGCACGGGATACGGTCGGGTCGGCAGATTAATCAAACGTGTGATGAGATGGCCAAAGTAAAATATCGGCCTGATCAAGACGCAGCAAAATCAGAGTCACAGGAGTGGCTGATTCGGCGGGCATGAATTGGGGAAAAAGCGTGGTCTTAGGTGTCTTTGCCAAGCGGCGGAACGTCAATTAGTTGCATTGGACATCGCGATAACATCACTCGCCAACATTGAAACCGATAGACTTGCCAACATCCCCAAGTCCGCGATATTCAATTGTGAGTGTTCTCCAGGTCAAAGGTCAATTAAAGCACACCGGTCTTATTTATATACCTGCAGCAAACGCAATCCTTGGCCGCCAAAGCTCGCGGTCTTCCGGTTTCATCAAATAAGTCCTCGAAGCTCAATTCCTCACCATGGCGGACGATTCAACTGTCGAAGAGACCAAGGAGACATTAATCCAGCGCTTCCGAGCCTGGGGTGGTAAGTGGTATATGCATATGAATAGCTTGGCTTCATCGGAGCGTCCAAACAAGCAATGACGCAAGTGAGCACTCACTAATGTCGTCTCTCAACTGCAGAAAACTCATTCCCACCCACATTACTCGCCTCCATGATCGCAGCCCAGCACATGCGCCCTTTCCAGTTCTTCCCGATGCTCTTTCCGCCTGTGCTGATCTTCTCCAGCTATGCCAACCTGCAGGGCTTCAAGACGGACACTGCCGGCATCAGCGGGGCCGTCTCGGGACTGTATCTGCTTCTCGCAGCCCGCCGTCGACAGCCATTTATGAAGAAGCTGGGTGTTCGGGGCGTCGTGCGCGGTGCGACCATGGGTTTGGCTTTGGTCAATATGATCGGTGGTGGGTTGGCGTATACTCTAGGTAGGAAGGAGGAGGAAGAGGATGCGTCATGATCGAGTGACAACTTATAACGACGCGAGGACCGCGATGCCATGTTGGTGTCGTGGTCTGTTTGTATAATACGTGTATCAAAAGTTGGCTCAGTTGTGCGTTTGGCACGTGGGTGAGTTCACGACTCGGTCTCGGTGGGCATGGGTTTTATGAAATATATGCATTATCACTACGAAACACACTTTTGGAGATAGACTGTAAGAGTCTCCAGTGGCTACCACGCCTAAGTAACTACACTTTAGAATTTCCAGAATACAGATGCTCCGACAGCAAGAACTGCCGCACCTGTTCAGGAACCAGCCATTCCAGGTCCTGGGGCGCCGATTGCGACGCCTCACGAGCTCTAGTTGAACTCACGGGTTGATCAGTAGGGCGACGGCCCTCGACAAGCTGAATCCGGTCAGCCCATTCCCTACGGGCGCCGTCGCTATCTCGGTCACCCCTAGCAAGGGCCGCCAAAAATTCTTCCTGCTCCTCTCTCCCACCCCATCCATCGCTCGGGCGCATAGTCACACGTAGTCGGTGCTTTGATAATAGAGGCGCTAGAGACTTCAAGTTATGTTCAGGCGGATAGTACTTGAGATCGAAGATCCGGATCAAAGTATCGTAACCCATCAGATGAACCTGTTCCATTGGAGTGGGGTAAGAATCCGATGCCTCGATAGCAGCCGCCTTGTCGATGAAATAGGGCTTTTTGGTGACGCCGATATCGATCAACGGAATATTTTCGACGGCATGTTCGAAAGCCGGTGCCGATGCGAGTTGGGGGCGGAGATCCCGAGCGAACAGCTCCATCATCGCGAGCCGATCCTCGAAGGAGGCAGGCTTGGATGGCTTGTCTGCATTGTGGATTGCGAGAAGAAGGAGCAGACGACGGCGGGGTCGGGAGTTTTCTAGAAGTGCCGTGCTGACAATGCGGAGGTGGGCACGGGTGGGGGGATTGAACGACGAGTCTAAGACATAGAGAGTCTCTGGGTCTGCGGAGGGACCGGATGGGATGGTGGTTAGGACTTCGAAGACTTTGGTTGAGGTTGTGAATGCCTTCAGTCGTGAGGCATACTGGGTTCGGAGGGCTTGGAACGAGGACATGCTTGTCAGTTGCTTGACTGGGGGTGATCGTCTCTAGGAAGGTTGCGATGCGGGCCGAATGCAGGTGATCATCGCGATAAGATCATATTGTCACCGCCTTCCAAATTTGGAAGATTTACTCTATGTAACCGACATTGAAGATATTCCAGCAGATGGCTCCATGATACTCCGTACATGTATTTAGGATCTTCTAGCGGGGTTCTAAGCAAGTTCCATTGCTACTCCGTACTCCGTCCAATGTTAATATTCCTAGTCTGGAGAGTTGGAGGGTACAGGGGTACGAGGCAAATTGTAACTAATTTCCAAGTGGGATGTTTCATGTTGGAAAGCTTCTCCGTGCCGACCACAAACAGGCTACAACATACACGGGAAACGGGAAACGGGAAACGGAAGCGAAACACTCTGAAAAGATAACCCAAGTTTTTCCAAGGACCGTGCCTAACCCAGGCTAGACCTCTTTTAATCAATTCATCCGATACACTTCTTGGCGGATTCGAGAGATGTGCCCCACCGCCTCCCACAGAGACGGAATTAAAGTGCATTGTATACTCCATACATCTTCACTTTTATATGGAAAGAGTAGCATTTATACTGCCCCGTGGAGTCCAGAATGCCATCTTTATCTCCAACAGCAATTTATATCCCGACAATGGCGGAAGCGGGGACCCTGGGGACACGGGTGGGAGACTGCTTTATGTGAAACCTTCCCGTGCTTGTATTGTGTATATCGCGTATTATTACAGACAGTAGAACATTGAAACTTGAACTTCCCGAAAGTGCCGCGGTCGTAATTTTTTTTTCTCTCTGAATGAAGATCGTCTGGATTCTCGGGCTTTGTTTCCTCATTGGAACACATAGTTATATACAATATACTCCGTACACAACTAGTAGGAGGTACATTATAGGCCTATAGACGTGGCCGGGTATTGTCAGACTTTTCTGCCCCTGGGCACGTTCATATATGAAGAGTCCGTGCCCTAAGAAACCGTTTAGCGACAGGAGTACAAAAGTACGGAGTACACAAACTCGTACACAAACTCGATGGCCTAATACCCCCTTTTAAGCACTCTATCTAAAGAATAGGGGCGGATACAAACAGCATGTCAGTGACGCCACCGACGCCACATCACCTTAATCCAGAAAGCCCAGTCGCTAAGAGGCTCATAGGGTTTGCCAATATCACGTAGTGTGTTGTATATCTTACGGTGAGATTAAAGGTCACAGTCCAAGTGCCCACGGGCTGCTTGGGATCAATGCCAATGGTCCAATGAGAGCCCGGTTCCTGGGACGGTGGACACGCCATCCATGGATTGACCGCAGATCCACCGGTATTACCACGGTTGGAGGTGACCAATA
The DNA here is from genome assembly GCF_015533775.1 of Penicillium roqueforti. Taxonomy (NCBI): domain Eukaryota; kingdom Fungi; phylum Ascomycota; class Eurotiomycetes; order Eurotiales; family Aspergillaceae; genus Penicillium; species Penicillium roqueforti. The sequence goes on from NW_024067585.1 coordinate 217,542, forward strand.
GGGAATTAATTTAAAATTGATAGTGTAGAGTGTAATTTTAAAGCGAAATTGGAGGAAATGAGTTAATTACCTTGGTCTCCATCTTCTCTGCTCTCTTTCCTTCTTCAAGCTGGCATCTCTTGACTACTTCTTCTTCTTTTCTTCTCTGTGAGAAGCCATACGTTCCTTCCTTGCGAATTGATTTCGCATCTTGCTCTGTCGCTCTTTCTTCAGACACACACTCACTTACACACACACTCGCTAACTTTGCTTTGCATTCTTGCTTTTGACATCTCTCGTCTTACCCCTCCACTTTTTCATTGACATCCACCGTCGTACCAATAACTTCATCATGGTTGTCATGAACAAGTTCTCCGTTGCCCTTGTGGCTGCTCTGGCTGCCGTGGGTCAGGCCACTCACGAGGGTCTCCATGCCCGTCGCATCGTGGCTCGCTCGCTTGCCCCTGTCCCCGAGGCCTCTACGGCTTCTACCTCGACCGTCCTCGTTGTGCCTACTCCTGTCGAGCCAGTTCCTGAGGCTACTTCGACTGCCGCGTCTGCTCCCGCTGAGGAGACCTCCGCCGTGGAGTCTTCCTCTGCCGTGGCGTCTTCTGCCCCTAGCTCCATTCCTTCTGTTGCTTCGTCTGTCGTTGCTCCGTCTGTCGTTGCCCCGTCTGTCGTGGCTCCGTCTGTCGTTGCCCCGTCGGTTGTTGCTCCGTCGGTCGTTGCCTCCTCTTCGGTCGTTTCGGCCCCTGAGGTGAGCTCCGCGAGCTCTGTGCCCGTGTTCTCCAGCAAGCCTGTGGTCACCCGCACTCCCATCAGCTCTCGCCCTGGTCTTCCCACCAAGTCTTCCGATGCCCTGTCCAGCACCGTGTCTGCTCCTGCTGGCACTTCCGCCCCTGGTGAGGCTGTCACTGTGACTTACACCGTGACCTCTGGCGCCTCGACTAGCGTCATCACCACCACCATCTACAAGACCGCCACTGACCAGTACACCATCACTGCCGTACGTGTTAGATCTGATATCTTATGCTTGGTACTTGTGAACTAACTTTGATATAGACCGAGTCTGGCGCTGATGCCGCTGCCACTAACTCTGCTGATGCCTCCGCCACCAACTCCGCTGGTGCCTCGGTCACTAACCCCGCTGAGGACACCACCTCCACTCGGACCTCCACTATCAACAGCACCAAGACCAAGACCGTCACTCTCATCGAGATCCCCGCTTCCACCAGTGCTGCCAGCAGTGGCTCTGATTCCAGCAGCGGCTCTGGTTCCGGCAGTGGCTCCGGTGCCTGCTCCGCCGTTACCGTTACCGCTACTGTCACTGAAACCGTGACTGCTGTATGTGCTGCTCATTCCCCTATCTTACACGTCAAATATTAACATTATTCTAGGGCGCCGTCGAGACCCAGTCCGCCGGCAATGGCAACGGTGAGGGCGCACAGAGCACCTCGACTGAGGCCGCTGCTTCCACCGAGACCGCCTCGGTTTCCACCACCCGCACTTACACTGCATCCACCCGCGTTCCCATCACCCGCACTCCTACTCCTTCCAGCGGCTTCGCTACCCGTACTCCTACCGCCAGCGCAACTGTCAAGCCTACTACTTATCCCTCGGCCACCAGCACCCCCACTGGCGAGACTTTCTTGTCCAACCTGCGCCGCTACTTCTTCTAAACAACACTGCTGATGTGAAGGGGGTTTCCACCTCCACATGGCAGCGAGTTGCGAGCCTATCGATGGCCTGAGAGAAAGTTCCGATTCCCTTCTACTCGCGCAGAGGCGTGCTGGTACTGTACCTATTTTTTGCCAAGTTCCGGTACAAACGGATTCAATTTCACTTCTTATTTACGCTCCATTTTTTGCCATGTTTCTTCTTTTCGACTTCTATTCTTGCAATGGTCTTGTCATGCTGGATTTTGCATTGGCCCACGTTTTCTCTGCTTGTTACGTTTTGCAGGAATCTTCAATTCGGACTGCGGTGCCAATCTCCAACCTCATGACATTTCCTTGCGTTACATTTTTACTCTCCAATGTGAAATTGACCCATTCATATGACCGGTTTCCATTGGACTCGGAACATTTTCTCACGTATCGTTATGATGGGTGGTGACACGTCTGTTTTATGGACTGGATCTTGCCTCTTTTCTCTTGTGTTAATCGAAAATTCATCTTGTTTAATCTTTCCACATTTCATTTGCGAATGATCTCATAGTTCTGTTTTTAGTCTTCATGTTTTTCTTTCCACGTGGAAGGCCGATATCGGCATCCTTAGGACAGAACCTGAATTGACAAGGCTTTGCCTGTTTACGAAATGATCACTACTCCCTTTAATAATTTGGAGATCAGTAGAAATAGAGTGAGGCTGTTCATCCTGGAGAGTTAGTAAGGCTGGCCTGTGGATCAGTGTCGATCTTCTTGCGCTGGCAGAAACAACACATAGTTGACGTCGACATACAGTCTACGGAGTAGGATCGTGTCATTCGTCCATTTTAGAGTATTAATGTACGTAAAGTAGGATAATATACAAAATTCGACCACCAACTTCATCCTAGAAGAGCTCACGGCATCACCCGTCGTCACCACCCAGCTTGGCTCCGCTCAGAATGGATACTGACATCTTCTATGGCATCGAATCCAACGCCTCAACCCCTTCCCTCGCAATCCTCTCCCGCATAATTTGCCATTCAACCCACGTCACACCCTGCAACAAACAATCCGCAAGATCATCGAGTTTCCCCAGATCAACAGCCGCCACCTCGTCCCCCATATCAGACAAAGGAGATCCAGGCAATGGAGAAAGAGATCCAGGCAATGGAGAAAGAGATCCACTCTTCAAAGCCCGAGACCCCTTCCCTTTTCCCTTCTTCGACGCCTGCGTCTGGCCCTGCCATTTCCGCAGATACGCACCCGCAACAGCATGCAGGGCAGGACACTCCGATTTATCCGCGAGCACGATCTTATTATCGGTAGCAGTACCCAGCTTTAATTCCTTAAGACCGCCGTCCGAGTCTGGGGGAGCATTAGTCTGCATCGCAGCAGAAAGCCACCGTCCAACAAGATCAATCTTAGCCTTCTTCACTTCTCGCGCATTGGGTTTCTTCTCCTTCTCTTTTTCCCCGACTTCTGATTTCTCCCCCGCGTCTCCCTTTCCTAGAACTGACGAACCTTCAAGCCAATACCTGACTACCCGCCTCGGCTCAACACCCCGAATAACCAAATCAGCGATATCCCCGCCCCTCTCCTGCCGCAGCGTATGCAGAACAGCATATAACATGCCCTCCAGCACGCCAACGCGCAGCGTCCACTCAAGCACCGCACTCCCGCCGCCCGAGCGGAAGCGCTGGCGCTCAATGAGCACGTGAGTGGGGCGGTATGCAGCGATAAGTGACGAGATGAGGGTGTACGCATATGCAGCGTAGACGTCTGGAGCGAAGGCGTCCTTTTCTTTTTCTTTTTCTTTCGTAATAGATTTGGCGATCTTGCCGGGTAGGCTCTTTTCCGTAGCGCCAGCGCCAGCGTCACCCGACCCCGGTGTTGGTGTTGGTGTTGGTTGGATCACACCGGTCTTAGCCCCCGGTACGAGGTTCAGAGTTGATATCTCAGAAATCGCGAGTCGGTGCCAGGCTGTCAGCTCCGGGGGTTGGAGGTGGGTTGTTGCTGCGTCATCTGGAGCTAGACCTGAAACCCCGGAGCCTCCGGAGCGGGGCACGCGCAGATGCGCGAATGCGAGGTTCTGGATCCCCATGTCGATGCTGAGGATGCTCCATGGTTGGGATTGAGCGGGATTTGATTTTGACGAGTCGGCTGACTTGGTGTTGGGATTTGTCTTGCTTGGGGGCGTTTTTGGGGGATCTAGCCGTCGATCAACTTGTCGATCTTGGTTTAGACTGGGGTTGGTGTTGGTGTTGGCAGCACTGGGACTGGGACTGGGCCTTGGAATACTAGTGATACCCTCTGCAACGCCATCCACGGCAGCCGGCAGCTGCAGCTGCACCTGTGACTGCGACTGCGATTGTGACTGTGAATGCAACGTCAACTCCGCTGCAATGCGCTCAATGAGAACACCCTTCGTACCGGACGATTGGATGCCCGTTGCGCGTGCGATGCGCTGCAATTGTGCTGATTTCAAGCATGCGAGCCAAGGGTGTGTTGGGGAGTACAGCGCTGCAGAGAGACGCATTTGGGGGCTTGTTTGTGCTTGTTGCTTGCTAGGGGTGGCATTTGGTGGGGCGGGGTCTGGGCTCCTGGTACGAGGTGAATCTCAAATTCCTATAACGGCAGTTTTAGGCTGGATGCATGGACATTTTTGGGAAATGGATTCTTTGAGGTGGATGGGTGCTGATCGGTGCACGGACCGTCGACGCTCACGGCTACCGTGGCACTGGGTCGGATTGAGTTTGATTTTTGTTATTTCCAAGGTTCTTTCTGAAGTTTAGTTGCGATAGAGTAGACTGTCATTTCTTAGATAGACCTCTACTATGTTGTAGTAGCTGATAATAACAAGTAAAATTATATGCGCCTTCTATTTCCCAGACGAAATATAACACCGAGATCACCTTGTGTTGGTAGAACACCAGGTGTGAATAATAAAACTCCCCCCATAAGAAGCAGTAAATGCGCGCTGAAAAGCCAAGTCAAACAAAACACTTGCGAAGACAGCAAGGCAATAAACAACCGACATCAAAAATCCTCCAAAAGCAAAAGTAAAGAACAAAACCAAGCAAGACCAAATTATACGAATGCTGGCTGCTCAAGCTCGGTCATTGCAATCTCATCTCGGAGATACAACAACGGAGCCCAAACACGCCAGTGCAGTACACCCAAATGAGCAAGACGTACCCCAATACGCTCGACATCCGACTGCTGTGGCGTCAAAGCCAGCGACGAAGTATTGTTCACTGACCCAGACGCAGCCACAGTCCCAGTCTGAGGCACAGTAGTACCCAGAGTGGCAGACACCGGAGCCCGCTGCGACTCACAGATCGCCAACGGCGAAAGCGGCAAGTATCGACGAGCCGCTGCTATCGTGCTAGCAAGGATCTTGCCACGCATGCTATTTTGGAAGAAAACGAAGAGCTCGGACTCATTCGAGAGATGCCACTCGAGCGCTTCCTCGATGGGAACGATGACCTCGTCCGTGACGACGGGGTCGAGCTGCAACGCGGCACAGGCAAAGCGGGCAATCTCCAGAGCAATACAGCGCATATTTTGCGTCCAGCGCTTTCCGCCGCGGTGGTCGGGATCGTCCTCGTTGTTGTCTGGATTGCTTGCGATGCGGTTTTCCAGGTCCATACCGTTTTCCATTAGGGACCAGATGCGCGACCGGAAGGTGGAGTAGGTTTCTTCTGGGGTGGAGAGGTAACGCTTGTGCTTGTTGATGTAGGACTCGAAGATGTACCAGGCGATGTCGAGGTTGATTAGATTTTGGACGGTTGAGCGGAGCTGCCAGAGGCGCTCGGAGTCGAAGAGGAAGGTTTCGGGGAAGTCGGCGGGAGGGGCGAATTGGAGCAGTTGGGCGGAGATTCCGCGAAACAGAGCTTCGAGGGGTTTGAGATTGCTTTCCGTTTCTGGAGTTGGGGTTGTATTTTGGGCCTCCGCATCTGCATCGTCTTGACGGGCTTGGTCACGCACTGATATGTACCAGTGCCGGGCGGATTCGACCTGGAAGCCGCCGCGATTCATTTTGCCTTGGAAGTATTCTTGGAGAAAGGGGACTGTGTCTTCGATGAGGAGAACGCGGAATGCTCGGATTTGATGATTGGCGACGTCCTATCAAGTCACGAATTAGTTAACGCCGCAAGAACAGAGGGACTTGAATGTGACTTACCAACTTCATAGCCTCTAGAATAGAGAACAATGTTCGCAGACCGCTGACAATCTCATGGGGATCCTGCGACTCTGAACCCTTTTGGATTTGATCGACCATAGAATCTGCCCACTCGTCTCGCATCGGAGCACAATGTGTTTTTAGTAGTTTCGCTAGCCACCGAGCCAGCGTAAGCATGTCGAGAACGCCTTTGCGTATTTGCTGCATCAGCAATGGAACTTCCAGGTTTTGCATGATAGTTGGGTGATCGCGTTCCGGAACAAGGGTCTTGATGACGTCCTGCAATGTCTCGAACAGGGCGGGCAAACGCGGATCGAAGGCGTGTCGAGTACCATCACTTGATTCGCTTTTCTCGGTGGCACCGGCAGTCGCGGCGTGGTAAGAGTAAATAGTAATCTCGGCGGCCAAGGCATCCCAATAATCCGCGGCTTCTTTCCGCTTGCGTTGGCCCTTCTCCCCGTCCAGGTCAGGCTTGAAGTGCAGGTCGCGGTCGAAGTTGGCGTCCATGCGGAGATTGATGTTGCTCATGATACAGGGCAGATCAAGCTCGCTAAGCGTTTTCTTCGTGACTGGCGGATATCTCCGAGCCTTACGCAATAGGCGATGTTCACGGGGATCTAGTCCCAAATCTTGGGGTATACTGATAGCCTCCGGGGACGGGGATGGCTCTCGGGGCCGAGAAACAGCGGCTGGTACCGGTGAAGTAGATTGTTGAGCCGCATGAGGATAAGCGAAGGGCTGTTGACGGCGACGAAGAGGATGGATGGAGGGTCGGTCGTCATGATTGTGAGAATCTCGCCCCTCGTTCTTGTGATACTCTTTAGAACGACCATTTCCCGCACCATACGCCTCTAGAGGGCCTTCTGCGCCCTCCTCCTGGGTCCGGGCTTCTTTTGTGCCTTGTAGATCCATAGTTAAGCACGATATATCTGAACCTCCCTACTCAGACAGTCAGATAAAAGGAAGATTTCAGGGTGGCAATGGCGAGACCACGCCATGCACCTAACCACAGAACAAGGCGAGTACGCCCCTATGGAACTCCTACAACTCACAAATTTAATGGGCCCCTTTTTGCCTCAGGCAGGCAGCCAATCCGCATTCACCGAAAAAGTGATGCAAGTGAGCTGTCAATTCCTGTGGAGCCGAGGATTGCTTGGATCTGCGTCGATCGCCTCGTGGTTCCGATCAGGGGGAGAAGGTCAAAAAGGGGTGGAGATTCAAACGTTTTTAAAACAACAAAAGGGTACGGAGTATAAGAATCCGAATAAGAGAGAATATAATCTTCCAAAACAAAGAGGTGTAGAGTATGAAACGGGGCTCCGATAGCAGCAAACCAGGGTGGGGACTCCAGTGTATACTCTAGGGCAGACAAATGCAAATTGTCTCGAGAGAGCACAAGGATGCAGGACAAATGGACAAATCAAAGGAAAAAAGTAAATAAAGCAAAGGAGTTGGCAAAGCGACCGGGATGAACTGATATAGCGAGTGTATCCCAGATCGACAACCGGATTCGGGTTGACGCAAGCAGACATTCCCTTCTGCTGCTACCCGCGAGCAGACTCTCGACTACCTGGGAGATCTCAACTGTCACATCTTTCCATTTCCGATTTGAACTTGCATCTGCATTTGATGTTGCTTTTGGGAAAAAAAGGGGGGTACTCGCCTCACTTTGAACTTTGAAACCAGTGCTGGCCACGTGAGGGTGAATCTCCTTTTCTCGGGGAACCACTGGATGCAGTCGAGTTGCGCATTACCAGGTGCATAGTACCCTCCAGCTTGCCAGAGAAGTACTCAGAGAAGGGTTCACAGATCATCGAGAAGAGATGAAGCAGGGCCTCTGGTCTGGATCGGAATGTTTTTGGATGTGAATGCCTTGGTGCCTTATAGACTTTATGCCTGATAAACAAGGCCCTATATCCCTTGAGACAGCCTTATTCTACTTCTACCTCACCACTTAACTTCCACCAATTGAGCTTCTCGTTTAGCTCAGATCTAAATAAAATTACTGTGATTCATGAGGCATCCAATGTTTGTAGACGGATATGAGCTCCGTCAAGCACCCAAGTCCACTGGTCATGTCTTTGGCCTCAATAACCTCGCTAGCTTATTGACACCCAAATCTGGCTCAACAACGGCCTGCTCAATAGCTCAATAAGAACCATGTCTGACAAGAAATAAAATAAAAAGGAAACATGATTTCCACGTGGAATCTTGTCTGCATGAGCATCCTAGATCTTTACTAGGCAGTATCATCTCGATTATCTTCACAAGGCGTGCGAAGCACGGCCAGTTTCAATCATGAATATTTCCGCACTACTCTACTTCTTTCAGATCCTATGGGCAGCTCCTGGGCTTGTCCGCTCGCGAGGAATCGGTTCATACAATACTTCACGATTTGAAGTACATGCCTTACCAGGCGTTTCGGACCTACCATCCAGCTGGGCTGGTCGCCTTCCGGTTCCGGGGACAGAGGATGGAAATGAGATCTTTTTCTGGCTATTTCAATCAGAGCAGCCGGCATACGATGACAATCTGATCAGTAAGTCTGATTGGAGGGACATTCAAAGGCGATGGTTAACAGGCTGGATAGTTTGGTTCAATGGCGGCCCTGGCTGCTCATCCTTGATAGGTCTGACGACCGGCAATGGACCCATTTCCTTCGATGGCAATTCGACTCGATTTATTCGCAATCCACACTCATGGACAAAGCTAGGCAATGTGCTTTACGTTGATCAGCCCGTCGGCACTGGCTACTCCACGGCCAGCTTCCCATACCCGGTTAAGGACAATGTTCGGGTAACGACAGACTTCACGCAGTGGTTGCGTGGCTTCTTCGAATATTTCCCGCAACTGCAGTCAAAGCAGATCCATCTGATGGGGGAGTCATATGCGGGCATCTACATACCCTATTTCGCATCGGAGCTTCTCGACGGCAACAATTCCCTGCCTCTCAATGTGCGTTCTATGTCTCTGGGTGATGGATCCTGGGGAAATGGAGCAGCCATGGCGGACGTTGCAATGGGTAAATATATCAGGTCACAGTTGGGCTTCCTCCAAATCCCTGAAGATGTTCTATCTGTCTTCGACGAAGCCGATAAAACCTGCGGCTTCAACGACGTGCTAGCAAAATCCGCCGTATACCCTCCCCTGGGTAAAATACATATCCCCGGAAACCCAGAATACTTCAACCTCCGACGTCGAGACTTGACAAATGCCGTCAACGCGACATGCGACATCTCACCCAAAACCCCCGAAGCAGTCCACACATCAATCTTCAACTCAACTTGCTACGGCCCCTGCGCCGTCTTCTCTACAGCAAGTGATTACCTGACAGCCGTATTCACCAACCGCAAAATTCGGGGCTGCTTCGACATCTACGACGTTTCCCACGACTGCAGTGCCATTTCAGAGCTCCCACTAATGGCAGAGTACTTCGGCCGCGCAGATGTCCAGGCTGCCCTTCACGTCGATAATAGCGGACTCTACAACGCCTGCAACTCCACAATTCTGGGCACGCTACTATCAGTGCCCTCCCCCGTGCCGCCGGAGTACTTCATCCTCCCGTCTCTGGTTACTGACCACAATATCTCGCTCCATATCTACTCTGGCGAGTGGGACATGATGATCAACCACTTTGGCGCGGAACTCTCGCTACAAAATATGACGTGGGGTGGTGCTCAGGGCTTCGCGCAGAAGCCGGTCAAACCTTTCTTTGCGGATAATGCCGCGCCGTCGGCGACCAAGCAGCTCCTGCTCCACCACACACCGGTTGCTACTACATTATCGACTGCGACCCCGACTGCTGCTGCTGCGGGTACGTGGACTATGGAGCGTGGTGTTTCGTATCACTTATTCCGTGGGGCTGGCCATAGTGTCTTTGTGAATAAGCCGCGCGAGATGTTCTCCTTTGTGAGGGATGTGGTTGTTGCTCCGAGGGCTGGCTGATTATAGGGACTGGCGCATCTTGGGTTCTGGAGTTATCAAAATTGGGTTGTGATATGCATTTTTTAGAAAACTTTTTATTTTCAAAATTCTAGGGCACTTGGACTTGTAACGAGAACAGTAATGGATGTCGACAGAAATGCATAAGAAAATCGCGAGTGATCGTCGCCAGTCAGTGCCAAAAAAAAAAAAAAAGGGACCATAAATTCAGCTGTCGTATTTAGTAACCAATTCCAACTACACTAGGATGAGCATTGGGATCAACTACAACATACAAGGTCAGTACTACCTAACTATCTGATGCCTCTAGCCCCAACGGACTTCTCGTCCGCCAAGCTTTTCAGTTGCATTCCAACCCTATATAGCAATCCCCATAGCCCTTGCATTTCCCGAATTCCATCCCACTAAGCAGAGCCTTGACAGCTGTCATATCGCGAGAGAAACCTGAGCCCAGATTCACAATAACATGAGCAAGATACCATTAGGATAGGAACAAGAATGAGGAAATGACGTGTTAAGCATGAGTACATTACTCCATTACTCCATGGCTCTAGGATCGAGTCTTGAGTTTTATGAACATAATGGAAATTTAATGTGTTGTAACTTCAAGGGGTTTTCTGTAGTACATTTCTGATTTCAGCCACACCACTTAAGTAGGCCAATTTGGGAATAAATTGATAAAGGACTGTAATATAGGGCCTCCCTTGGATGCGACATAGCCTCCGAAACAAACCGATACATCAAAACTTGAGAGTTCAAGCTAGAATGCTATTTGAAGGGGCGTTATCTTGGCTACTGCGTATTACTACATACATGTTGCTTTCATTCTTGTAAGTTTGAGTGTTATCATGCTGTAGAATGCCGGTGGCTTTTGTTCGATCTCGTAGCGATCTTCTAATTTAACGACTCGATGGTAATTCTTCTCTATAGCTAATTCGAATATACACAAATAGCCGATATAGAAGCAGCTCATTACTATTGTTTATATTGATCACATGTCAAACAGGTCCGATGTTCGGGTGTTTGCGTAGAAATAGAATGCGATATCCTCTATACGGCGATCATCCAATTTGATACTCTTAGAAAAAATGGTATACTCGCCCCTTACAGAGCCGCATACTCTACTCTATGGTATTGTCCTTGGTCACAACAAGGCCCTATACAGCTAGGGTAAGCTATTGGGGGTATGGTTGATAGTCGTGGAAGATCAATTTGATTCAAGGACTTGCTCTGAAAAATCTGGAAATATTTAAGGAGTAGCAAATCCCGTAGTATCCCGCGGCGAATCAGTTTACTTACGACATCGAATTTGTGGCAACAGAACAACAGAAGCCATGTTGCGAAAACTGTTCACATCCGCCCTCCTCTTTGCTGCCCTGAGCAATGGACAGACGGCTCCTGACCTCGGGACCGCGGAGACTTTTGCTGTCCTCGGTGGCTCAACTGTGACAAATACGGGCCCAACAACGATCACTGGTGACCTGGGAGTCTCGCCTGGGACTGCTATCACGGGTTCCGGTCAAATTACGATCATTGGATCCGTACACCAAGCTGATGCAGTCGCAAGTCAAGCACAGACCGATCTGACGACTGCATATAACAATGCGGCTGGCCAGGGACCGGCCACTGCAATCGCGACGGAACTCGGCGGCCAGACATTGATTGGTGGTGTATATACTAGCCCAACATTCGGGCTTACCGGCACCCTCACGCTTGACGCTCAGGGGAATCCGGATGCAGTTTGGATCTTCCAAATGACATCCACCCTTATCACTGCCACGGACTCCAATGTTGTTCTGGCCAATGGTGCCAACCCTTGCAATGTCTTCTGGCAGGTGGGAACCTCGGCAACCTTGGGAACAAGGACAGCTTTCGTCGGAACCATCATGGCAGATCAGTCTATCACGTTGAATACTGGCGCAACGATCAACGGACGGGCTTTGGCCCGCATTGGGGCAGTGACAATGGACACCAATACTATCACCAATGCGGCTTGCGTGACACCACCCACAACGAGCACTACTGTGTCGCCTACGACAACCACAACGACGACGACGACGACGTCGACTACTACGACAACCACCACTACCACTACCACCACTACCACGCCGACTACTACAACGACAACCACCACCACGCCGACTACCACAACGACAACCACTACTACGGCGTCTACCACGACAACTACTGGCACCACCACCACCACCACCACAACATCATCTACCACCACGTCATCGTCATCCACCACGACGACAACCACAACAACGGGAACCACTACAACAGGAACCACTACAACGGGGACAACCACAACGAAAACTACCAAAACGAAGACTACCAAAACGTGGTCTACCACCACACCATCCAGCACAACGCTGTGTACTACCACTCCTACCACAACTATATGTACCACTACGGTATGGACAACCACGACGCTGACGCCATGTACAACCCCGACGTCGACAACATGTTCAACCTCGCCGTGGACAACCTGGCCAACAAGCATGCAAAACCCCCACAACCAAGGCTGGGAAGAACACGACAGTAAAGACTACAACCAAGGCTGGGACAATTACGACGACAAAAACTACGACCAAGGCTGGGATAATGACGACAGCAAAGACTACGACCAAGACTGGGAAGACTACATCCAAGCCAATACCCAAGGCTGGACAGACGACGACAGCGCGTATTAAGCCGACCTTTGAGAAGAGTCTTCTGATGGGAGATTAGATGGGTTCAGATTTATAAATTTTGGGCAATTGTTCAATGGGAATCACCCAAGATGTTGTTTCATCCAAGAAAAGTAATACGAGGGATAGGCGTTGTTGGCGTTAGTTTACGAAATCAAACCGGCGCCGGAACAGGAGGTAATTGCTTAATATGTATCGAATACTCATGTTTTAATAATATCTTAGTCCACTTGCTATCCTTTTCAATCAATTGTCAACAAGAGATTCTGGTTCCTACTACCTACGTCATGATCTACTTCCCCGCAAAATATGGGGTAAACCAGGTGATCTATTGTATGACCACAAAGTATCAGCCCACCTCGGTATCCATCACTTGCCTTTTCTCTTCTCTTCTCTTTTCTAAACTTCCCTCCTCTTCTTTACATCTCACACATCTCACATCTCCCACCATGACAAAAGGATTCGCAACCATCACCCCCGAATGCGAGGAAGTATTCGACGAGGTCAAAGGAACCGACAACTTAAACTACGTCATCTACTCAGCCTCTGCACACGACAAAAAGATCACTGTCGCGGAGTCCGGCAAATACAAGGACTACGCCGAGTTCCTCTCTCACTTCAAGGATAACGCTCCCCTATACGCCGTCGTAGACTTCCTTTACGACTCTCCCGCCGGTGATGGCCAGCGAAGCAAGCTAGTCTTTATCACATGGTATGTATAGACACCCTGGATCACATTACCCTGATCTTTACAATCGTCAAAGGGTACATGGTACTAACTGTTGAATTGTATGTAGGGTGCCCGAGGCCGCAAGCATTCATGACAAATCTTACTACACGTCCAACAAAGATCACCTCTTCTACGCCCTCCAGGATATCAGTCTCCATGTCCTGGCACATTCACGGGTGGATTTGGACCATAATGCAAGTATGTATACCCGCGAAGCATTGACTCCATCTAGTATGATTGTACTCGAAACTGATTTTTTGGTTTCTCACTTAGTCCTGGGGAAGTTCAAGGCTCTCTAGAGGGGCCTTTAATTTTCTTCTCGAACCTGGTAACCGCTATGTGAAGAACGATCCACAGATCATGCATGGTCTGGCTATGCTGCCCTAGATACATATTTCGTATTATAATATTTCCTATCTTCAATCGTCTACCTCTACCACCTGTACTACCTGTACTACAGTAGGAAAAGCATAGACCGAACATAGGACTTTTCTAAATGACGGGATAAACGTCTTTTAATTTCGGATTTATTGTACCAAATACCAGGTTCTTCCCCAGGATATTAACCCCGCTGATGCATAAGAAACAGAAGCAAAAAGCGCTCTAGGTGTGGTCAATGATCAAAACAGAGTCAATGACATGCACGATAGATTGCTTGTACCTCGATTCTTTCAAAAAATATCAACCCGCTAAATCATGGATAAACAGAATGCAGATCGAGAATTGGACTGCCAGAGCAGTTATAGTGTGACAAGGAACCACAAGAGTAACGTTGCCGGCATGCACGGTAGATTGCTCATAGTCATAATCATAAGACGCCAGATAAATGAGCATGGAGGTAGTCATGACACATAGAGAAATTGAGTTCTCTGAGACGGAGTGTTAAAATTTCTCATAGTCGCTTAGCGACGGAAGAACGGGGCTTGATTCGACGAGAGAAGCGAATCAGCACGTTGGAAGACATCGCCGTCGAAGAATCTGTCACTGTATGCACTGGCCGGCGTGGACGGGACAGTGGCCTGCGCAGCGGGGCCGAGCGCTGCACTCAGCGGAGTGGCAGGTACGGTGACCGATTGAGGGGGCGACATCGTATTGAGTTGGAAAGAGGGGTTGTTGGTGAGGGCGGATGTTGAGACGGATGTTTGATGGTGCTGCAGGTGTGAGGCCTGTAGCAGAGGGCCGTACAAGGCACTAGGAGGGGGGTGGCGGTCCGGGTCTGTAAGATAGGCCCAAGGAGATACCTCGATCAGGCGGCCTGCTTCCCGGCTTGCCTTTTGGACTGGGCGTAGGAGGATGACGACCTCGGCAGGTAAAAGCTGCATACCTCTCAACTCACGCATCTCGTTCACCAGGTCGACGAAGGACTGCATGAATGATTTGCATAGCTGCCAGAACTCGCGTTGGTTGCGGAGTCCGCCACCAGGTTCTTTGATTTTCATGGTCGATAGACGCTGTCCTAGGGCATCTGAAACTTCCAGGCAAAACTGGCATCGACGGATGAGGTTGTTCCAGAGGATTTGGATTCCCTCTGAATCGCGTGAGTGTTGAGCAGCTTCTAGACACCTTATGAATTGCCGACGGGCCAATGGAAGTGCACCGTATGCGGCATGATATGTAGCGGTCAGCTGATGGAAGATCTTTTCGAATATTCGCTCCTCTTCGTTTTCATCCAGTCCAGTCAGTGTGTTGAACCGGGGAGCTCCGGAAGCAGGCATAGGAGGGAAAGTTTCGCCTGAGCGAGGGATGGCCAGGGAATGTGGCACAGATGTGTTGATCATGTTTGATCTGCTGCTCGAGCGACTGCGTGCGTACGACGTTGAGAAACCAGGAGAGCTAATGCTAGTCTGATTAGAAGTCATAGTCATGGGGTACTGGGGGTGTCGAATTGTCGTGTCGCTTCGCAATCGTCGTGTGGGCGGGCCAGGATCTCTTGTTGGAGTGACCAGCGAAAGTTGAGATCGGTCTGGGACAGAGGGGAGTGGGTTACTTGGGCCAACCAAGCGTCTTGTAGCAGAGCCATGTCTGTTGATGGTCTGGAGCGGAACTTTGAGAATAGCGCAAGCATTCCGTAGCTCCGCCAGGCTGCCAAACATCGTCAGCATCAGCGATCGTACATAGCACGGATCGCCATTGGAAACTATCTTGGTGACATTGTTGCGTAGCTGCGTGCCGACGTGAATGTAGGCGGCGATGCACGTCTCGCATTCACGTTTAACCGTTTCGGTGACCGATGACATTGACTCTGGGTCATTGCACAAAGTATCTGTCGCTTTCTCAAGAGCATCGTTCAGATGGTCAACGTGTGAGGAAGCATTGTAAAAGACAAGCTCGAGACTGTGCCGTCTGGTGTCATCATGCTTGATCACGTTGATCAATGTATCGATGTGGGAATGAACTTGAGCAAGGGCAAATAGAATAACTTTTGCACTCTTGATTATCGGTTCATCGGATCCATGTTCACCCTTGTGTTCAGGTAGACTGGACATCCGATTAACCCAACCATCTCGCGGACGCCGACGCTCTCTCGGGCTGGTGGGACTTGGGGGAGTATTGTCATTTGTGGCTATTGGCGGTGTAGGCTGACGCGGTCGAAGCACAGATCCATGACTGAGACCTCGTAGATGGCTGTTTCGATATGGGAGCGTTTCATCTAATGTACCTAAATCGGTATTCTTGCGACTGATTAGTCCCATTCTTTTGCTACGAGCAACAGATGACCCTTGGATTATGCCCTCGCTGTTGCTCCGGTTGCGCTCGTTACCAGGATAAGGCGCTACGCCAGGTCTTTGGAGACCAGGCATATGATAAGTAGCGCCTTGTTGTCCAGAGGCCATGCGATAGTGTGATTTTAATGGAATCGGCGGTGCCCGAGATATTGATGGAGAGCGAGACGAGCTTGCTGAGCTATCACCAGTGCTGGGAATTACTGGAAACCGACCACTTAAATTCCGCTTTGAAGGTATCGGCGTTGGTGCCGGTTTAGCCTCAAAAGTACCATCACTGCGTTAACACCGAGTGTTAGCTTATATCCACCCCAGGACCGTAAGATGGACAAACCCTGTATCAGGAATGATTTCTGGCTCGGGTGTACTCGTCTGTTGTCGCGTTTTCATAAGAAATCTCTTGAGTTTGGTCGTGGCCGCAACTTCTTTCTCGTTGTCGGTCATCCCGGATTGTGTCGTCTCATTTTCGGTTTCTTCTAGAATTTCACGTAGTGGCTTTCGTAGAGGATTCCCGACGCACTTGAAAATTTGAAGCTTATGCATCTCGGAGAGGCCAGCTGGGAGGTCGATGAGGCGGTTTTGCATGACTGACAGAACTCGCAATGACTTCAATTTGCTGATCTCATTTGGTAACTCCTTGATTTTATTTCGGCTCAAATCAAGAATTTCGAGTAATGGTAGTTTGTAAACCTACCAAGCAGGATTAGCGCCATGCAAGCATAAAGCAAACTTATCATTACATACTCCTTTTGGGAATTCGCGGAAGTTGTTCGCTCTGATATTGAGATAGCGTAGGTGTGAGCACTCTGCAAAGCGATAGGGGATATGGAAAAGTTGATTGTTCGACAGAGATAGCCTTCATAGTAATCAGTATATAGTCCAGAACAGTGATACCGTATCCTAGGAACAGGCAAAACAAGACTTGACTATAAAAGTTCAAAGCAAGGCTCCAACATACCGTTCGACCTCATCTTTGATCAAGTCAACAACTGGTTCAGGAATCCTAGCGATGTGTGAATGACCAAGGTCAATGGTCAGCTTAGGCTTGACCACATCTGTGACGGCCTCGCTGCCTGCCAGGGAACGCTTAGTATCTTGAATACCACTTTCAACAGCACGTCGTGCTAGATCAATGGTTTCCTCCGGGCTAAGTGTTTTTGACCCAGTCGGTTGTTTGCTAGTACTCTCCGAGGCATCTCCTAAAGCAGTTCCCTCGTCAGGATACGGAGAGTCATCGCGTGATGACGCCAGAAAGCCAGACTCCGGTGTTCCATTTTCCATTTCATCTTCGTCTGTCTCGCCGCGGTTCAAGCGCTGCCCACGTATTGCGTCCTCGGGACGAGTCATGGTGGGTGTCATGGCCGATAAAAGCCCGAATGTTGTCAAAAGGCACACCTCAAGCCAGCAATTTCGTTGATGAATTGATAACCTGCCAAGAACTAGAAGAATATCCAGGTCCAGCGACCATTCCTATACAGACACACTTCGGGCACCTGCGCAAAGCATCGTTGGTTGTGATTAAGCCGGAGGGGCGGGCTATCTCGACGTTGGACGGGGAACGTAGCTCGAGGCGGCCGTTAGGGTGGATTCGGAGCGGAGGAAGAGAGATCCGAATGGTCAAGTGCCCAATGGGCTGGGTACCAAGTGTTCGAACGCAGGGCAGAGTTGTTCAAGACCGGCGTAAACGGTGCAATGAAGCCCTTTGACAATCGCGGGCGCGATAAAGAGATTGGCCACGATGGAGATCTGGCAGGTCCAAGAATGTTGTTATCGAAGCAACAAACGTCTCGAGAAGGCTGACACGGATAGTTAAAATAAAATCGAGTCTTGGTCCTGGAATGAAGGAAATTGGGGATATTCAAGTTGGGCGAGGCAGGAAATCTTCTGATTGGGCAAACACCGGACCTCCGCAACTCTGCATCCAGACTCCGCCTGCGTCACTATATTGAAATTGAAATATCAAGGATCATATTTAGGGAGAGTTTAGGATCTACGATGCATGTTACTAGAACGAGAAGTGAATTGACCAAGAATGCATGTGCTATCGTGTAAATAGAGCTAGGGAAGTACAACATCCAGAGAATAGATCAAATAATATACATAGGCCATCAATAGGAAAGACTAGGGATCCAAAAGCCCCTGGAAAAGGAGGCATAGCATAATGGCGTTCGAGCCCACACCAACATCTCAGACTCTTACAGAGTGACCGTCTCTCCTTCTTCGACCTCGGTCTCACTTGACTCAACAGTCTCTCCCAGATCAGGCGCACCGCTAAGAGCTGATTTCCGCTGGTCCTGGACCAGAGATGTTTCCCGAGCCCAGGCAACCCATTTGTCGTACTGCTCACTCTCCATCTTCATACCAATTTCCATGTATGACGGTCCGAACTCTGCGCCATATGCTGCGGCCTCTTCCGCAGCCACCCGTCGTTGAATATCCTCCTGCAACCGAAGTTTGTAGAATTCTCGACGAGCAATATCGTAAGCAGTGCTCTTGTTCATATCCGGGACGTTATTCAAAAGCCACAGCTGTCGCTGAACAACACTAATACCAGAGAAGTAATACATTAGCATTGGGGGGAAGTTTCACGTAAGAAAAATCAAGCATTATAAGCTAAAATATTGGGAACACACCTTTCACCATCTAACCGCTTTCCTGGCTGTTGGATGCGGCTCCAATCATAGTGTTCAAAGTCCTTGCCAGTGCTCTCAAGAAGCACACGGGGCCGGGCAAGTTCCCAGGGATGATCGCGGAAGAATTCAGTTCGCAAATGGTCTTCCTCATATTTGAGCTCGACTGGCTGGAAAAGTCGACTAGGCTTTTTGGGCTTTCTGCGCTTCTCTTGGACTTGGAAGACGACCTGCGGCTTCGACGACCCAGGGACCGTTTTCAACCGCTGCTGAACAAGCTCATGCTGAGGAGGACGTGTACGAATGAGGGTTTCAGCAGGAGGGATCTCGCCGATCACATTGACCCATTGTGGCAGTTTGCTGGTCTTTCCACTGGCGAATTGGTTGAGTGCTGTCTGCCGCACCCGGAGGGCTGTGAGGTTTATTTTGCCCATGGCAGTCGGGCACCGTCGGTAGCTGGAAGAGCTTGAAATAGAAGAAGAATTGATAGCGACTGGAGACAGCAAATCAAGAGACAAGATATGCGCTGCAGGGGACGAGGTGGTTGATGCGGGTGCGAAAAGATGGGATTGGCAAAGCGCGTCTCCGATTGGTCGAGGGATGTTCTCCGCCAGCCAGAAAGTGCAGGCCGTTCATCTTCAGAAAAACACACCTACGTCTTCCGAATCTTGACCCTCTCCCCCTTTGTCTGCTTTTGCGCCCAGAAAGTAGACGGCTCTCTCTTGTCGAGTGGCAAAGGGCTCTCTCTTGGATGCGGCGTACCTAATGCCACGATGTCTGTCATCTCATGCCTCATCCACATAGGTCCCCCAGCTCGCCAAGCCTGCGAATTCACCCCAAGCAGGCCTTGGATGAGCTTCCTCTCTTTCGACAAACCTCAATGCCTCCCTCGAACATTCATTCTCATGCCTCCTCGGTGCGGAGACTCTGTCCCCGTCGTCCTCGCCCGTCCGTCGCGTCAATAGCAGATATTTTTGTCGGCTCGCTGATTCTGGCAAGCTTCTGCCACGAACACTCGCCGAATCGTCGGGGGTTGTCCACAGTAGCCTGGAGGGCCTCAGATCATAATTTTCAAAAATTTCAGAGCAAAGGCGCCACTGGTCGCAGACAGCTACCACCCCGACGACAACCAGAGTATTCAAGCTCAAGGTTTCATCTGTCGCAACCCAAAAGAATGATCAGCAACGGATTGGCACGTACGAATGACGATAATACAGAGGAGTATAATATTGAGAACGAGGAGGCAGAGACAGACAACGACTATATACCATTGTGGCCAGCAAAGAATGCGGACGCGGAATCGCAAACTCGTTGTGAAAGATTTGATTTTACATATGATTTCGACCGCAGAATAGAGATAACAGAACAAACAAAAACCGACATCGACCCCAAATTGCCGGAAAAATACCCCCGCCAATCTTTCCCGTCATGGCTGCATCCCGAGAAGGAGAAACACCTCTCTACCTCGGAACTGTACGAAAGGTCCTTGGCAGATCATGACTGGGAGGAAGCAGTGAATGCTGTAGCGCCATATTCACGTTACAAAAAGACGCACAGAGATGAGTCGCGCGATCAAATGGAAATCCACTCGGTTGAGAAGCTTGTCAGAACGTTATGGGAAGAGCCAAACCCATCCACCCAATACCTGTTTCGGTTATACAGAGATCTTCCTGCGCCGGGCGTAGCTTTACTCTCGAAACGCACCCGCGGTGCTCTTTTGCGTTTGTTCGCACATCCGCGAGATCGACGGTGGGTAGATGCTCGTCGCTACTTGGCATTGGTGGACGACATGGTAACAGCCCGACTTCCTCTATCCCGCTCACTCTGGTCTTCTGCGATACATCTTTCTGGGCGAGCCAACGGCAGAGTCCTGAAACGAGATCTCATTCGAGCCGTGGGCATGTGGCAGAAGATGGAACATGTCGCTGGAGTAAAGGCTGACGAAGTGGTCTTCAACATCCTGTTCGACATTGCGATCAAAGCCGGTGCATTCAAAGTTGCTGATCGCCTAGAGGAGGAAATGACTGAACGGGGCCTGAGCTTTTCACGGTGTGGAAAGACATCCAAAATTTATTATTTTGGGATGATTCGGGATGTTGAAGGTATTCGAGAGACTTTTGACGACTTTGTGAAATCGGGTGAGATCGTCGATACAGTTGTTATGAACTGTCTCATTGCCTCTTTTCTTCGAGCTGGCGAGACCCAAACTGCGGAGCAGCTTTACGCGCGCATGCTGGAGAAACAATCAAGCAATAATAAGCGCGTTTCGCATTCTCAACCGGACGATGGAATCCACTTTCACATTGGCGGGTCTAATCTGAGCTATGACATGCCCCAATATCGGGAACGAGCCCGAAATTTGGGCCGCATATTGAAGAAGTCGTCAGCACTCAAAGAGAAATTTCCGGAATACCACCGTGCTCTCCAAGATTCTCTCTCCATTGCCCCCGACACGCGAACTTTTTATATCTTCCTACGACACTACGCCTACAACACTGGCCAGCTTGATAGCTTCATGGCTGTCATGCATGACATGGAAAGGACCTTTGCTGTCCCACCACGTGCTATAATCTATTTGTTCCTCTTTGAAGGTTTCGCTATTCATGGTCGGAGGAAGAAGCAGTGGAGTGCGGAAAACCTTCGGCTGACATGGCATGCATATATCCGGGCTCTGCGCGACTCGAATGCAAGACTCCGTGGACTGAATTTGAACAACCGAAAGATGACGTGGGAGAACCCACTGGCTAAGAGCGTGACAGTCGATGTCGAGGAGCTACCAGTGACTGATGCTCCCAACGGGTTGTACATGGCGTTGCCAACAGCGAATGCAGTTGGGAATTCACAGGGATCCGAGGAAACTGCCGAAAACTCTACTATGGATGACTCTCAAGACAATGGACAAGACTCTAAGCCTGAGCTGGATGAAAAGGACGATGAATCCACAGAAATAGAGGAACTTGATGTAGATGAGGTCTTCAACCCTCGCTTGCAGTTCTCCGGCGAGGCAGAGCAAGAGGAATTCTGGGACCCCGAGCAGCGTCTCGAGAATGGTCTTTTTATTGGACGTCGGATGATCATCACTATCCTGCAAGCATTCGGAACATGTTGTGGCCCCAAAGAGGTTCTTGAGGTGTGGTTGCAACTTGAGCGGCTTTGGCATCCACAGCAGCGCAAATCGATTGATGTTTTTGCCGTCAAGGAAGAGCTTGATAAACAGATGTCCAGGGATCCACATCGGGATCGCTGAACAAGAAAGAGAGGCAGCTGAAATGTGGATATTCAGCACTTGTACATTATTTTCCATATAGATCTGCCATATACCGTCCCGATTTCTAGCGTGTCTTTTCGCAAATTTATTGTTTGACATGAAGACCATGTCCATCTTGTAGAATTTACCTACCTAGTTTCCTACACTGTCATCAAGTCTTGGGGCAAAAAGCCTCGGGGCCAAATCGAATCCAATTGAAGTCCAATCTATCCCAAAAGGGAATCAAAAAGTCACCACGTGACACCGCGTTCTAGGACGCGGCTAAAGACTCAATCTTCTTCTTCTTCTACTGCACTTACTACCCCTTTTAACTAATCTATCTCTGCTATGAAGCACAATGGATCGTAATCCGGGGCTTACGCGCCAAATTTCTAATATGCGATGGGTCTTGAAACATACCTTCAAAAAGAATGATTTCCGGTAAGTTGATGAACTAGGGCAGAGGGGTCAATTTACTTATTCTACCGCATAGTCCACTTCAACGAGAGGTGGTCTCCTCCGTCATCGAAGGACATGATGTCTTCCTTCAAGCATGCACTTCGTTTGGAAAAAGCATGTGTTATCAGCTGCCTGCAGTGCTCAAAGATTGGGGTTGTGGGTTTTCAGCATATCTTATTTTCAATAACGAATTAGCCTGACCTCGATATCTCTAGTGACTGTCGTCGTTTGTCCACTTCTTTCACTAATGGTGAGTGTGGTTTTGGAACGTTTGCAATCAAACAGCTAATTCCCACAGACAGATCAAGTGAATACATTAAAAGCTCTTGATGTACCAGTCGCTACGATCAATTCCAATACTACTCATGAGGAGAGACAACGAGTTTATGAGGACATGCTTTGCGGCCACCCGAGTACACGCCTGCTTTATGTCACGCCGGAGTTGTGCCAGACAGACAACTTCCGCCGCCGCCTTCTTATAGTTCACAAGCAAGGTCAGCTCATCCGCGTTGCCATTGATGAGGCCCATTGCATAAGTGAATGGGGCCATGACTTCCGGCCAGCTTACAAAGAGCTGGGCTGGTTCAGAAGGAATCTTGTCAATCCGACTGTCCCAATAACTGCATTGACAGCGACAGCAACTCCCCGAGTTCGCTCGGACATGATCAACATTCTAGGATTGGATCTTGAAACCCTCCGGCTGTTCAATACTCCGTCGGACCGTCCAAACATTCACTACGAGGTACGATATCTCGCTGACTTCGCTGGTGACAACGATAGCGCAGAAGACAGCCAGATACAAAACCTGCTCGGATGGCTTAAGGGCATCCAAACCCGACGAGAGGCCCGACTTGGCAGCGAAGCAACACGGCTCCCCCCAATGTCAGGAATCGTATATGTAGGGACCCGAGCTATGGCTGAACATCTTGCCAACCGGTTATCCTATTCCTCGGACTATATGGTCACGGCAGTGGCATACCACGCCGGCGTGGAAGCCAGAAAGCGCGCGCACATTCAATCAACGTGGAAGTCTTCTCAGCCGTTCCAGCCAGCTGGAGGGGGAAGGACGCCGGTCTTCTCTATTATTGTGGCAACCAATGCTTTCGGTATGGGAATCGATAATCCAGATGTCCGCTTTGTCGTGCATTGGACACCACCGCGAAGCTTTGAAAGCTTTGTTCAAGAGTCAGGACGTGCAGGTCGAGACGGCCGAGCCGCCGCCTCACTCGTCTACTACGGAATTCAAGAGAGGAACTTCATAGAGAACATGATCTACCGTGATAGTGAATCTCACCGTGCGCAGGCCCCTGAAAATCGAGATGCCAAGCTTGAAAGCTTCGGCAAGGTCATTCGGTACTGTGAGAGTATTAGGAGGTGTAGACATGAACTGATCAAAGAGTTCTTTGGTGACTTTGAATTAGAAGAAATGGGATCACAACTGCCGGCCAGGGAGGGTGTGCCTGTTACGAGCTCATCCCCTTGCGACTTCGCCTGCGATTTTTGCAAAGAGGGTCGTGCCGGGTTGGCAAAGCGCCGGGAAAAAATGGCATCTGAGACTCAGATGGCTCTCCTATACGCGGATTTCGACTGAGGAAATCATCGTCTATTTGATTGTGCTGCGTGGTTTAGGGTTTTATCTTTTTTTTTTTCTTGTCGTCTGGTTCTGCTTGCATTTCTGAGGCGCCAACAGCATGAAGGGTGCAGGGAGGGAGTTCTTTTATACTTCCCATATAGCACAGAGACAAAGACATGGATGGAATCCAGCATCCGAGCTGCTCGGCAATTAGTGTTCGCTTCTAAAGAGTTTAGCCACAGCAATAAATCCACTGTCAATAAGCAAGCCTTTTATTATGAACACAATTATGGAGTTTACCGAGTTTACCGAGTATGGAAATAGGTAAATCAAAGGGTTAGACACAAGGCAACTGCTAGACTTTCTTTAGCAAAGACAAAGAGATGAGAAAGAGATCGGTGAAAATAGATCGCTAGATCACCCTCGTTTTTGCAAACGACCAGGACAGGCTTTTGTGTGCCATATGCGAGATAGATTGCGCATGGACAGCGGAAGGCACAACGGGCACAATACTAACCCACTAGAACAGGTTCTAGCTTAAAGACCGGGGGGCGGGGGAACCTGTAATTCATGTATCAGCATTCAGAACTAGCATAGTTGACATTCGAGCAACGTACCGCGCTGTAGCTGCCACCTGCACCAGGCGGAGGCGGCGGGGATCCCGAGCCAGGAGGTGGGGCAGGGGTCTCGCTGGCCGGAGCAGTAGGCGGAGCACTGCCATCTGCCTGCTGCTGCTGTTGGGCGGCGGCCATCTGCTGATAGTACTGGCAGTAAGCGACGTAGTTCTGGTATCCACCGTAGGGAGCATATGGGTCAGTGGTGCCGTAGTACTGGGCGTACTGAGCACTGTAGTCAGCGGCAGTGGGGGTGGCAGCAGCGCTCGGGGAAGCAGCAGCAGCAGCCTGGCCTGCAGGGCTAGCAGAGGGATTATTATGCTGCTGGCGATTGTTGTAGCCACCGCCGTAGCCACCACCACCACCACCTTGGTAGCGATCACCACGATCACCACGATCACCACCGCGGTATCCACCGTAGTTGTGCTGGGGTGGGTTCTCCTTGAAACGTTGGTACTGTTCCTTTACATTGGTTAGGAGATCCTCGCACAGCTCCTTTGCCTGCTGGACATCGTTGGCATCAGGACCACTTGAAAGACTGTTAGTAGGAGCTCATAATATAAGTGAGCGAGGCAGAAACAAGCGGGAAATAAAGTCAGTAAGAGAATAATGACAACTCACGCCACATGGAGGAACATCGGTTCGTCGCTTTCACGGCCAGTGCTGGATTCGATGAAGCCAGAGCCACGACCCTTGATCTGGACACGGCAACGAGTCTGCTGTTGGATGTGCTTCACATAAGCACCGCCCTGTCCAACGACCTGAGCGCGCAAGTTGAAACCGGGAATTGGCTCAAGATCGATGAGAATGCGCTCATCCGGCCATTTGCGCTGCGTCAAATTAGCCAAATCATTATATTAACGAAGTCGAAAGGAACAGTCCCATACACGGCCATACTCATCCCGCTCAACCTGCTGCTCGGGCTCCCGGCGGCGGAAACGTCGCTCGTCAACCAGGTTCGGAAGTTCCTTTTGCATCAGGTCATTAATCATAGTGACTGCTTTCTCCAGACCTTCCTTGTTGGTGCTGGTCACATGTAGGTAAAGGGGAGGGCTCTAGAACGGAGTAATCAGCACTTGATCTCGCGAATCTTAGGAAGACATTCCTTACTGCTGCAGTCGCCATGTTCTTGTCAGGGTAATAGTTTCCTCGGGTTGTCACATCTTGAGGGAGAGAAAAAGTGAGTGAGACCTTCTTTGCCTAAAGTTCAAAATATAAAGGAAGTCGTACCGGCGCCGGTTTCATCTTGAATCTATAAGTCACGCAGCGGAGGTTAGCAGATGCAATAGAGGGTGAATTGGAAGCTATGAAGGGTAAGCTTCATCCAGTCCGAAAGAAGAAAGCAGAACGATGAGAAAGCAATGTTCGGAGTACCCCAATCTTCTAGGCGGAACATGACTGGAATATCAGCAAGTGACAAAGGGGATAATTACCATCTTCTGAGTAGACCCCTTCGTCAGGGTGTAGCGATTGCGCAGGTCATTGATCTCAATGTCCTTGATGTAGTCTCCATCTGCGACATAGATTTCGGCATTCAACTTCGCTGCGCCTTCGGCGGAGGGTGACTGGGAATTCTCTGTCGCGTTGTCGGCCTGTTCGACGATGTTAGGAGGTGGGTAGAACGAATCGAAGTGGGTGTATATTCACAGAACGAATTGGAGGGACATCAACGTGTTGAATGGCCTTTTTCGCCTGAAGCTGCGCATTAATCTTGGCTGCTGCTGCCGCTATAGAGACCACAATAATTAGCCAAATGATCTCATTTATAACAATATATGAACCTAGATGTAACGAACCTGCGGCTGCAGCCGGATCCACGACAGGTGGCTTTGCTGGAGTATCTGCGCCAGGGCTGCGACTCAGAGTCCGACTCAGCGGGCGACTCAGCGGGCTACGAGTGCGGGCCGACTCCGACTGTCTGTTGGACGGAGATCGAGAGCGTTGATCAAAACGGGATCGCCGGGGCTCAGGCTCGGTTTGATCGAAGCGAGAACGCTTGACTCGATGTTCATCGTCCGCCATGACGAAAGTTGGGGTAAGGTGAAAAGGAAGAGGAAGTCGGGGGAAAGAAGCTCAAAGGTGCGCGAAGGAGTTTGGGAGGCGAAAGCCAAGCCACCAACAAACAAGGCCACCAAGACAAAATTAAGGAAGTTTTGAGTAGCTGATAAGCTCAGAATACTCAGAAGAGCTAATAATATTATATATTCTTCATTTCCAAGGACTGTTGGTGTTTTCTAGCGAGGCATGTTGAAGATTGAAGGTCACGTGGTGGGAATCACGTGGTTTTAATCACGTGGTTTTATAACCGGCAGATGTACTACACCGCTTTAAGTCTAGCTTACTATGAGTCAGCGGGCGGTCGCCGAGATCGGCCGATTCAAAAGAATATACCCCGGGCGGATCTGGAGTGAATCATCGCACAACTCATTCACATTACTTGAACTCCTCATGGCTTTCAGGCGTCCTTTGACGCTGTCCCTAGGGTCAGCGTCGCTGCAGTCATCTGCTACAGCTGCTGCCCGATCCCGCGTTGCTGCGCTTCCTCGATTCACCTCTATTCGTGCGTCGTCAAGCTCAACTTCAGCTCTTGCCTACAAGGCATTGCACCGTCGGTCACCTCTGCCTTTGCCGGTCTCCGATGCCTCCCCTCAATGGGATGCTCCGACCGCTGTCTCCTCTATTCTCTATGAGACTCCCATGCCGCCCTCAAACCCACCTAAGCGGCACATCCTGAACTGCCTTGTGCAGAATGAGCCCGGTGTGCTGTCCCGTGTGTCTGGTATCTTGGCCGCCCGCGGCTTCAACATCGATAGTCTAGTTGTGTGCAACACCGAGGTTGAGGATCTCTCGCGCATGACTATCGTGTTGCAGGGCCAGGATGGTGTCGTCGAGCAGGCTCGCCGCCAGCTTGATGACCTCGTCCCCGTCTGGGCTGTGTTAGACTACACCGACTCCGCTCTTGTGCAGCGTGAGCTTCTCCTGGCTAAGGTCTCTATCCTTGGCCCCGAGTTCTTCGAGGAGCTGCTCCAGCACCACCGCGAGATGACCACCTCGCCAGACTCTCCGGACCACAAGCACGCCAGCCTTGACCACACCGCCCAGCAATACCACCCCCGTCACCTTCCCCCGAGTCAGGCTCTGCGTCACAAGCATGAGCACTTGGATGCCATTACCCGCCTGACTCACCAGTTCGGTGGTAAGATCCTGGATATTAGCACCAACAACTGCATTGTCGAGGTGTAAGTATATTCTCTATCCTGACTCAGGCTTTTTGATAAAAACTGACTCATTCGACCTCCTACAGCTCTGCCAAGCCTTCCCGTATCGACTCTTTCCTTAAGCTGATCGGCCCCTTCGGTATTCTCGAGTCCACCCGGACCGGTCTAATGGCCCTTCCCCGCTCTCCTTTGGGTGAGCCCAGCGAGGAGATCGAGAAGGAAGCTGCCGACGTTGTCGATGCCAGCACCCTGCCCCCTGGCTAAGCTATATCAAATTTCCACCTCAAAACATCACATACCCGAATTGGATTGGATTGGTCTCTTGGCTTTGTGTATCTTCTATTTTTCTGGAGTTGACCTAATTTCAAAATAAATGGCTCATCCATTGTATGTAAAATGACAACAAATATTGTTTCTTTCGCATTTTAATATTCCTTGCTTTTTTCCTCAACTGCAACTTGCTACTTCGACTTATTCATCAACATCGTATTCCCATCTTGCCATCCTAGACCGGAGATTACAGGTGCTCCCAATAGCCTTTCGGGTTATCATTAAGAAATCATTTGTAGCAATGTAGGTTAATGGCGTTTAATCGGGGGTTCTATATTGGTTATAGTTTCTACCTGCAGTCTATAGTGATACCATGTAGCACAAGCAAATATATATAAACGATAAACGATACACGAATCCATGTGAAAGAAGTTTCATCTAACTGCTTACAACTGATCAGATTTAGGATTGTCAGGAAGCCTTCTAGCGTGCATGTTTACAATATAATGTCTGTTCTGCAGTTCATAATGTCACCCATGTACTACATAGGCAGATAATATATAAAGCCTACTATATGCTACTTGTGGCAACGACCCAAAACATATGGTATTACACGGTTGGAGAATAATATGAAAAAAGAAAATGTGAAAGGAGAGAGGAGGGTATCCCAAATAAGAAGCAGGAGGAAGTGAAGAATAGCCCATGTCTTAGGACATATCTCAAGAAAGGATGAGACGGCGCTGGAACGAGCGCGCAAGCTCAGATAGATCAGATCTTACACTGATCGCGGCAATTTACCTGAAATTTCTTTTTTTCACTTTTTTTGCCTTTCTTCACTGGGTGTCCAGATAGGACTTGCGAGGTATTACCCGCTCAGCCAAGTCCTACCTGGACAAGAATATAGGCCTTGGTCTTTTACTTATTGGAACCATAGGAGTCCTTGGGGCTTGTATATGCTTCTATTTCTACTTTTATTCTTGGTTTTACTTGGTTTGCACCTTTTGATGTAGGCTGAGACAAAAAAACGCCGGGCATTAATTCAATCGAGCAAATTCCCTATGCATCAATCATCCAAATATTATAGGCACATGGGCATTGCCGATCCAGCAGCAATAATCACAAAACAAGACCAAGCAAGACCTTCATTATACAGGTCGCGGCAGCTTTACATCATCAACACAACACTCTCGCGGCCTAGAACCTCACTCTAGCCGAAATTCCTTTTCCATGATAGAAAATGATATCCATGTAGTTGCCAATCAGCACTCCGACCTTAGCGACAGCATCCATCTCCAACGACTGACCAAGGGCCTTGCGCAGGGCGTCATAACCAACCCCACCCATATCAAGATCAACTGGCAAGCGTGGGCTCTTGGAGATACCAGGAGGCACCGCAAAGGGATCACGGTTATTAATCCGGCCGATTGGCTCATTTTCCTCATAGAAAGCCGTTGCGTCGATTGAGGTGATTAGAACATTGCTCTCCGTTAGAGGTGAGGAAAGGGTGAATTCTGCCGTGGAGGACCAGAGATAGAACTATATTTATGAGTAAATAAGTGTTAGTAGCAAGTTTCTCCTCTCTGGATAGGGACATGGTATGAGTAGAAGGGGCATGTACCGTTGCATCTTGGATAAAATGAGGCTTGTTGTCATCATCATCGCTGCCTGGGGAACCCGGAATAGATATGCGAGGGATAGGAACAGTGATGTTGAGGACTGATAATGCTTCGCCCAGGTTTGGTAGAGATGGAATCGTGTTTCGATAGCTCTTGATGGTGATTGTTGTATTCAAGCCTGAGTGAAAAAAACCATCAGCATAATTTACCATTTTCATACCTAGAAGGACCTGACCTGATACATAGGATGAAAGCAGCGCCCGCCCTGCCTCAACGCCATCTGCTCCAGCTTCGTCCAACGGACACCAAAAGAAGTCGACGGGCACATAACTGTTGTTACCAGGCCCAACAGAGATATTATGAGCGGTGAGGTGGGCTACAACAGTGTCATTGTAGAGTACAAGAAGGTCAACGAAGGGGACTGTAGCCGAGTAATTCGTTGGATTAGTAAAGTTCGCCTGCGCAGACACCAACATCGAAAATTCAGTCGTGTCTCCTAGTTGTAATGAGACGATGCGTGGATTGAGGTGGTCAAGTGAGTTGCCGATGGAAGCTATGACATGGTCAATGGCCAAAATATTCTTGATTTGTACTAAGATCTTCTAATTCATGAGAACATACTCTTCACGGGTACCTCCCCTTCCGCAGGAATCCCTCGCAAGGCGAAGCGGCCCAAACCAGTTGAGACCTTTGTGTCTACGCTGGCAGCAACCCGGAGCACGACTGTTTCGCTACCGAACAGCATTGCTTGGATGACTTCTGCCAAAAGTTCATCATCTGTGACTTCTAATGGTGCATCCTTGATTGCAAACTCCACAAGGAGTGCAGAGGAGCCATCTTGATCATTCACCAATGTGGAGTTGGCGTCTTGCCAGTGGCTGATATTCAACACACCGAACTTCTCTTCCTTGTAGTAGACATCTGCAAGGGCACGAACTTGCGGGACTTCGATTTGGAAATTCATCTCCTCTGGCAGAGCAATAAGAACCTTCACTAGAGCAGACACTGTGGGTTGTGAGTCTGGAGAATCTGGCTCTGCGAAAGGGTTAGGAAGGGAGAAATGTGTATCGGACATCGTGAAGTTCTTCACGAGGTTGTCCAGCGCATGTCCCGTAAATGGAAGAGGCATAGTCACGCTGCGCAGTAGATTGACAATCCAAGCCGGGGTACTGAGTGATGGTGCATCAGACCCACGGATGTAGATAGTTGTTTCGAGACCTTGCATAAAGCTCGAAACTAAAAGATCCAGAGGAGAACCCTCCCGTCCTGGGCAGGTAGAGGTCAATTCATCGGGTAATCGTTGGATGAAACCATCAACGCCGACTGCGGTCATCTGGCCAGGCTGAACGTCTATCGTACTTGTCTTCGCCTCGGCAACCAGAATATAAGGATCCCCGGGTGAACAGTTCGGCACAAGAATATCAAATCCGAGGGCAGGAACAGTGAGAGCGACAGGAGAATCAATCGAAGATGAAAGTAAGACATCCACTGCCATGCCACCACTGCTTGCATCACGCGCATTCAGCTTGAGAATATTGATCCTTGGCAGAACAGGGAAATCATGTTCTGGGAAGGGTCAGCTTATATTGTCCAGTAGTAAAAAGAAAAACAAATACACTATACCTTCAATGATGATATTGTGTGTTAGGACTTGAGTTCCCAAAGCGAACAAGCCTGACTTGAGATGCATTGTCGCCTTGCCCTTAACACTAAGGCGGCCCAATCTTCCCTCAATCCAATCAAGAGCTATCGCGTGGATTCCTCGAATGTCACCCGCCTCTAGATCGGTGAGGAAGTCAACATTGGTATGACGGCCGTTGCGGATGTCCACTTTGATGGAGGGCAATGCTGCGTTTCCAACAAGCACATTCCCATATTCTGGGAGATAAACTTCGACATTTGATGGACCCGTCTCAACTTCCCTGGCTATCCATGTCGCCAGTCGACCAATGCCTCGAACCGACTTATTCTTCACGCGGCCCGAGTCCATCATAAAGTCGCCCTGAATCCGGGCTCGAACGCCGTCAGATGTTGTAGAATCGATTGATACTGCGGTCGGTTTGAAGACAGCGGCTTCTTGCGCATATTCTTTGACGGCTGCGGGAGCAGCAAAGGCAAATACCAGTATCGTCAAAACACTGATTGTTAGAATAGAGAGAGAGATGACCGTCGGCCATGGTACACGGCCCCGCTTCTTGACGGCGCCACCCTCGGGCGGGTTCTGTGATGCGAATGACGGGGATCGCAGCGATCCTTGTTCGGTCCCGTATACCAATTCATCAGCATCACGGCGGTGCAATAGAGGTGTTGATTCTGATGATAATTCATATGATGGCCTAGGCTCGTCGACGGATGTTCGCTCCGAAGGCCGTGTAATAGGGCTGGACTGCTCCTCCAACAGACGTGGGTTCGAATCTGCCATGGTGGCCTCGTCTGAATGAGATGGTGATATTTGCGAAATATGGGATGACTCTGTTGATAATTGATATGATGGCCTGGGCTGATCGTCGGAGCCCAACTGCTTAGCTGGCAGAGGCCGGTTTGCCTCGTCAGCCATCGTGGCCCTAAACGTATAGATAAATCACAATGAATTGTAGTATCCGGAGCCAATATCAGCTATATGAAATGGATGAATCCAGAACCACGTAACAGAAAGAAGAGAGAGGCAAGATATAACCTTGGAAGAGGCCCTCGATGACGATAAGCCGATGATAACGGAACCTTGGGATGCCCAGGTGTGGAGAGCTGACACCTTGACACCTGACATATCGGGCCGCAAGGCATCAATCCCCTCGCACATCCACTCTCTATTAATTTATTGAGTCATGGTTCTTCACTTTTAGGGCTCCCCCGTTCCTATTCCCTTCCCACGTTCCAACTCCTCATCAATAACGCCCAGCTCATCATGGCTAGTGGTCTCACAGCTGCCGCCCGTTATGGTGCCCAAAGTGTAAACCAATTGGCCGGCTCCACCTCATCTTTGCGTCGAACACTCCAGGCTAATGGAATCCGACGATTTGCCCACCAGACACCGACTTTACCTCCCACCTCTCCTTTCGCCCCTCGTCATCTTCTCTCCATTGCAGACCTGACCCCTACGGAATTCGCGACCCTGGTCCGCAATGCTGCGTCGCACAAGCGTGCTATCAAGTCCGGGGCCATTCCCGAAAGCCTATTGGGATCTCTCTCCGGCAAGACCGTGGCCATGATGTTCAACAAGCGCAGTACTCGCACTCGTGTATCCACCGAAGCCGCCGCCGTCCAGATGGGTGGCCACCCCATGTTCCTCGGAAAGGATGACATCCAGCTTGGTGTCAACGAGTCGCTATACGATACCTCCGTTGTGATTTCCTCCATGGTCTCGTGCATTGTCGCACGTGTCGCCAAGCACGAGGACGTCGCAGGTCTGGCACAACACTCCACCGTACCTGTGATTAATGCACTTTGCGACTCCTTCCACCCTCTCCAGATCATCGCCGACTTCTTGACCATCCACGAGAACTTCCCGGCCCACGCGCACAAGCTCTCCGGCCTGGGCCTGGAGGGTCTTAAGATCGCTTGGGTTGGTGATGCGAACAACGTTCTGTTCGATCTGGCCATTGGTGCTACTAAGATGGGTGTGGACGTGGCTGTTGCTACTCCTAAGGGCTACGAGATCCCTGCGCATATGATTGACATCATCCAACGCGCTGGTGAGGGAGTTGACAAGGCTGGCAAGCTCACCCAGACCAATGTCCCCGAGGAAGCCGTCAAGAACGCCGACATCCTGGTTACGGATACCTGGGTCTCCATGGGCCAGGAGGAGGAGTCTAAGAAGCGCATGAGGGCCTTTGAGGGCTTCCAGATCACTGCTGATTTGGCTAAGCGCGGTGGCGCTAAGGAGGGCTGGAAGTTCATGCACTGCCTACCCCGTCACCCCGAGGAAGTGGATGATGAGGTCTTCTACGGCCCGCGCTCTCTGGTCTTCCCTGAAGCCGAAAATCGGCTGTGGGCGGCTATTGCCGCCTTGGAAGGCTTTGTTGTAAACAAGGGAAAAATTGTGGAGTAAAAGCCGGTTAATTATGGAGTCCATTCAAACATGCCGAGAAGCTTTACCCGGCCAATGACAGACATGATGATTTGATATAGCGGAGTTGCCGATGCCGAGGGTTCTCTGTTGCCGCCGAGCCAATCAAAAGATGATCCGACGGCCTGGGGATTTCGGATATGGCTCCTCCAAAATAGCGGGGGCTTCCGATTCTGAGACCTGACTCTATTCTGTTCTTCGCAGATCATCCGGAATTGACTATTGTATAATATCCTACGGAGTACTTTGCTACTAGTTGCCAGCGATCTGAAATTTACAGGGCTATATCAAGACATTCCACCTCGGGGGTTGATTCATAGTACTGAATCCGGCATCACTGTAAGTGATATAAAGCAGAATACCAACGGTTGAAAGCCCCCAAAGCTGTATATTTCCAAACCGATTCTTGAGATTTGGTAAATACCCCTGGAGGGTATGGACTCCACATGGAACTCGGGAGACCTGAAGTGGAATCTCGGAATCGTTGCTCACCCCACATTTACTCCACGCTCCGAAGAGCATCTCCAAGACGTTTGATCGGGTAATGCTTCGCAGGGGAAGACACATTAAGCTTGCTTAAGAACCTGAGTATCGCTTATCATTCATTCCTCGAATAATACCTCTGTTTTCAGTACCCCCAAATTTCTTCCACATCTCATTATCAACATCTCCCCCACATCACAATGGGCTTCGAAGACAAGCGAGTCGCAATCGTCGGCGGCGGCCTAGGGGGCATGTCCTTTCTCAATGCCGCACTGTACAGCGGTCTGAAGAACGTGCAGCTATACGAGCAAGCTGCACAGTTCGGTGAGGTCGGTGCCGGCGTAAATATTACCTCGAACGCAAACCGCGTTCTGGATGCCTTCGGTCTGCAAGAGAGTATGATGCGGAAGTCCTCCCGCAAGCTGCCTAGCTACATGGAATACCACAACTACAAGACTGGGGAGTACATAGGTCACATTGCTGAATTCTCGCAGCCCCACGCGCGCCTGCTACACCGCGCCCACCTACTGGACTCGCTGAAGGAGCGCGTGCCCGAGTCCAGCCTGAATCTGGGTAAGCACCTGGTATCCGTCGACCGCAACACTGCCGCCGGTGCTGCACCGTATACCCTTCGTTTCCAGGATGACAGCACCGCCGAGGCTGATATTGTCATCGGCTGTGATGGTATCAAGTCTAATGTGCGCCGGGATATGGGCCTAGGAGACGACCCCAACTACTCTGGCCAGGTGGTCTATCGTGGATTCGTCGACTACAAGGACCTACCCACTGAGACGGCACAGCTACTGCGCAAGACTATTAACTTCCGTGGACCCAAGCGCCATGTCCTGATCTTGCCTATTGGTAACCAGGAGACGGGGACCGACCGTGCTGCCATCATCGGGTTTATGTCCGAGCCGCTTGATGCATGGGATTCTGAGAGCTGGATGTCCCGCTCGGATATTGATAGTCTCCAGGAGCATGTCCGTGACTGGTGCCCAGAGGTGCAGCACATCATCGCTGGTCTGCGCAAGAGCTCCGAGGACGGCAAGATGCTCAAACAGGCGCTGTACGTGCGTGACCCGATCGAAAAATGGTATGAGATGAAGAGTGGGCAGAAAGATGCTGGTATTATCCTGCTTGGTGACTCGGCGCACTCGACCCTTCCTCATCAAGGTACGTTGCATCCTATCTGTGTCTAGTCTTATTGCGGGGCATGTATTAATAGTACTCGATAGGTCAAGGAACATGCATGGCAATCGAATCCGGCATTGCCCTTGCAACAATTCTCAGACACTGGAAGACAGACGACCTAGAGACTGCATTCAAGTTCTACCAGGACCTGCGCAAGCCCCGGACAGACCGGGTCACAAAGACAAGCTACGAAGCCGGCAAGTTGGCTAGCTCAGACTCCCCCGACCAGATGTCCAACAACTTCAACCCGGATGCATTGACGGAGCGCATGAAGTGGATTATGGAGTACAATGTTCTAGAAGACTTGAAGATCAAGGGTCAGGGATATTTGGACTTGCAGGATTCGCGCCTGTAGGCGGTACTGATATATGTCGACATACTCCTGTGTATGCTTTTTTTATTTTGTAGAAACAAATAAACCTCTCTGAATTTTCCTACTTCTGTTCGATTGCACCAAATGAGCATTCATCATGCCACAGTTGTTAATCGTATGATTTGACTACACAACTCGCAATGTTGGACGATTTCTATAGATCCGTCATACATCGGTCATTCCATCTCACTCGGCTTATTTACATTCAACACCATTCCAATAATATATCTCAAGATCCTATCTCTTGATAACATTTCTATCCTCGGGCATAATAACTTCAAGACAATTGCCGGGGCCGACCATCTTCACATGTCAGCCGCACGTGCAGCAACTCCGCATCTCCATCGTCTCGACCTCTTCACATCTGATTCTGATTGTGCTTGAGCTTTCGACTGGAAAACCCATGATGGAGGTAAATACTATATTCTGACCTGCACAAAATTTGAAGTGGATATCTAACGGGGCATATATAGTTCACCACTAACTCGGGAGGCTTCCAGTCCCGTCGATCATACCCATCCCTCCGCCATATCTCTATAGCACCCTTAACCCCACGATTCCCTATTGATGACGACACAGACCTAACAGACTACTTCAACCACTCCGACCATGAAACTCCAGCCAGCGGCAGCCGCACACCCCCAGCATCATCCTATATATCTAGCGTCTCAGTCCCAAGCACGCCACCGATCCTCTCCCACTCACGCAGCAACTCGCGAAACCGTCACACGCGCAGCAAAAGCTCCACAGGGAGAGTAGCCTTAAGCGACACGAACCTACACAGTCGGGACCTAGGCTACGCCCTCCACCACATTCCAAACACGCACAAAAAACAGCCCAGCATCTCATACTCGCAAGGACGACGTCCCCTCCCAGACAACACGCCGAACCCCAAATCCGACGCAGAATGGATACTGCGCGCCGGCATTGCCCTGGCCTCCTCGACCCGCGAGGAAAAAGGCCAAAGCTGGCTCTCCAAGCGCGAGTCCTCTACAAGCCTCGTCCCAGACACGGCCTTGGACGAAATACTCACTAAACGCCACCACCACCGCACCAAATCAGGCGCCTCGTCACACATTTCACGCTCCGGCGCCTCAACCCCAGGCGGAGCCGGTGCTTTCTCCCGGCGTACCTCCCGCTCCCGCGCCGGCAGCAGACCCGGCAGCAACAGAGTCCATCTAACCATGACCACCATCCCGGCTACCTCCCCGACCACAGCAGAGAAGGAAGTGTCCTTCAGCTCGGGCACGAATACCGGCACGGCGAGCCCCGAAGCGCGCGGCCGTATGCCTGCCCTAGTTCCTGACTTCGTGGACGCGCGAATCCGTGCGGAGATGGCATCGCTACGGCACTGCGAGCGGTCATACCCGGACGAAGACTCTGTGTACTGGGATGGGGCGGGCTCCGAATTCGACTCGGCTTTGTCAGAGTACTCGTTCGACTCCGACGAGATGCCGGATGACTTCGATGAGGCGGATCTGCAGCGGCTGACGCGCGAGCGCGGGTTCGGGCTCGGCACTTGGATTGACCGGTTGGTCGAGTGGACGCTTTTCGGGGTTGATGAGTGGCCTGCGGCTGGTCCGGCTGTGGAGGCTGCTTCGCGCATTGGTTCGGCGGATACTACTACTACTGTTACATTCGAGGAGCCTGTTTTGATGGCTGGGCGGGATGATGATACGATTTCGCTTTGTTCGGTTCGGGATGCGGATTTATCGGATGATGGGGAGGGTTCTATTGGCAGTGCTGCTTCTATTGAGAAGCCTGGGAGTCAGGGGGGGTGGGAGGATGCTGCGTGGTTGATTCGTTTGATGAAGAGGGCTTTGG
This sequence comes from Penicillium roqueforti, assembly GCF_015533775.1. Lineage (NCBI taxonomy): Eukaryota > Fungi > Ascomycota > Eurotiomycetes > Eurotiales > Aspergillaceae > Penicillium > Penicillium roqueforti. Next base: position 255,002 of record NW_024067585.1, read on the forward strand.
TATAAAATGTGAATTGCATTGAGCGATGTTCTTGATTGGGATGGTTGTCTATCCATAATGTTTCGTTTTGTTTAGCTTGCTCTTTGTAATTGGTTATTAGCTTTGTTGTTCAGAATATCTATGAAGCTGGCTACACATGACCAAGCAAAAGCCCTAAGATACTAGAGAAATGTCCCGGTTTTACATCTTTCTACTGATGAACAAAGGCTCCGAGAAAATTGATAGGATTCCAATGAACAAGCTAGCGTGAATAAAGGCCACTAACCAACAACATATTTAGAATCCTGCGCGAACAACAGGACCAGAATGTAAGTTGCAGAATGAGTTGGATGGCGAGTGGCCCTTTTCTAATGTATAGAATAGGTTCAAATCTCCGCCGACTTTTCCAAAGCTTAAAAGCGCAAGAATTGGAGTTAATGGCCCAAGACAGAAGTTGCCGCTCTGACACGCATCATTGGAATATGCGATGGACATAATGGCACAAGCAATAGAGATTGAGTCAAAGCCCCAAAAGTGAAACAGACAAAGACAACCCACAACAGCGAAGGAGAAGCAAAAGACAAACAATGAGACATGAATGAAATGAAAAAAAGAGAAATGTATGCGACACCAGGGCGCCAGTACAGATAGAAAGAGAGTAACAGAGTTGGAATGAGTACACAGGTGGAATAATTCGAGAATCCGACAGAAAGGAAAGGGGGAAGGAAGGGTCTTGCGTATACATAGGAATACGACAAGTTGGCAAAGTAAGCAAGAAAGAAATATACCGAGGCCCAGTTCGTTCATTAAAAGATTTGAGAACAAACAAGCTACCACAGCATTCATCTTCCAAAGTCCCAGCCGAAAAAGAAGAACAAAGAAAATGCTGTTAGGTTATCCGCCTTGAGTACTATAACGCCATCGGACCAGGAGTCTAGGGTCATGCAGCAGGTATCGTGATCGTGACATACGTCGAAAATTGCGCGGTCAAAGGGGTATGGACCGTCGGTCAAGCTCAAATGAGAGCCGGCATGAATGGGGGGACGTGAGGCCGACACGTAAGAGCGGTGTAAATGTAATGGTGGTCTTTCGTAAGGAAATCGGAGTGGTGTGATTCATCACCAAGGTCCGACCTTGACTGGTGTTCCCAGCCCGTAAGTACCGGAAAAGAGCTGATCCCGTATAGAGCCCATATCGCCGTTGGTTCCGTGGGATGGTGTGTCAGGTCCATTCATCCATCCCAAGCTGAGACCGAGTTCGTTGACAGCTCCCTGTAGCTTTCCTCCAGAGGTTTGGTTGTGCTTGGCCAACTTTTGATCCCAACCTCCATATTGCAATTGGATGCCACCACCTCTTTTTGCCGCTTCCCGGATGACCAAAATCCATGCCTTGCACATCTCGTCATAAGCTGAGTCTCGTTCAATGTTGTTCTGTGGCGTGCTCCAGCGAGGCAAGGCATGAATGATGTCAGTTGCCCCATCTAGGTAGCTCAGGGATGTGGATGCTTGTGATTCGTTTGGGGGAAGGAAGTTAGGTGTGAAGTCACTCAAGGCGTCAAGAAGGTTGGTGAGCGGCTGTCGGACTCGATTGTATGCGTAGTCCGATTCGGTGTTGCCACCCAACGGGAATGACGACTGGAGGGCGGCCTGATAGTTCCGAAGGACTTGGAGAGTTGAGGATACATTCGGACGTGGGGATGTGTGCACAACCTCATCGACGAGTTGAGGGTGACGCTCGCACATGGTCCGTACAACAGTCCGCAAGGCATCTGTATCGAGGGTCTCTAGCAGACGGGGCAGAGATAGAGGTCGGCCTGAAACGTTCGGTCGGGAACGTTTGATGTTACGGTAGCTGTGAGGTAGTTGTCGAGGAGTGGCGGCGGGAGAGTTTGTAGGCGAAGCAGACATGCGTCCATCATGATCATTGTCGTCGTCGGCTTTCCGTTTACGACTGGCATACGACGAAGAGGGTGTAGACACTGGCCGTTCTGTCAGTACACGAATGCATCAAAGAAGAACCACCTCTAAACCGGACAGAGAAAACAAATCATTCCAAGGGGAAGGGATATCTTACTCATACGGGAAGGAGAGAATCGGGAGTTCTCGTAGAAGTGAGGAGGAACAGGAGGTGTGGCCACCAAGCTGTTCATGGTGACAGCCAGATGGCAAAGAATAAATAAGACGGTCCAAAGGACTCGGATATCCAAAGGAGTGAAAAAGAAACAGCAATAGGCAACCTTGAAGAAGAAGAGGATATGTAATGGGTTTTGAGGTGGGGAGAGAAGGGCAGAGAAAGGTAGCGGTGGAGAAAAAGTAGGCCGTTGCAGGTGGCAACGCACTCCCTTTGCGCAGCTTTTGGAGATCTGTGCCCTTGAAAGAGATTTGACGTGGACTGGAGAAGGGCTTCGTATATTTTTGAATGATTCTTATAAGAAACTAAATGTCTTATATCGTTCTCTTTGCTGTCATCGGATGTCCACTGTTTTCGGGTGCTATACGAATACCCGCATCATCTACATCTACGTTATACGTAATAGAAAAAGACTAAAAAGAAAATTGTGGGTAATCCTATTCTTTGGACTCCAGCGGTCATAAAAGGGATATCGTTTCTACAAGTACAGGGACTGGGCAGCAACAATGTCACGGCGGACCTTGCCCAGGGCCTCCTCGAACTTGCTCTCCAGGTCCTCGCTGCCCATCACCTTGGCAGCTTGCGCCATCTGCCGTAAACACTCTTCCAATCGACGGAAGACACGGATCAAGCTACCCTCATAAACATCGGTCATTTTACTAGGATAGTTAGTATACTGCTAAAATAATTGAAAGAGGGGGATGCTTACCAGATATCTGCGAAAGACTTGCCCTGAGTCCACTCGTAGACCACCTCCATCAGCTCCCAGTGGAAGCTCTGAACGTACTCATCCTCGTTCACGGCCATCTTAGACTCCTGCGACACCTTGGCAATGATGCGGGCCTGTGATTGGATCTCCTTCAGTGGCTTCGCCAACTCATCGTTGTTCATAGTAGGGGCGTCCTTGACCTTTTCTTCGAACACGAAACAACTCATGACGGAAGCGACTTGCTCAGCAGTCAAGTTGTTAAAGAAACCATTGAACAGCAACTCGCTCAGCATCAGTTCGTCACCTGTACTAATCTCACATGCAACACGAGCCTTTAACTGCACGACTTCGGCTTCGTTGATAAATCCAAAACGACGGAGCACACGCTTGCGATTCTTCAGCTCATCAAGCTGCAAAACCGACATGGCCTCTGTAATTTCCTTCTTTATCGCCTTCATCTTTGCAGTCAGTTCCACCTTTGCGGCATATTGCTCGTATAATTCAGTCAACCGAGGCGAATTGTGCAAAGGATTACTCAGAAGGCGAGACTCAAGAACCTCGATTTTCTGTCATATGGTTAGCAACGTGAATCATGTCTTAGAGCAACAAAATCCCCTCTTACCCGCAGTAGCTTCTTGAAGCTTTCATCCTTGATCTGCATATTCTCAATCGGATCAAGCAGCGGAATACCATCTGGGAACCGCCTCTTAACTTCATCAATAGATTTCATAACATCATTCCGAGAGCCAGGCGACGTGATATCATTGGGAAGCATGACGCGAATGTGAGAAATTTCCTTGATGCAGCTCAGCACAATTGGCACTACCTCACTGCGAGAGGGTTCCCCTTCCTTTGGAGGGTGAACACCCGCCGGAAGATCTTGGAAAGACTTGGTCCCAATGGATGACCCTTCCGTTATTCTCACCAAGACATCAACGATGTAAGATTGGTGAGGACTCAATTTCTCGCTGTCATTGTTCGCTTGCTTCCGCTTCTTCTGGTTGATCACCACGCCCCAGCCGAAATCAGCATCCTTGTACTTTACATGGATCAATCGTCCAGGGTGAATGAAATTCAAAGAATAATTGGGGTGGGTAATGACATGCTGAACATCGTCGGCAAATGCATCCAGTTGTTTCCGTAGGTCGTAGTATTCGCGGATGGTCCCCTCGTCTGAGATGATCATATTGGCGCGCTTCTCCTCGAGACTATGAAGCTCCTTCTCCATACCTGAAACACTTCCAGTATTCTGGAACTGCTTGAAGCATCGTTCAAGCATGTATTCGGGCGAGATACCCTCCACACGCATCAAATTGAGAATCATGTTGTAGCCAAGATGGAATGCGGAATTGAGTCGATCCTGTTCACCACGCACGATCTCCTTGGCGACTGCTGGGTCCATCTCCTCTCCGACCATCATGATCACAATACCTCGGTCATCGAGACCTCGACGACCAGCCCGACCAGACATCTGAATGAATTCAGATGGGGTAACCCAGCGTTGGCTAGTTCCGTCGAATTTGCGGACACTGGTGAAGACTACAGTCTTTGCAGGCATGTTGAGACCAATGGAGAAAGTCTCGGTTGCAAACAGGACTTTGATGAGACCCTCCTGGAACAGAATCTCAATGGTTTCCTTAAGAATTGGCAGCAATCCTGAGTGATGGACACCAATACCCTGTTGCAAAAGTGGAAGGATATTTTGGATCTGTGGCAATTGACGATCCTCTGGAGACAACATCTCGATGGCGCTTTCGAAGACTTTGGACACCATATTTTTTTCGGAATCATCGTTGAAAGTTAGTTTGCTCATCTGTAAAGCACCTGCTTCACACTCCCGCTTGCTGAAGCTGAAGACAATGACGGGGTTGTAGTTCTTGAGCATGATCATCCTGACGATCTTGAAGATATCAGATGGGCCCTTGTTTCCACCCTTGTTGATTTGCTTATCCTTGCCCCTGCCCTTGCGTTTGGCTAAAGCGTCAGCCGGGTCATCTCCTTTCTTGTCCGAAATCGCGCTCATTGCTTTCTGGAAATTCTCCTCGCGGAAAACTCCCTTTTCATCCACGATGAGATGGATACCCTCTCCACCAGCGGGGAAGAAGTAATTCTGGAGTGGAGTCGGACGATAGTTGGTGTACACAACGTGACAGGGCTGGTTATGCATCTTCACGATCCATTCGGCAAATTGCATGGCATTCGGGATGGTGGCGGACAGGAAAACATAGCGGACTTTATCGGGTAACAAAATGATAGTCTCTTCCCAAACAACACCACGATTCAGGTCTCGCATGTAGTGAATTTCATCAAAAATTACCCACTGAACTTCACGCATAATCTCAGAACCACGGTACAACATGGAGCGAAGAATCTCTGTGGTCATAACAAGACATGTGGCAGTGGGGTTGATGGTCACATCACCGGTCATCAGACCGACATCGCCGAACTCCGCAGCGAATTCACGGTACTTCTGATTGCTGAGCGCCTTGATGGGACTGGTGTAGATAACTCGCTGGTTTTGTTTCAAACTTTGCGCAATCGCATATTCTGCCACCACGGTCTTTCCAGCACTGGTATGAGCTGATACCAGCACACTCTCCTCCCGCTGGATTGAAGAAACTGCGACCTGCTGGAAAGGATCGAGTGTGAAGGGCCATGTCTTTGCGGGGTTCGCCGGAGGCTTATGCTGAGAAATAGGCACATAAGGGTAGTTTGGCGGGATTGCGACTTGATGGCGCACTTGATGAGACACCACAAGAGAAGAAGTGCCTGCAGCACCTGAAAGTCCTGCAGAGGCTGTGATTTCGCGCTCTTGCTCGGTTTCGAAAGAATCGGCGACGATTGGCTCGGGTTCCTGATCCAATCGAGGTCGCTTCGTCTCAGGTTGCTCTAGTTCGGACGGGGTCGCAGGGGGCTCGGCTTCTGCTGAGTCAATTTCCGCAGCAGGTGCATCGGACATCGCAACATCCTCTTTCTGTTCAGGCTCGGCATCTGCAGTTTTCTTCACAGCTCCATTCACCTGTCTTTTTTTGTTCTTATCCTTCTTCAAGCGCTTGGGGGCATCCTCTGACGGTTTTACCGCCTGAGGTTGGTCCTCAAAGACATCAAAGAGCTCATCCATCTCCAGCGGTTGGGATTGGTGAATCAACCACAGGAGGAGAATGAGCGGCGTAGGTAACCGGCCTGGACTTTTTCTGGTTGAGAAATTTAAAAGTTCCATCCATATGGGGCAAGCGGTGGGGGCGATCCCGAGCAGAAGACGCTAAACCCGATTGAATGAAGTCAAATCACGTGATTAGCGATCATCCCATTCCGCACCTCGAGATGTTCCCTTCGGCTTCGTCCGTACCTTTCCGATCGTCTACCCTCTCCTCTCTGTAACTCAAGGTTAGTACCCCCCACCGGAAATACAACCATTCCTCTCGCCGACGCTTGAATTTCAGATGTACTCCTCCGCTATCCGGGCCAGAATGGCCACCTCCTTCGCTGCCCGTCGTGGCTTCTCCACCACTCGCACCCAGCTTGCTAGCCCCTACCACTACGCCGAGGGTCCTCGCTCCAACATCCCCTTCAACCCGCTCACCAAGTACTTCTTCTTGCGCTACTGGAGCTTCATGAGTTAGTGGTCCCCAACTTACATATGCGCAGTGCCATGACTAACTCGGACATCATCTAGTTGCCGGATTCGGTGCTCCCTTCGCCATTGCCGGTGAGCTATACCCCCTCTCTACGATTCTAAGCCTTAAGCATACTCTAACATCTCTTTCTACTAGTCTGGCAAACCTACAAGACCAAATAAATTGCCCTTTGCACTGTACTTTTCTTGCGATAGCAGTCTGGGCAACTAGGTGGTTGAAATCTTGGATCGGGGTTGAAGCAGAGGCGGATACCATGTACAAAGCTAGAGATTATTACGGAAAATTGGTTCCGCCTGTTACCGACCCCATTGTAATTGTGTAGATGTCGAAATGTGTAGCTTAAAAGGACGTTGAAATATGGATGAAGTCATTGGCTGAGCCGCTGTGGAAAACCAAAAAAATCTCTTGGTCGGCGCGATTCATATATCAGTACTCACGAACACAACCACTCGCAAACAACGTGACAGTTACTGTCAACGAAGAAGAAAGCTGGTCTCTGAAACTTAACTTTCCTCGCTATTGTTTAAATTCCATACATTTACTCCCTTGATCGCTTCATGGCGGGGTAAAAAAAGAAGCATAAAAAACTTACCCGTTCCTGGAAGATGCGCAATTTAAGAAGTATCCGTCTCGCTGAGACGGAAATTGAGAGCGAACTGCCTCTCACAGCTACAGCATGGGATACTGCTTCAGACTCGGTGGTGTGCACCTTTGGTCCGGCCGAGAACAATGCAATCATTGAGGTTAGACGAAAACGCCCCGAGATCACTTCAACAGATCCACTGTCTCCCGAGGCTTTTGAGTGTATTGCTTCCTGGGATGCTCCGTGCCCGCTGCCGGACCTGGCATGTGATCGTGTACTCGCCCTGCATTACTTTGCGGATAACCTGACAACCTGTCTGGTGTTGGAAGGAGGTGATATTATCGTTGTTCGCGAAGAGTCACTTGCCGGCGAAGACAAGATTGAAATCGTCGGCTCAGTCGATGTGGGAATCACGGCTGCAGCATGGTCACCAGATGAGGAAATGCTGGCTCTCACCACCAGAGCCCAGACGTTCTTGTATATGACCAGAGACTTTGAGAATGTGGCCGATATTACTTTCGCCCACAGTGACCTGCAATCATCACAGCATGTGTCAGTGGGATGGGGTAAAAAAGAAACTCAGTTTCAAGGAAAGAGAGCCAAAGCTCTTCGAGACCCGACTGTACCGGAAAAGATCGACCAAGGAATTTTGAGTAGTCAAGATGATGGTAGCACTACAATCAGCTGGCGAGGGGATGGGGCGTATGTTGCTGTGAACAGCATCGAAGCAGATACTCGCCGTGTGATCAGGGTGTACTCGAGAGAGGGCACTTTGGAGAGTGTGAGCGAACCTGTTGACGGTTTGGAAGGCGCATTGAGCTGGCGGCCATCTGGCAGCTTGATTGCTGGAATTCAACGACTCGAAAATCGGGTCGATGTGGTGTTCTTCGAGAAAAACGGACTCCGCCACGGCGAGTTCTCTCTTCGTCTGTCCGATGAGGAGATGAAATCATGGGCTTCTCGCATCCACCTTTCTTGGAATGTTGATTCTACTGTACTTGCTGTCAAGTTCCAGGACCGTGTACAGTTCTGGACAACGGGCAACTACCATTGGTATTTGAAGCAAGAGATCCCTATCACTGTTGATACAAATTCTTCGCTTCCATATTCTTTCGAATGGCATCAAGAGAAGACATTGCGATTGGTCGCTGGCTCCTCAGGTATGCTATCCTTGCATGAAGAACAGAGCAAGAATAAAAGCTGATCTAAACAGTCTCGATACTGGACGCGGATTATGTGTTTGATATCAACCATGGATCTACCTCCATTCCGGATGATGTTGGCGCTGTTGCAGTCATCGACGGGAGTAAGTATCCAGTCAGACCTGATTTGAAACATTACTGATTCACCTATTAGAAACTCTCAAATTGACCCCGTTGCGAATGGCTGGAGTACCGCCTCCCATGGCTCACAACGAGCTGACTTTAGAGTCCAAAGCCATTGATGTTGCATTCAGTAAATCCGGATCCCGTATTGCTGTCCTGACGAGCAACACACTCTCCGTTTATCTCTGGTCTCTGAAGAGCCGACCCGTTCCTGTTCCTATCCTCGAGTCAAGCTACCCGTTATCAGATGCCCCAGCCAGTCGACCCCGGCAGATTGCATTCTTGAATGAGAATGAGGTATATGTTCTCAAGGACAATGGACCGAACTCAAGCCATATCGAGAGGACGATGCTAGACACCCGAACCACCGAGTCTGTATATCAGGCTGTAGACTCCGAGCAACTGGCATCGATCTTCGCCGGTATTGGACACCAAGCTCTGTGGTTCTCACATGCCCGCCAACCAGCCCATCCTGTCAGCTATTCGAGTGTTGAAGAATCTTCATCGGGAAATCTTGATATTGCTTCATGGGGTGAGAGCCCCAATGTTGACAGCCATTGGGCCCGTGTTGTCTCTATCTCTGAGCATGAGGTAAGTCTATATTCGCTTTTTATTTGGAGCTTTGTGCTGATTTCGATAGCGCGTTTTGATTGCAATGACGAGAACTGGCACCTTGTATGCTAACAAGCGAGTCCTTGCGAGGAACTGCACGTCCTTCCTCGTGACCCCATCTCATCTTCTATTCACCACATCGGCACATCTTCTGAAGTTTGTTCATTTGAACCACGTTGATGGTAAGATTGATTTCTTGGACGTCTAAGTCTTCATAAGCTAACATAGGGATTGCAGAAATGGAAGTTCCCGAGGATACACCAGAAACCGATGAACGGTGCAGAAGTATTGAACGTGGCTCTCGGTTGGTTTCGGTGATACCGTCGATTTTCGCAGTCGTACTTCAAGCTCCTCGAGGGAACATTGAGACCATCTTCCCTCGCGCTCTAGTATTGGCTGGAATCCGTACCTTCATTGACCAGAAGAAATACCGGTCTGCCTTCCTTGCATGTCGCAGTCAAATGGTGGATCTAAACATTCTCCATGATTACGCTCCTGAACAATTCATGGAAAACATCACTCTGTTTATTGATCAAGTCAAGAAGATTGAGTTTATTGATGATTTCCTATCACGCCTGTCGTACGTCAATATCCAGTCTTATAAGAAACTATTTTACTAACGTTCACATAGGGAGGACGATGTGTCACAGACACTGTACAAAGACACGCTGAAAATATCCAAGAACGTATCGGCAGCTGTCGCCCAGCCGGATGGACCAGCAGTTCCCTCGGTGCCCAAAAATGGCAAAAAGGAGAGCAAAATCAACAAAATATGTGGTGCATTCCTAGCCGCTCTCCAAAACCGTGTAGATACCAATTTGCAGAATCTGATCACGGCGCATGTTTGCAAATCACCGCCTGACATGGAGGCAGGACTGGGACTTGCTGCAGGACTAAGAAGTAAGTACTCGGTTCTTTGTCCTTCTCGATAATCAAGAACTAACCATATCACAGTACAACATCCCGAGCAAGCTGAAGATGCTATTGCGCACATGTGTTTCTTAACCGATGCTCACCGGCTTTACTCTCACGCATTGGGTGTATATGATCTTGAGCTTACATTGTTGGTTGCTCAACAAGCTCAGATGGTAAGACTTTCGGATGAAGTCGTTGGCTGTGTTATTACTCAACACTAACGAATTCTCAGGATCCTCGCGAATACCTACCATTCCTTCGTAAGCTACAGCAGCTCCCAGAGACTCGAAGGAAATTTGAGATCGACAATCACCTTTCTCGCTTCGAAAAGGCTTTGGTGCATTTGTATGCTCTCAATGCTCACGATGAGATCAGCGCATATGTCGTCAAGCATGTGTTGTATAAGGAAGCCCTTGAGCTCTACAAGTACCAAGCAGAGCAACAACGGGAAATCACCGAGCTCTATGCCGATTATCTACAAAGTCAATCGAAGTACAAAGACGCAGCAATTGGTCAGTGGTTTAATCAGCGCGACAAAATGACAGCTAGCTAATTTTCAACCCCAGCGTACGAGTCTCTCGAGCTTTATGAAAGTGCTTACAAGTGCTTCAATCTGGCGCACAAATGGCGCGAGTCATTGTACTGCGCCATGATGGCATCTCTATCCGAGGAAGATCTAGCTGCTCACATCGACGGTCTGGTCACAACCCTAGTTGACGAAAACAAGGACTACGTCGCGGCAGCAACAATCTACGCCGACCATTTGCATGACATCGTGACAGCCGCACGACTTCTCTGCAGGGGATCGAAGTTCGCCGACGCAGCACGTCTCCTTACACTACACGGTAAACAGAGCATGGTTGTCGAAATCGTTGACTCTGGCCTCGCGGAAGCAATGGGCAACATGACCGACCTGCTTGCCGACTGCAGATCTCAGCTCAATGCCCAGGTCCCACGACTCAACGAACTCCGTCAGCTTCGCGCTACCGACCCGCTTGCTTTCTACGGTGGTGACCCCGCCGGTGGAGAGGCGGGCGTCGATATCCCTGACAACGTCTCGCTGGCCCCGACAGATGCATCTACGCTTGCCGGTCGCTCCATGTTCACGCGTTACACGGGTAACACCGGGAAAACAGGCAAAACTGGAATGACACGTCATACCTCGAAGACCCGCCGGCGCGAGGAACGCAAGCGTGCTCGTGGTAAGAAGGGCACCGTTTATGAAGAGGAATATCTTGTCAACAGTATTCGACGACTCATTGAACGGGTTAACTCGAGCGTAGCAGAAGCTGAGATCCTTGTCGATGCCCTGCTGCGTCGTGGCATGCGTGAGCGTGCAGCTGCTGTCGAGAAGGCATTGCAGGAAGTCTTGGCTATGTGCGCGGATTGCCGGGACGAGGTATTTGAAGTCCCTGCCCCCAATACAGCGAACGAGGACCAGGAGGATGAGGATAATGATGTCGAGCCCATCAACCCTCCTGTTTACGGAGGAGGTGCCAGTGTTTTGAGAGAAAGTATAGCCATTGTTGAGGGTGGCGGTGCCGCTCGCGTCAAGGAGATCCCTATCGTCAAAGAAATGAAGAAGTCTTCTTTGCTAGCTTGAAGCAGTTGATGAATATACTGCGTGAGCCTAGCATCTAGATTATGAAATGAAAAATAAAAATGAAAAGTTGCTTCGATTCCAATAATTCGCCCTACAATTATGTATCTTGATCTACATGTTACACTTGTATGACTTGCTAGCAACTTTCTACAAGATATCTCAAGAGTCCCTAGGCTATGTCCTGTGAGTCTACGAGACCCCCATAACACAAATAGAATACCTCTCCACAGCAGCCTATTCTCATTAGAACTGGGTCCGAACATTGCCTTTTCACGGTGGGCGATATTGAGTCTTAATATTCACTGTGAACATTCTTTCACAGCAAATTGAGCGTGGTATACTTGAAGCTATGGTCATTCTAGTTTTGCTTTTGCTTTATCAAGGTGACTGGGATATTAGACGTGAAGTATATATCTCTTGGTATGAAAATATTTTGATCTCGAGCGTCGAAGCTATCTATACACAGGTCATCAACACAAATACTCAAAAGGTTAAGTGCAAGTCTATGTTGCACAAGTGGACTATGATCATTCACATAGTAATATCCTGAAGCAATCAAGCCATACACTATATCCCGTTAAGGTAAAGTAGTACAATAGACACAGCTATCACACTGGATGACACAAAACTGACACATATATGTTGTGCTTCTGTGCGTTCAAAGTATCCAGGATATAAAAAATGATTGTATCCCTCGTCTGAATACTAGGACTGCAGCCAAGAAAGGATTCCACCCTAGGCAAGGCTTTTCCTTTCCAAGAACCGTAAGTGAACATTTCAAATTATCTATTAGCTGATATTAACCTCTTAATGTCTTGATCTAGATTATGCACCTCTCCATCTCAGCATATCTCACTTTCCTCGTGGGCCTCAGCACGCTAGCGACGGCCCAAGTGGCAGCCCCAGCCCGATCTATCAAATGCGTTTGCAACGGTATCATCGAGAATACTCAGTCTGCCTGTGTTGAGACTGGTGGAAGCTTCAATGCTACAGCCTGCGGCTTTCCGGGTTGCTGTGTTTATGCCAACGAACAAACTACGTTCATTGAGAATTGTAGGACACTTGGATATGGTTTTAAACGCTGTGATGATTGTCGTTCTTGTTGAGAATACGGGGGAGATATACGCCGGGGGAAGGATAGTAAGACGGACATTGGACGTATAAAGTTGGAAGCGAACATTCCATTGATTTGCATTCCAGTATTGTGTCATGTCGTCATGTGCAATATATATTATTATGGAGGAATGGAACCAGACGTGTTGCTTCAGTTTAAACCGAGAACCCACTGCCATGGTATTATTATGTTCGATATCACGAGGGAGAAAATAAGATATGGTGAACGGAATATCTGCGTCAAGCTTGCATGGCCAACTTGAAGTGCCCGCACAAGAACCCGGGGTATCTTTCAAGCTGACAGACCTTCCACTGTTGGCCAGAATGAGAATACCGGTTGCCCGGTGTAGCTTATTCAAATTTTCTAAAGAGTGCTGAGGATCTCGCCAGTCTCGCTGACAAGGTGGTCTTCAACCTTGACAGGGCCCTCTCCGACGCCAGTCAAGATGACACGGCTCACACCATCCTTCAGAACTTCGACGGCGCGAGAGTCAATCTGATCCAAGGAAACACCAGCAGTGACATTGGCTAATCTCTCGTAGAATACGCCGTCCCACCCTTCAGTGTTAGGGCCCAGAATAGCCTTGACGGTGCCAGCCACAACTTCAGAGTCCTTATCTTCATAGTAGATGACAGCATTTGGGCCAGCATCGAAAGTGTAGGCACAAACCGTCCGGCCAACAACACGGTTGATGTCGTGCACAAGGCGAACGGCAGCACGAGATACGTCGTTCATGTAGAAGATAGGGGGCCACGAGTCGAGGCAAGTGGCGTGGAAAGTGTTCGAGTCTCGCATGGTAATCTCCGCAAACTCGTGGAAGTTGCGGGTTTGAATAGCGGTCTCAATGGCATCCATACGCTTGGGAACAACGTTCAGTACACGCTCAGCGAAAAGGGCCGAGGTGGCCACAGTGGTCTGCATTCCCTCGGTGCTGGGCACATCCTTCTTCTCGGCACTGACGACCAGAACAAGAGCCCGCATCTCAGGCCAGTGGGTTGCCGGAGCAACTTCCTCAGCCAGGCTGTCGCTTCCATCGGCAAGCTCACCCGTGCGCCATGCGACATACCCACCCATCAGAGAGCGGCAAGCAGACCCGGAGCCTTGGCGCGCAATGCGGCTCAGCTCCTGAGGCGACTGGGGCAGTTCGTAAAGGTCAGCGACGGCGCGGACCAACGCTGCGAAGCCAGCCGCAGAGCTGGCCAGACCGGCAGCAGTGGGGAAGTTGTTCTCGGAGACGATCCGAAGAGGGTGGGCGGAGAGCTTGGGGAGCGAGGAGTCGCCATCCTCAAGGGCCTTGCGGAGGGCACGAAGGCTGGAGATACAAGCGAGTGTCCGCTTGGAAGACTGGATGTCCTGCGGGCTGCCGTTCAGGTTCAGGGTGTCCGCAGGTGGGTATTCGGCAGAGCAAGAGGCAGTGGTCAAGGTACGGAGAGAGCGCTGAGAAAGTGTAACAGAGAGGGAGGAGTTTGTGGGGAGGTTAAGAATAGTATCACGCTTGCCCCAGTATCTAGAATACTTCTGTTAAAACAGAACTATTTGGTATAAATGAGATGAGGGGTAATCAGCGGCATACTTGATGACAGCAATGTTTACCGGAGCGGTAGTAGTGGCCCGGTAAACAGTCTGGTTTGATGTAACAGTCTGGTTTGATGTAGACGCCATTTTTGCTTTGAATGAATAGAAGAACAAATTTCTAAAGAACTATAGGAGACACGAGGGGAGATTTACTTCTTAGGGGGATTGTTGATTTGGCTGGGCGGTGAGGGGGCAAAATAATTTCTACGGCGTAGTTCTAGTTCCGCGGATGCGCAGTTCGTCCTCCAGTCATTGACCTCCAATTAGTATTCAACAATGGGAGCTGCAGCAAGTACGCCCTCCGCACCTTCAGTGGAGCCACCAGCAGCAACTTGTCCTGTGGACCACAAGACTCGTGAGATTTGGTTGCAACAAAATAGCAACTCACCTCATCCTACTTCCGGTGTCCCTGCCGAACAGGGACAACCACGTGCCAAAGCACAACGACCCCTATCAACAGACCGCGAAGTGAGCACTATCCCTAGAGCTGGTGATTTCAGCTCAGCAAGTGCTTGCCCCGAGGCCAACAAGGGTTCTCCATCCCCATACGCCGCATCGCATGGTAGCCCGTCCAATGCCGAATCCGAGACTGGCCGCGATGAAGCTACTGGAAATTGGATCTATCCGTCGGAAAAACAGTTTTTCGAGGCCTTGATGCGCAAGGGTAACACTCCTGGATCCACTGCCTCGGCCTCAGAGCTCGCGACTTCCGTAGCCTCCATTATCCCCATTCATAATGCCGTCAATGAACGCGCGTGGGATCAAATCCTCGAATGGGAGAAAAGGGGCCCCTCGGCTGACCCTGGGAGCAAGAAATGCGGAGGCCCAAAATTATATTCTTTCCGGGGACTTGGAGTCGATCCACAGTACCTGAGCCCGCGTGCGCGAATCAACGGATGGCTTGGCTACCAGCACCCATTTGACCGACATGACTGGGTTGTGGAGCGTTGTGGTGGTGAAAAGATTGAATATGTTATCGATTTCTACCAGGGCAAGCCATCGGAAGGCAATGCAACCCCATCAGGTCTGGCTGCCAATGCCAAACCCGGGAAGCTCAGTTTCTTCCTCGACGTTCGGCCCAAACTGAACACTTACGAAGGTTGGAGGTTGAGGTTCAACCGCTTCACAGGTCTATGAAGGCATCATTGATGGTCGTCTTCTGGCGGAATATGCTTTCGCACTGCACATACAAAGGCGACAACGGAGCACGGGCAGTATTTGGGACCCAATTGGGTATATTTTGCATGTACAACACATATCATTCTGTACGATATCAGGCTACAGGATTAAGGGACAGTGATGAATTAATGTTCTCCATTCCAATACACATCGGATTGGCAAGGAATGCGCAAATCAGAAATAAGAGAATGAAATGAAGCGAAAAGGTGAGATGATTGACTAACGGAAATGCAATCATGCAAGAGGGATATCGTGCGCATACATGACAACATTAAAGATGAAAACCGTGATGGTAGCCAATAAACAAGAACGAGGAAAATAAGAGAGATCTATCCGAGGACAATTGCAAGCACAATAATAGCAAGGATAACAGCAAGAATCACAAAGAGACAGCAGGCTCTGTTGCGCGCATTCTTCTGATATCTGCTAGCACTGCGCAATTCGACATTGGCGCCTCGTGTGTCCTGGGTGACATTTTGGACATTCTCGCTGATGATATCCAACTGCCCTCCTTGTTCCGTAACGATGTGCGCGACATCACGGAAGAGCTCGTTCAGCTCTCCCACACTTTGTTCAATGTTCCGGATCTCTGCCTCACGCTCGATGATCAAGGACTCTTGGAAGTCCACCTCGCCCTGATTCGCCATACGGTGTTGCTCCTCCAATAGCTGCTCTTGTAATTGGACATCGTTGTCGGCAGACGGTTGCTCGCCTCCTTCGATAGCTGTACGGGCAGCAACTGCAGAAGCGCGCTGTTTCTCGAGTGCACGACGCTGAATAGTTTGGAACTCATCCAAGGTGGCCTTGAATTCGGACGATAGCTTCTGCTGTGTCCATTTCTGGGAGGGCTATAAGTTGGGACGTTAATAAGAAATTCTCGCTAGTGGATAAAATTAGATGGATCATACATTGACGTCCTCCCATGTCTGGACCTGTTTAATCCCTTCTCCTACATCCCTAAACCCGGTGCGGGTCTCTTCAAGCAGATTATGAACTCGCTCGCGCACACGCTCTGTATCGCGTTTGGTTCCAAGAAGGGCAATTTGGTTGGATAGGCGAGAGATGTTCGATGTCAAGGTAAATAGCTGATCTGAGAGCTGCTCGGCCAGATGGTCGAAGTCCGGATCGTCACGGTATTGCGGGTCTTCAGCCCTGCGCATGGTGGTAGGCTGAGCCTCCAACGAGTTTAGCCTGTCAAAAGACATTCTATGTGTAGTGGAAAAGCAATTAATGTGTGCTTAAAGTGAAGGTAGAAGAAGACTCGATACCAGATGAGTTATCTGCAGTTCCCTGCTGCCTTTGATAAGCCGCGTTGGTGCGCAGACCGCCCTCACATGACGTACTATGCAACTACTAGGCTCGATATAGACTAGCTCCTGGGACAATGCACTTTGCGCCACATATCACATGATGAGACGTGGCTGGTGTGTTTTGATGCCTCAAAATATTCCTAGGTGGACCTCGCCGTTGATTCTGTCCGACCAGCTCAACACAATCAGCTGTCAGCCGTGGCTATTCGTCAACACCGTCACTAGCCCGCCAATTCCGTTCTCCAGCTCCCGGAGCTCGCCATATGACCGACATTCTGATCATGCTCTAATCTTCAACAATCTCATTCTCTTCCACGAGCGCATCCCACTCCCAAGCTGACATCATGGCTGTTGTTCAAACTCGGCCGTACAGGCGAATTTTGACTTCGGCCTTGCACCGAAGATTTGTCCATGCATCTGCACTTTCACTTCTGGTCTCTTATATCATCGCAATTGCGATCGGAGAGAAATCGTCCTGTGAGTACATCGCAACCTTATTGGGTCGAGCCTCGAAGGCTCAGCTTCAAGTCCTGAAAGTACAAAGAACTGATAAAACTATCCTATGCAGTTTTCTGGCTATGGTTTCCCTTTGGTGGTTGCGGTGTTCGAACTGTGCTACTTTTCATATCTTCGCTCACCATTTTTGTTCTCCGCGTCAGTCAAATGCACATCGGCTCGAGAACAGCTAGCTCCTCGTTCGGCACCTTGACATCCTTCACTCTGTTACAAATCGCGCAAACCTTCGGCTGGTACATCTTTTCGGCATGGTGGTTCACTCTGATTTATGTATGGTCGTCTTCGAGTGATTCCAACCTCGAGCTTGTGAAACGGGGCAGGTGCGTTGAAAATCCTTCAAATGACTGCGATCGGGACTAATGAGATACAGGCCACACGAGCGACCGACCCTGAACGAAAGGCCGATTTACCTTCATTCCTTCCATATGTTTCTAGCATGCGTGCAAGCAGTGTTCCACCTCTACTACGACTACGACCGCATTGCATTGCCCATCGCGGAGCAAAGCTCCAGAACAAATGACGAGCGTACCCATCCAGTACCGCCAACCTCCAAGTTTCTACAGGGTACTCTGCTGCGAGAATTGGCAGCCGGGGCTCTCAGAAGCGTTACTGTTGCTACAGCGTCTCTCGTGGTATACCCCATATTTTTCAGAAGCTTTGCTTGGAGCTGGTCTTTGTACTTTGCCAAGCTCTTTTGGAGCTTCCCGAGATCTGCAGCCGAGCCTCAAAGCTTCATTCCCTCGATTTTCCCCTACTTCTTCTTTGGAACCTTGGTCCCCGGAGTGTTGCTTGTCCTCTCCTGGCAAACCGCCAACCTCTTCTATTCTGTGTTCATCGGCAAGGAGCCTTTGAAGCGGGGCCAGCCACTCACAACAGAAGCCAAGGATCCCAATGGCAGTCTTCTTAGTGGCCTCAAGGCGAAGAAGGAAGTTGTCAAGACTTTCGCGCTCTGGGAGCTCAGTCTCATTAGCCAGCGCGTTCCGGACCGCCGAAAGGCAATTTTCAATGAAATTGATCGCGAGGGTGGTTCGACTTGGTCCCAAGTTCTTGCTTGCACTACCAATGTAATCAAGGCCATCAACACTCGCATCGAGGAAAGCAAAAATCCCGCGCCTGTTACCAAGCCCTTACCGCAAGCCGAGAGATCCGAGCCTATTCTTCAAACTCTCCCGCGACTTTCGGAACCGATCAAAGATGACCACATCTTTACTACTGCCCCGAAGGCTACTTCACGTCAGGACAAATTTGGCGATGCATTTAGCTCGGCGGCTAAATCAATCGGTCAGTCAGAAGACTGGACTCCAACTGCGCGAGCCCGAGTTCGTGATGTTTTCGACCGGGCATCATCAGCAATGCTTAGCCCTGAGCAAAAACAGAAATATCTCGCCTCTGCGCAGAAGTTCAAGCTACTTACCGGCGGTCCCTCCACAACTCATAAACCCGAGGACATGAATCCAATTCTGGCACAGATTCTTCGTTCGCCTATCGGCCAACCTTTCCGTCAAACATACGCTCAACGCCTCTCTGCTATTGTTCTTGGCACACCAGAGTCCTCTTTATCCTTGATTGTGGATGCCGTAGAGTCCTTGACTCGACTCCTCGTTGCCAGCTTGGCCGAAGATCCATATGGCAAAGCTCAGGCCGATGTACCCTTAGCCGTGCGACTTTTGACCCAAACTACTCTCACCCTGGATGCATTTGCCCACCAGGGTGGATTGCATGCGCACTGGACCGATATCAATTTCCCGCCATCGAGCGATCCCCAGGCGCAAGCAGTTGCCCGTTTAGTTCCAGATGTTGAAATCGTGCTTGCTACACTTCGTGGTGGTCTCAAGGATCTACTGACGGCCTTCAGACCTTACTTGCGGGATATCGGTATCGCAGGCAAGGATTTGAGGCTCGCAAAGGAGGCAGCTGGCATCGACGGGGAGGCGGTGTTATGATCTATGTCTCTTTTCTGCCGCAATTTTTTAATGCTATATCTCATGATTTCTCTTCACAAAACTTCATGTATTGCTATTTCTCGTCCTGCCCTCTAGTCCTATCTAGATTGATATCAGTGGACAAATGCATGGTTAGGCGTTTTGTTAAGATGGGCGTGGTGGGTGTTGGTTGAAATGCAATATCAGCTTCAGTGAATCAATACAAGCTTTCCCATATTTCCATCAATGAGATCTTCTTGAATTCCAATTAATTTGTAAAGAGATCCCTGTCGGCGAGCTGAGATACCACTCTGCAAGAGCCTTGAACGCCATCGAAGTTTCCTCGGGGAAATTGTACAGCTTAGTAGTACGTAGGACGAGGGCTTGGTCGTTGAAATAGGACTCAAAAGCGCGGGCACGTTTGCCCCTGAATGAGATTAGAAAGATTCATAGAGTACGGTAAGCGACTATTCAAGCGACTATAGGAAGCAGAAAGGAAAATTAAGAATTACCGGTACCTTCCTATGCTAAAGAAGGTTTACCTTCCCTAGCTGGCCTAGAATTAAGCAGAGAAATGGTAAGAGCTCCCCACGAAAAATTATCCCATCCGTCATGTCAGTATCGTTGTATATAAAGGCTTTAGTGTATGAAATGTTTCCCACGAATATTCGTCAGCCTGGAAGTTCCAAATCGAGGCTTATCATCCGATGAAAATTCTTTTGAGGTTTGTAATAGCTAACACTTCCCATGCTATTAGACGTTATGATCTATTGGAGTGAGTGGTCGTCTCACTCTTGAGGTCCACGGAGGATATACACTCGTCGGGAACATATGACGACAAGGGGCCTGCTACTTTACGGACCTGTCGACATGGTCCTTGAAATAAGTATCCTCAAATGCCAAAGTTGAGCGGACTTCATCAATAACATCCTCTAGCTCCAACAGGACTCTGCGGTCCCTGTAATCGTGATTCAGCAGCTATGTTGATAAGACATGAGATGGGATGGATGGTGTGGATAGAGGGAGTTAGGAAATTTAAATTTAGCACCATAAGCGCCTTTTATCTCACTAGCTCTATTTCTATGAAGCATATATATAACCACGAAAGAAATGATGATCTAGAGAGTAATGTGGGGAAGAATGTCTATGGAAGTATGGATCACATGACATTGATTTCTCAATCAACACTAACCTCATCAAGTCCATCTACACTTGTTCAACACAACTCCAAGCAGCAACAGAAGCTCTAAAAAACTGGTAGCTTAGAGCAACCATTTTTCTTTAAAATTATGTCATTGACAAACGTCTACCATGTGCGTCGAGTCGCGGATACCTCTGCAAAAGCGTGTTTGATTTGTTACAAACCATCAACCAGTGTGATGATCACACCGGACAACAAGGTATGAAATCCGCTCTCAAACCTTTAATTTGGTGTACACTATTGTTTCTTCACTTAATATCCCATTTTTATACATGCGAAGTGGCTAATTCACCTAGGACTTCTTCTACGTCTGCCCCGCACATTTGCAAGACAAGAATTTCTGCTCTCCAATCGTCGACACAGAAGGCCAAGCAAAGCGCCTCAAGGAAGAGGAAATGGCCAAGGAGATCGAAAAAATAAAGAAAGAATATGAAGAAAAACAACGACGCAAGAAAGAGCGTGAGAAGGCCTCTAACAAGGATAATAAAGAGGAAAAAGACAAGGGCAAAGATAAGCCCAAAGATGAAGATAAAGCTGCATCTGATTCAAATGCAAAAGATGAAAAAGACAGAGATGATAAGGTTCGTGTCTTTCCGCAGCAAAGGAAATCAAGCATATACTTCATATGAACGTGTTTGCTGATTCTCCCTGCCAGATCGCTTCTATCCAGAAAGGCTCTGGGACAGAGACAAAGTCAGATGATTCGCCTCGAATCTTCTCCTTGCACAAGTATGTGGTGATATCGTGCTCATGATAGTAACTCTAACGGCGAAACAGGAATTTCTATCAGATGCGCATCGACCGGCTGCGCAGCATTGAAATGACGAAACGCAACCAGGAAAGATTAAGGCAACCTTCACTGTTTCCGTCTGTACCGTCGGGAAATCCTTAGATACATTCGCTCATATACTTGGGGAGTCAGTATGGGTAGTTCGAGATACAAACGCTAGATTGGTTCGCCCATCATCCTTTGCTGATCTGGCAGGCACAGTGAAGATCTATGCGAGGGGAAGGTGATACAAAACAAAGGCATGTCTGGCTATTAATTTAATATCTATGACTTTGCGCAGCATTTTTGATACTCCCATTAGTCACTGATTATCGAACCATTTTACTCTGTTTTGACAGGGTTGCGGAAAAGAACAGACGCAACCGTACTGAAATATCATAGGAGTTTTATTTCCACATCTATACATCTTCTATTCCTTAGGACTTAACACAATTATCCGCGTGTCATATAGTCCTCTGGCAAAAAGAAAGCTCAAAGTCATAGACGTGGTATTGGCCCCGGCACGGGGCAGACACATACAGCCCTAGAACTCATACAATGGGCCTCCATTTACAAACGGAATTCTGATCCTGCAGGATGCCGATTGCAGTAGTGAAACCTCCAAGCTGGTGACCCGCTCATTCTTAGCACGCATTTTTCTACGAGGCGTCCAACGAGACTACGTTTTTTAAATGAATATCCAGCCACTCTGGGGAAATGCATATGCCAGATCGGACATTGAATTTCTATTTCCTGCCATAAATGGCTCGGTGTCACGATGCTCTTTCCGTATTGCATGACCTGGAGGTGTGGGTACAATAAGCACTAGTCAACTAGAGTGGTCCACAAACCCATCATAGGAACTGCATCAGCCCTAGTGGGCAGCGTACTCGGTTTGTTCCTGTGCGTTTCGATAGAACCATTATTTGTATATATGCTGCGGCCTTAAGTTCGTATACGTGATGTTGGAATGAACTCTTCGTGTCTGTAGACTGCCATGGTACATATACCGATATTTGTACTCTCGCCTCCGCGTCGAGACTTGCTCCAACTCACTCTTTGTAGTCTAGAGCTCAGCTGTGCACTCGCACCTACTAGTTCGAACTGTCGTCTCTATAATTGTTACGTTTCTCGCCTTAGCTACTAATTAATAATTACATGCTAGTTATGCCGTCGTTTGTGTTAATGTACTATGCCATCTCAATGCGAGTCCTTATACGGAGTACATAGCCCGCAACATAGACAACTATACCCACAACACTTCAAGACCGAGACAGACGCGTGAGATTCAACTCCATTTAATAATACAGCTGCCTGGAAAGGACAATATAGAATTATTGAAGAAGCGTGTCTCAAATTGGCCGATTGAATGCTGCCTGGCAGGATGAATAGTGCTTTACTAGACCACGCGGCCAACTAAACTAGCGCCATTCATCTAGGAGGCTTATAGAAAGTGCTGAGATAAAATGACCAACTTAGGTAGACACGATTATACCTCGTATACCTCGTATATATTACTCCATAGTATATTGACCGACACTCTTACTCATGTGAGTATAGTAGTTAGTAGTTAAATGGTATAGAAGTGCTTTATTTAGCTAAAGTACCCGGCAGCCTATAATTAACTAGTTATCCAGTAGCCGACTAATTCAAGATGTCGATGAGACACTAGGCTTTTCAATCAATAGATGCGCAGATATCATACAACGAAGTAAGACTGTTGTAGTCATAGTTACTGTTTTGAACGGCAAGCTCTTATAATATAGATTATCCAGATATAAATAAGCCACTATACTCCTATCATCCATTAATCCCAGACAGACCTGAAACAAAGTTAAATGCCAGCGCTAAAACCGCATCTATTGATAAACTATGTAACAATGATGCGAGTCTTGGAAATGGTATCTGTGCATTTAATAAGCCAAGCCAGACCGGATGGGAACTCCACTCCACCGGGAGCTCCCCCTGCAAGGCAATGTGCACTGCCCACCCCCACAGGGAAAGGGTTGCCAATCACGGTATAGATTTGGCAAGTATGTGCCGTCTAGTTAGCCTGTAGTGCGTAGGGGCACCAATGAGAGGTGGCAGACTAATTAGATCTACGATTAGCAAGAACTACACGACTAATGTATGCTATTAGCGATGTACATAGTAGTAAAACCCCCAATTAGAAGACAATATAAGGTCTTCGTTGAAAGATACAAGATACAATAACCAATACATACCAGACAGATACCCGTAATACCAATACACATACCGACAACCAATCGGGAAACCCAGGAAACAGACCCGCTTTGCACAGCCTCCTTCTGCTTCAAACCTTGGAAGTCGAAGGGGGGGGAAATGAATCGGTCAATCCCAGCGTCATTGGCGTTACGCTGATCCTTAAAACATTCCTCAAACTGACAGCGCTTCGGTGAGTGGGGCCACTTTAGGAAGAAACATCGAAGTAAAGAAACTCTGGAGCGAAAAAGAGGAAGAAGAAGATAAGTGGAGTATGCGTTTGCGTGGATCTACCCTTTTGTGGGCTTGGTGAGAAACTCAGGGTTGTGCTTGGCGCGCGATTAACTACCATTTTTGTCTTGGCTGGGCGTGGCTCGACTCGCCGGGAATAATAAACACGAGTCGAGACTTTGGCACGTTGGTATGCGGCGCAGCCCTAGGGTAGGTTGGGTAAGCCGGTCCCGACTTCAATTGGTTACCATGTACGATTCGAAATAGGGCTTTGGGTCTGTCTCATATCGCCGATGCTGTATTACTCTCTATCTTTGAGTTTGTGCAAGATGCAGGTTTTGATTTGTGGGACATGGCTCCTAACCAACGGGGGTGGTGAATACGGATCAGAGATGGATGGCTAGGTACATGGGCTAGGTACATGGTGGCTTGAGGCGGACATGGCTCGTATGTTTGGGATGGATTGATATCATAAGTGCTGTACAGATCAGCAGGGGCATGTCCGCTGGCGTGCCACCTAATTCTTGCTTTGTAGATCGCTGGATGGAGCACGGAGGGATCTCTTGTCGGATTCAGCGGCTTGTCTAGAAAGGTCGCAGTGTGCTCGAGCCTCACTATGCCATTGTCGCTGCCTGTGAGTAGAATGGAATGAGACCAGGCAGTCATGTTCTTATCGCCAGCGACAATGTTCACTCTCCACGTGGGTAGGAGGTGTTCCCAAAGAGTAGGTGCCTCAATTATGACCCAGCTGGCAAGAAATGATGGCTTCCAAGGGTCCCTCAGGTCCGAGCTCAGATGTACCACATGTCACTGACGACAAGGCGCGTGAGCGCCCATGGTTGGCACACGATCATCTAGAACCGGAAAAAACCCATAAATGAACCATAAACAAATGTAAGTTGGAGCTGTAAGCTTTCATAACTCGTAAAACTATGTATGCATGTATGGTGTTCATCATTCATCTCAAAGATTGCCACGCCCAGAGTCATTAGCTGGCAGGGCCCGCATTCCCGGAGGAAGACGGATGGCAGGGTTAGCGCGAGCCATGTTGACCTGGTATGCGATATCGACGCGGGCCTTGGTCAGACCGATGGCTGGCACGACCCAACCACCACAGCTGCATCGAAGACCCTGCCATGCAAACTTGCCGACATTAGACCCGCAGACAGGATTAGGGCAAGTGAGACGCCCGGAGAGGGGGGCATCGTCAGGATGAGCGCCGTATGTTGTATCCGCGCCAGCATCAGCTCCGACCTCAGATGGGAAGAGACTGGGACGCATCCAGGTCAGGGGGTGGAGGAAGACATGCCCGCAATCGGCAGTTGCTGAGGACTTGGCAGTGTTTTTCTTCTCTTCTTCATGCGGGATGATGAATGGAGTCGTTGCCAATTTGGTTCTGTGATGGGTTTAGTTTTTCTGAATATGGGTTTAGATCTTCAACTGTGGAACTAACCTGCATTTTCGACATTTAATCTCGACCGTTCGACCGGTAGGGTCTTGGGATTGAACGGGCTGTTCATCTTCAAATCGCACAGACTTCAACTCTGGGGCACGGCCACACGCTACACTTCCTTCGACATCGCGGCGATAAAGCCAGCGCTTATACGATGGGTGGTCGGTGACCTCATCTGGGCAGCCCATCTCATGGTACAAATTCAGCTGTTCCATGAAGCCATCGTTTGGCTCGCATAGGGGCCTGCTTTGGCGGATCAGCGCAAGGGCAGTTTGCGGTGTGAGTGCTGCCGGCTGCCGGTGGAGCAGGTAGGCGATGCAAATGGCCGCGGAGCGGGACTTCCCCATCGCACTAGATCATATTAGCCAGTGTACATCTTTCTATGATAAGCAAGACTAGGGGCAAGGCTTGTGGGCTTCCAGTAAAAGGGTCGGGCCAACGCGCATCAGAACCTTTTACGGGATTCTTCAGCCACGTGTAGATCGCACTTAGATCGCACTTGATCGGATACGCAATGACGTAGGAGGCACAAAGCCACTCGAGAATAGCATTCCGCAAGAGGAATAGGAACGACTGAAGAGCCGGGACAGACTTTCCGCCAGTAAAACTGAAAATTTTGCGTTTTGACTTACCAGTGCACGAGTACACCTCCACCACCGTCTAGGCCGGACTGAATAAACTTGATAGCGGCGGGGATTTGTTCCAATAAATTTTCATCGTCGACATCGTCAAGTCCTATGGAAAGATGCTGGTAAGACTTGAACGTCTCCATTTCCTCAGCTGGGTTGAGACGCAGCACCGAGAGAACATGCGAGATATCTGCACGTGCCAATGCTGCTTTGTTTTTGGCGCTTAATATGCTACAATGGCGCGTTAGCAATGAATAAAGACCGCAAATTAGGAACTGGCAATTCCATCTCCAGCCTCAGCTCCATTTTAGAAACATCTGGGCAAGGATTGTCTGTTAGCGAAGTGAGACCAACCCTCCGACATAGATATTGTGGCCTTTTATTTGATTCATGGCCATTTTGAGATATGGTGGCTGCACGTTGACAGCAGCAGTATGTTCTGTTGATGGCGACAGAAAAATACAGAATTTAGAAGCTCAGCTCCAGTGCCAGTTTGATAACTTGACTCTTTTTTTCGTCCTAGATCGCAAAGGCGGAGGTTGAGCCTCGGCGCTGCCAAACTCAAAAAGTCTGATAGGGCAAGGGTATGACAAAGCAGGTGACTTTGATGCCTCAGGCAAATATATTGATTTTCCGATTTTCCGATCTAGTATAGTTGTCAGTTGATTTGAACTCCATTTATTAGTCCTCGAAGATGCACGAGTACAACATAAGTACAGCTGGAAGAGAGTGTGGATTTGTATACAGCGTGGCACTTTGGTGGTCATCCACTATGAGGATCTCCCCCACTCTACGGAGTAGGGCTGTCCTAATTAAGTAAATTAAGTACAGGATTACAGTGTCTACGTTGTAGTTCCAGGTGTTTCGTGCACAGATAGATTAAATTACAAAGAAGTCTAGCCGAGCGTTTTCCGAGCGTCATTTACATCCAACAAAGGTCAAACAATTGACGTCGTTAGCTGATGATATGATTCGCTACGCGAGCTGCAAGGGGGGGGGTGCTCACGGGGCAACAAAAAAGGAAGCTAGATTTAGGCTTGGTTAGGCTTACCGCGGGGAACTTGGACCTAAACTGATCAGGAATGGAGCCATAAACGGGGACGAAGCCATATACGGCCTCGCTACTCCGTACTCCATACGGAGTATATAAAAACGGCTAGCTTGTCCCGCATCACATTGACTAGAGGCGTGACACGCGCTTCTAGGCTGCAGCCCTCTAAGGCTTAAGCTGCCTGCGCCTCAGGAGGTACGGAGTACAATGCAGCAATACACGGGCTCTTGCAGGGCTTGGTTTTTGCTGACGGCCTGGGCAAAGACTGGGCATGTCAGCCGAAGGCGGCCGAACTAAGGAGTACAAAATCCGTCAACCCCTCCCTGCTGACGGACTAAGTGTTATTGCTGCCTGTCACTGAAAAATGCGGAAACGCCTCGATGCAGTTGTGTAGCTTACCTAGTCAGCCGTCATCCGTACTAAGTTAACGCCTCCTAGAATATCAACTAGCTTGACGATGACGATCGATGGAAAATACATACATACATACTGGAGCCTGAAACTTATTAAACTGGTCTTTGGTACGAAGTACAACATACAGAGGATGAATCACTGTAGAGAGGTATTAACCTCCCGCCAAGAGATTCACTACCAAGCAATTATAAAACCCTGATGTCGAGCTACCTAACGGAGAAAGCCTGCCTGTTGGAAGAAAATCATTACTGCGTACAGACTAAGATGCTTGATCAGAAGATCCGATCGTCATACGCGTGATAAGGCTCCAGGGGTATACATATAAATCTCCCACCCGATTATAGTCCACACATATATTGTATCAATGTAGACTAGAACTGAAGTCTAAGTACAAGGATGGATTGCGGTATGAAATATACACCATTTCCATTTAGCGATATTTCCCAAAGAAGAAACCCAAAAAGAGATTTCGTTCTCGAAGCTGATGTGGAGCAGGGAATCCGCTTACTCAGCCCTGCCCCCTGCAGCCCTGGAGGGTTTGTTCCAACGTTCTTATTTCTCTTCTCCCCTTCATCGCCAAAACCTAGGCCATTTTCAGTGATTTTTCCAACCGAATTGCATGCAGCATGTCTTGCTCGATGGATATTTGATCATACCACAAGCGTCAAGGTTCACACCCCCCTACGCCCAAATGACAGGCGGACCGGCAGTGTGGCAGTGCATGCAATGCCAGGCGCCAAGTGGGGGGCGCTAGTAAATCAGTGGGTCGAAATGTCCAACGACTGCATCGTCCGCTTTTTTTATGTGGAGGCAAAAGAATGTTCCCTAATGAATGTAGGGCCCCCGAATCCTCCGAACGCACAAGATCTCGTGTATACTCATCGTACCACGAGTTGCACATGTATCGTACAATGTACACGTACTTGCGCGGCAGTTCAGGATCAAATAACCCCGATTAACCGGGGGTGTTGTCGCATGCGCCCCTTGGCTGGGAGATATTAAGCCTAAATGCCAAGAGTTCCAAGCCCTGGTGTGTTCTCACTGGTTGCCAAGCTGCACAAGACCGTGCCAATCTATACTTCATTCTCCCAAGGACTCGGCGGGATTGCGGTACCCCTCTCTATGAACAAGTTTCGATTCTAGAAAAGCATAAACCATGGTTCCTAGGTGTTTCTGTCGTTGTCGGGGCTGGGTTGGTCTCACCGAAGGACCTTTCACCTTGGCGTAGGGCTAATAAAATACAAATTTTGTGTTTTTTGGCATGAGACTTGGTAGAAGGTGAGATTAAAGAACGTTATATACATCATCCGCTGGGTCGCATTGCGAGGCGTCCAATATACGAGAAACCCCCACCTATCCGCACGGCCATTCGGCAATGTTCTGGTTGGCTTCCATGATCCCGTCAAATAATGTGAAGACTCCATATGGGGTAGGATAGTGCGTCACATAGATCAGCAGGAACTGTTGGAACTTGGAACTTCTGGGCCAGTCTATTGATTCCCGGTTATGGACTGGACCATATATTGGAGCTATAGAAGTGTATCGGATATCTACAACATACGTAAAGCAAAATTACATGTGTTAACGCTAAGCCTTGTGCCCTAAGAACTGTTGTCATTCCAACGTGGCTTCCCACGCAAGATCCAATGAGATAATTGTCAATAATCTAATGTTTAATTCGACCTGAATACCCATAACTACCATCTATACCCCGTAGAAGCAATCCATTGGAAAATACACAACGTCCGTAATGGTATGTAACAGCCATGACCCATATATCCTCGATACATACATATACGCCCTTTCCACGTCACCCAAAGGGCAGCCCTGGCCCTGCCTGGCCTGCCTGGCCTGGCTTGGGATGTTTCGATTCTTTTTCTTTTTCTTTTTTCTTTTCTTTTTCGCCTCTTCGTCTTTGATTAGTTGAAACCTTCAAATCTTCATTTTTCCCTTCTCCCTTGAGGATGAGATCACCTCAACTTGCCCCCCTCTCTTTGCCTGAATTGGATCCAATCGCTTGCACCGCCCGAATTCCTACCCGATACGATCTGGGCGCATTTCAATTCTCACCTTTTCTCTTTTTGATTTGACCTTTGGTTTTGATCTTCAGCTCCAGCGCCAGCCGGCCTTTCCTTTTGCCCTTTTATTTATTTGGGCTTCAGCTAGTGGGGTTGCCATACTTAGAGTGTGTGTATTTCTTTATACTCAAATACCGGGGCTCCATGGCACCATTCTAACATGCCCTAGTTCTAGCTGTGCTATTCTTTTCTATTCCCCATTAAACATGTGTGCATCTCCCCATTGAGTTACAGTGTGGCCAATTTCTATGGGACACAGACCCGGTTCTCCGTGTGTCACTTGCGGGAAAACGTTTCATCTTATGAGGCGAATCGCCGAACAAGGGTCCCGAGGTAGGTCTTCTTCAGCCCTATTCTTCCTACTTTCCTACCCCGGTCTTTTATTATCACGTCAAGCCCACTTTCAAATCATCTGACGCTCAAAATAGACTCACAAGACTTTTATCACCTGCATGAAGTCCTCTAACATTGTCCTATAACTACTCTTCGACTCAAGTAGGCAGAAGCTGGACCTTCTGAGAAACTCCTTCTCGGAGTGTGAGGCTGGTGAACGGCCCGCTTAACAATCTGAACTGGTTTCACGACCGACATTTGCACTCAACTGGATTGGGTTATTGCTGGGATAATTGAGATCTTGATTCGACCTGCTTGTTCCGATTTATATCAAGCTCGACTCTTCTGCTTTACTGGGTTTCTCAGCTGGATGCGTGCCCATCTTGATCTCGATTCCGGCTCTATGTTCTGCGTCTAGAATGGACCTTCGATTTTCTCAGTCGAGCTTCTATGATTTCAGACAGCACAGACGCCATTCCGAAAGATCCCAATACGCTATGCCCGAGCTGACCGTATCATCTCACGGCCCGTTACCTATAGCCCCACGAAATAGAGCTACTATGAAACCTGCGCCTCCGCCACTTCCGCCCCCATCCAGAATCCCCGCTTTGGAGATGGGCCATGACCCCGGCTGGCAGTACGCAAATTCTCAAACTCCGACTTCTCTACCGTCTATCAACCCGGGCTCAAGTCTGTTCGGAGGTCATCGACGGCCGGTAACCGCCTCACAGGGTGATCCAATGCAGATAGACGAGTTAGAGGGGAGGCAGGGAGCTCCACTCTCGCGGAGTCCTGAAACTCAGATCCAGATCCAGCCACCGCCGTCAGCTACAGACGGATTTCCAAATTCCATGTCGATCATCCCGAATCCGACAGGTCCAGTGTAAGCGCACTTAATGCGCGAGGAGTGCGAACAACTTGGTTTCGCAGTACCGCGCTTTTCTATATCTGATTGCTAACACATTGATAGTTTGAGTGGCGAGCGCGAATTTTCACTGCGTAGTGTCAAAGACTCATCAAATGCCTACGATCAACATCTATTATCCAAAATTGGAAAGCCTCAAATAGCAAAACCTCCGTCCCCCGGGGGATCTATCAGTCTTGGAGACAGCCGAAATTCGCTCTCTGCACTTACAGTTCCTTTACGAAGCCCAAGCAATCTGCCATCACCCGGGCCTTCAGAAGGGTCAACGCTGGATGTGAAATGGCACAATAGCCCTCAGTCTGCGGGCGTTTCCCCAAGGACAAATGTCAACTGGAGAGAGTATGTCGAAGGCCGAAGCCCAAGCGTGGAGAGCAATGCACCATCAGCACTGGATTACGACCAAGGATCTTTCCGACGCCGCTATCGTGGAACAACGCCCCAGCGAGAAGATAGCATCAGTCTACCGAGCCGATCGAACCGTGGAAGCTATGACCAGGGCGTTTTTTCAGATATCGAGGGAGAGTTTTCGGCCGATGAGCCGGCACCCCCACGACAATTCATTCTTCGAGAGCCCACACCGCCGTATCCGGATTCTAGACAGGGCATGAAACGACGGGCATCCTCACCTCCACGTGAGCCGATAAGCGACGATAGACATACCTTGCACATCGCGACGAGTAACGGAGACTTGTCTCAGCGAAGACTCAGTGGTCATCCGTTCACTAACACACTATCGGTCAACCCCAACTATCCCGCGAGTCAACGAACCCTCTCAACCGGCTCGTCCTTGAGCATCCGGACCTCGGGCTCGTATTCGTCTACGTTGTCTATTGGAGGTAGCAGTATGACCAGCCTTTCTCCGTACGATCGGCCGTCTCCAGGTGGTTTTTCACCAAGCTCCGACCTCGATACTTTCCACGAGAAATCAATCCTCAACCCCAGTCCTCCTGCGGCGCTATCTCACGCTACCCTTCCAAGATTCCCAGGGCCTGCGTCGT
Organism: Penicillium roqueforti; assembly: GCF_015533775.1. Taxonomy (NCBI): domain Eukaryota; kingdom Fungi; phylum Ascomycota; class Eurotiomycetes; order Eurotiales; family Aspergillaceae; genus Penicillium; species Penicillium roqueforti. The sequence goes on from NW_024067585.1 coordinate 286,417, forward strand.
TAGAACCGCCTGCGACGGATTCCACTGGAAAGATGTCTGTCCCGACTATTATGAGTTTGCCAAAGCCAGCCACGCCGAAGATCGGCGGGCTTTTCATCTGCGATTGCTGTCCAAAGAAACCCAAGAAATTCGACAGCCCAGATGGCCTGCGGTAAGTTGACCGAGACGTCTTCATTTATGATCCATACTAATTTAGACAGTGCACACGAGATGGAGAAACAGTACGCATGCGCCTACTGCAACCACCGCTTCAAGAACAAAAACGAAGCCGAGCGACACCAAAACTCCCTCCACCTCCGACGCCATTCATGGTCGTGCGCCGCGCTCGTGACTTTCCAAGCAGCATTCCACCCCTCAGGCGCACAGGCCTGCCAGACCAGTGCCGGGGCTGCGCGTGACACCTGCGGCTACTGCGGGGAGGAATTCCCCAATTTCCCACAGGCAGACTGGGACCAACGATTCGAGCACCTGACCACCGTGCACAAATTCGGCGAGTGCAACAACGCGAAGAAATTCTTCCGCGCAGACCACTTCCGACAGCATCTGAAGCATAGCCATGCTGGCACGAGTGGAAAGTGGACTAACATCTTGGAAAATGCTTGCATGAAAGAAGAGCAGCCGCCGGAGCCTCGCGAGCCTCGGGGACCAAAGGATAAAGCTGCTTCTGGCCCCCAGACTGGGTCATTGACGACCAATGCCATCTCGGAAGTTATTAGTGAGCAATGACAATCAATAAGTCGTGTCTCCCTTGATCGCGGATTTGCTCTTCCTTGTGGCATCCGGCTACAAGACGGTTTCCCGCAAACGGCTCTGTGCTGTTAATCACATTTGCCAGTTCATACTCTGCAGTTAGATGATAGTCCACCCTCGTGGCATCGTCTACTCTTTTTGGATATCGAGACTAAACTCATTTGCATTGTATTTGCAATCATGGGTATTAAACTAGAATTCTGAATCTCCACCACATACCTGTTCATAAAAAGACAGCATCACCTCAACATCAATCAACAACAATCTCACTCTCATCACACCGGGGACATTCTCATCTCACAAACAAAAACAACAAAAACAAAAGCCTCTCATATTCATTCTAGAAAAGGCAAAGTGAGACAAGACACTTAAAAAAAACCCACACAAGGCCAAAAACAAGCCTGAACTCACGACCTGAAACGAACATTTTTGAAACATTTCCTTTTCCACGGAAAGAGAAAGGGGGGAGGGAGGGCGAAGGGAGTTTATAGTCGGGACTGGGATCTTTTTTTCAGGATCAATAAAAACCTCTGTGTATACCCCGGTTGCATTGCATTGCAATGGGGAGGATTTTCCTTTCTCATTCTCATCTCATCTCATTTTTTTTAAAAATTGGAGTCGGTTTCTTGGTTGGTTCCTCGACTGGGTGGACTGGAATACAAGGATGAATGGAATACTGGATGGAATACCTGCGTTCGGTTTGTGTCTATTCTGGTTTTTGCTGTTCTTCTAGGCTCTTATATATATTCCCCCGCCTGTTTTATACATACTTTGGATGGATGGAACTGTGAGGCGAATGGAGGGGCGTTGTATATATATTCTTTTTCTTTTGCATGGTAGCCTGAACGAAATATGTGGCTTTATGCCTTTTTCTCTAGTTATTTTGGTTCTTTCCAGGATTCGCTGGTAAGTAGACTTTTCAGTATTAAATGTAAATCCTCATTTTGATATACAGATACACCTAGTGAGTAAGTAGGTAATGTTCCACTAGAGAACAAAGTAAAAGCACAATTATTCAAACACAAGACTCTTGAACCCATCTAAATCTAATAGAAAAAACAGCCTGGCCCAACCCAGAAGGAAAAAAAAAACCCCCAACCAATCTCCACCTACTCAGTAACACTGTCCTTAATACTCCGCAGCGCACTCAACTTATGCTGAGGATCAATAGCAGCAGCCATCTGCGCCCGACGCCGGGCATCAGTCCAAACCATAAACTCGCCATACCCCTTCGGCATAACATGCACATCCTTCTCCACAAGGAAAGTATAGTTAAACATGCCCGTGGACTTCTTCGTGCCGTGCTCGACATCCCGCACCTTGGAGTCAACGCGCACCTGCACCTTGGTGTACTTGGTGCTATCACCCTCGCGCTCCTCGGGCTCCGTGTACGCAACCGTGGCGCGTAGGTACAGCACGCTGCCTACGGGAACGGGGTTCTCGAAGGTGCTGGGGTCGAGGGCGACGAAGTTTGGTCGCGCGTGTGCGAAGGACGCGGCGCAGCAGAAGGCCAGCTCGAAGGTCTGTTTTAGTAGGAAGCCGCCGAAGATCATGAAGTTGTGGCGGTTGCGATATTGGGGTTGCATGATCATGGCGGATTTGAGGACGGTCTCGCCCATGAATACCTGGTTTGCGGGGCGGGTAACTGTGCTTTGGGGGTCTGGGGAGGTTAGTATTTTTGCATAATGGGTAATGTAGTGGGTGAAAAGCGCTTACTTAAGTAGGACATCTCCTTTGTCCACATTGAGTGGATCAGGTTACTCTCTTCCTCGTCAGGTGCTTTCTCCAAGAGGCTGCGTGTGCGACGGGCCTTCTTGGCCTGGTAATTCGCCTCGCCCTTTTGGAAGAGGCGTTTTTCCTCTTCAGTTTCAATGATGAGAGGAGCTATTGAGACAGGCCTAGTTGGCTGTTAGTTTGTGTGTATCACGCCATAAGAGGAGAACATACTTCTTGGTAGCAGGATCCAGAGAGACCATCGTGAAAGCACAAGTGATCAAGACATCTTCAGGTTTCGCCGGCTGTCCTTCCGGGCGGGCCTTATTGACCTGAAGGGAGATTTCCAGACTGGAGCGACCTGTCGCATAGGTACATTGGCCGCTGAGCTCAAGGTCACAAATTTCCATCAGCGGATTCTCAATGGTGATCCGGTCACACGCCGCAGTGACAGTGGATACACCGTCACCTGTGTGACGGTAAGCAACGATGCCAGCTAGGGCATCGAGGTCCATCAGAAGCGAGCCCAATCTAATCGCAATCAGTCAAATGCCCCTTTGATATGTGGCTATCAAATACGCACCGAATATGCCCAGAGGAATTGAGATAAGAATCCAAAAGCCATTTGTCTTGCGCCAAAGGCAGAATCTACCAACCAGTCAATACCAACGGTTCCAACCCCACGATATAAAAATTTCATACGCACAGCACTGTAATAGCTATCCGACATCTTCTTCGGCGTGACATCACGCTTAATGCTCTCATCCTCATGCGGGCCAGGCTTCTGAGCCTCGCGCATTTGTGTCAACGCGTCGATCCACGGAGTCTTGACGCGCATGGGCATCCATGTTGGCCGGGCCGCTGCCTGCGACGGCGTGGAGTGAAAATCCTGGGTGTTGATGCAGGATGGCTGAGCTGCGACTGCAGCTCGCGCGGGCAGCGCAGCCAAGGATTTTGAGCGAGCGAGCGCTGATCTTCTACTGAGGCCGAACATTTTGATGTCGAAAGAAGGGGGATTAAAAATTAGATAAGGATGTAGATATCGGTCGATTGTACTCCGTACTCAAAAATGACGATGTCCCGAGGCTCTGACGTTACGGATGTCTCCAGTGACCAGGACAGATTTAATCACATGGTAGGTTGGCAGAACGTTACCGCCCTGGTCGCTGGACTTTTACAGTGAATTTACTGGCAATTTACTTGATTGTTTTGCTGATTTGAATGGCAGTTAGTTCTGTGGACTAAATTTCCTGGCAAATATACTGAAACCTACATATTCTAACGAGCTGAAGTGATAGCTCATGAGTCTATAAATTACGTATCTCATGGTCACTGCAGCGCGCCGTGAGATTATTTACCGGCTCCGGTGATTTTCGGCCCGGATAAGAGAAACGATGTCATCACTTCCGATTGGGACCCCGGGTTTTTATATTGTTCTGTAGATGTTTGCAGCTGAAAGTGACACCTCGAAGCACCTGAAATGGAATACAAAAATCTAAGACTAAAGAATCACAATCTAGGGACTCGATTATTGCTCCATTCAAGCTGTCGGCTAAAACAACTCCCGGTTGCCATGTGTATCTGTAAGGGTTCTTAGCAGTCTTGCAGTTCGGAAGAAGGTTGTTCTGTATCATGCAAAACTGAATACACTCATCCACAACTCCTTTTTCATTTCATTAAAATGCGGAGGGTATATCGTACGATGATTGTATCTTGGAGTTCATTTAAGCTTACATATAGAACCAAACTTTCCGATGGCCAAATAACGTCAAAATGAAGTCATCAATCTGATATTGGTTTATAACACTCACTTCAAGGCGATTAACTCTTTTTTTGCATCTATTCGAATTGACATTGACTTGAAGAACCTGGAATAAAAACAACAACATCTATTTCCAACATGAGTGACCCAACAAACCCGCATATCAAAGAGCGCAACACACCTCAATGGGGTCTCTACCAGCGAGAGAACTTCATGAAACAGAGAGAAGGAACGACACCACTTTTCAACACTGGTATGTTTTCAATATGATCTCTCCAAACCTACAGAAACCCTAACTCTTTTACAGACCCCCGGAAACTGGAAGAAAGAGCCAAAGAGAAGCTGACCGAGGGCGGCTGGTATATATACCTCCCCATCACACGAGCTCAAGATCCATAAGCTGACAAGAAGCAACAGGTACTATGCCTCCTCAAACGCCGGGATGTCAAACACGCACCTCGTAAACCGACAAGCCTTCTACCGCCACCGACTAATCCCGAACCAATTAATCGACACAAACAACCGGTCAACAAGAACAACAATCTTCGACCACAACGTCTCCGCACCAATTGGCTTCGCCCCGATCGGAATCAACAAGATCTACCACCCAACCGGCGAAGCAGCAGTCGCCAAAGTCGCCAAAGAGCTCAACCTCCCCTACTGCCTATCCACAGCAGGCAGCACCTCGATCGAGAAAGTCGCCGCAGCCAACGGGCCAACAGGCACCCGGTTTTACCAACTGTACATGCCGCACGACGACGAGCTAACCGTATCTCTGCTCACACGGGCATGGGAAAACGGCTTCGACGCGCTGATTCTCACGACGGATACGTGGCAGCTCGGATGGCGACACGACGACGTCGCGACGTCCAACTATGCATTCTACCGCGGGTTCGGCGCGGACTTGGGACTTACGGACCCAGTGTTCCGGAGCAGGTGTCTTGCGGACGGGATTGATCCCGATGTCGATATTGTCGAGGCGTCGACGAAGTGGATTGATTCGGTTTGGCATGGGCAGGCTTGGTCGTGGGAGAAGATCCCTTGGTTGATGAAGACTTGGAAGGAGATTAGTGGGGGGCGGCCGTTTGTGATTAAGGGCATTCAGTCGGTTGCTGATGCGAGGGGGTGTGTGGAACTTGGGGTTGATGGGATTATCGTGAGTAACCATGCTGGGAGGCAGGTTGATGGGGCTGTTGCTAGCCTTGATGCGCTTGAGAAGATTGCTCAGGCTGTTGGGGATAGGATTTATGTTATGTTTGATTCTGGGGTTAGGGGCGCGAGTGATGTTGTCAAGGCGTTGGCGTTGGGGGCGCGGTTTGTGTTTATTGGACGGCTTTGGGTTTGGGGGTTGAGTATTCAGGGTGAGGATGGGGTCAGACATGTTATGAAGTCGTTGCTGGCGGATTTGGATATTTTGATGGGTGTTGCTGGGTACAACGGGGTTCAGGATTTCAACCTAGATATTCTTGGTGAGTCTTGTCTTTGCTGCGGTGTAAGAGTGAATGCTGATTAGGAGATGCAGAGTCGGATCCGAAGAACTACACGCTCATCCCAGAGAAGACTTTGTGAATGGAGACAGACCAGGCGGGATCCTGATTAAATTGTCCATAGCATAGCTGGTATAGGGACAGCTTGTTACTTTAGTCTATACTCAATCTACAAGTCCTCGGCTACGGAGTTTTACACCCCTCATGTATTCCGTAGGACTCGTCAAGTGGCTATGAGAGCCACGACTTCAGGAACGTCCACGAGAAAGACTGGTTTGTTATCTGATGCAGACCTACATGGACCTCATGCATATGGTAATGTTATGATCCCTGTGGTAGGTGAAGCAGCATGTGCTACGGCACCCTCTGCCGACACTGTCTCGTGGGGGCTACGGTGAGATGGTGGCCAGAGAGATGGGGAGAGAAGAAGAAGAAGAAGAGGAGAAGAGAAATGGGGGGAAGGGTCCTTTTATACCCCCAACCCACGTGCCTTCCTCAAGTGCGACAGGTCCCTCGCTCCTTCCAGTCAATGTCAATGTCACATGCATTGTGCCTTCTTTGTTTGCCTTCTTTGTTTACATTGTTTGCATAGAGCACTTCCAAGGAAGGTGCATCGACTAGACATTACAACTGGAAACTGTCCATGAGGGATTTTGGCGCCTTGCCAATAATGTAGACTTTTGTCTATGTAAATGAAAATAATAGCAAGCCATGTCCAGTTCAAACGAAGGATACATGAATGTGCAACACAAAAGAGTGATATATGCAGCCGAGAAAAGCCGAATAGACAAAGTGCCGCAAACGTATGCTAGATGAGTGGGCTAAATATGTAGACCCGGTGTATCAACAGAAGTGACATGATGTGAGTGTACAATGATTGACAATATGCACAGAAAAGACGTGGGCGACAAATGAGTGTACAGAAATAGTAATACAAAGGCAGAAATGATTGTCGCCAAATCAGAAAAAAATGCCGGGAAGGGAAAATAGGCTAAAATGCAGTTCAAATAGCAAATGCGCCGAGCATGACCGTCAGCATAGACCAGCTAATGCCGCGGACGAGGTGGGATGCAGAGCCGCCGGAGACTGTGGCCATTGTAGAGGAGGTCGATGTAGCATTAGCGGCAGACGCAGCGGTGCCATTGGACGCCGATGCAGTGAATGTTCCATTGCCCACGGATGAGGAGGATGAGGAGTTTGACTTCGAAAGCGCGCCGAATCCGATCTTTCCATTGTCGAAATCAAACACGGTGTAGACGTTTTTCAAAAAGACATCGCCGACGAGCCAGTTTGCACCGTTTGATGCATAGCCGACAATGGTCGAAATGCAGTAATCTGAACCGGTCGACTCGGTATTTCCGACATAGTCCTTAGGCGAGACGCTGTATTTGACACCAGAGAACTCGAACTCGATAGTAGCAGTCGAGTTACAGGGGATCAAGTAGTTGTTCGAGTTGGAAGACTGTTGGGATGAACCGGGGACGAGAGAAAACAGGACTTTGGCATCTTTCGGAGGGATCAGGAGGTAGGTAGTGCCGGTGTCGATGGTAGCGGATTTTCCGGTGAAGTTGCAACTCTTTCCATTCACATAAGCATCATCCACGGGGATGCTCCAGATTTTCTCATTGGTGGCAGTATAGGAAATGGTACCATCGAATTTGGTCGTATCGACCGCACCAAAGTTGATTTCCCCATCCTTCGCATTGTCTGCCGAGCGAGAGAGACTGAACCCAACCAAGTTTGATTTGATGAGCTTTTTCTCCGCAACAAGATCCATGAAAGATGGCAAACTCCACCCTACTGTACCCGAGCGACCCAGGCCCAGGATCCCGTCGAATGGATAACTCTGAAAAGCTTCCGAGGCATTGTCGGCTTGACCGAAGGTTTGCTCGACTTCGAGCCCTGCAAGGGAGATTGCGTCTTTCCCAATCTTTCCGGTGACCGTGCCACTGCCGTAGGCGAGGGTGAAAGTCGAACCGGCGGTGGTGTAGCTGGTGGATGCTGACTGGTTGAAAGTGTGATGGCTTGTGCAGACAGGCTCCGTGCATTCCGAGTCGAAGACCCAGGTATTGGGTGCTCCGGTGTCGATTGCCATCCACATTTCTTGCTTTTGGGAACCTACGAGGACGGGAGAGAAGTATGAATAATCCGTTCCGTCCTGGTTTAACGGGGCGCTGTTTGCCAATGACGGCGTATGGGACTCGACGATCTTATAGGTATCGTCGCGGCGAACGGGCATTTTCTTTAGGTCAATGGTGAAAGGTTTCGTGTCGGCTGCGTCGGTACTCTCATCGTCAGATTTGGCATCAATCAAGGTCCATGGAACGAAGCGACGTTCGACTGTAGTTTCCGTGGAGAGTTTCATTCCCAATTCCCATGGATAGAAGGCGTGGACGCCTGATATGCCGGCAATGAAGACCAGACATGATGAAAGATGCATGGTCCCTAGGGGAGTTTAGGCAGAATATAGAGAAGCCCGCATTTGATAGACCGAAGCCGGATTCAATTGTATGTCTCTTCATGCAATATAACCGCTGTTTCCTGGTGAGCCGAGGAATTGAACCGAGCAGCTGAATGAATGAACTAAGTGACAGACTAAAATTGAAAAGAAAGGCTAGAAAAGAAGGTATGAATTATAAAATGAATTGTAAAGGCGAGGAAGTTCGAGAGACTCGAAATGTGAAAGATGGGAGGTGGCGGACATTGTCTCCACCGTTGAAAAAACCCCTGACAAGAAGTTGGCCAGGCTCTAAGCCGTAAGAGGAATAGTTTCCACCTTCTAAGGCTCGTTTTAGTACTGATCGGCCGATTAAATGAAGCTAGTGGAGCCCAAACTCAATGTCCTATAGAAGGAACTGAACGAGTCAATATTTGATCTTGAATCTTAATCCTTGGACTATTTTTATACCGTAGACTATGGATACTTTAGAGAATCTGGGGAGGGAATGTATCAATGGTCACAAAGTAATGGAAACTACTCCATATGTACTTTACATGAAGTTGAACAGCAAACGTTGAAGTTTTTCGTGGGAACACATACAATGTAAAGATGAGATAGAGCGAACAAAAATGGAAGCAGTAAAATCTCAATCCGCAGAATGCGATGCGACGATATATTGCCCAATGCCCAGACACCATTACAACGTAAGGTCTAGACTCGCAGGATTTACGCCTCCACTCGGGTCGAGAACGTCTGACCCTGATAACCCTGACAGGGACCACTTTTTTTTGCAGCTAGTACATACCGCAAGTCACTGTTCGCTGAACTATTCAAATTGATTCAAGTTTAAATTCCAGTACGGATTTTGGGCATTTCGACCTGATCCAATTGCCTGAAGTAGGTAGATCAGTAGAAGACCTAAAACGGATCGAACATGTAGATCGTGAGCTAACTGTGGAGACAGATCAATCGAACACATCCAGGAGTTCCACCGCTGTGTCACAAGCTGTGCGTACTCCGTATATCATGAAACAAAGCCAGCTATCTGAAAACTAATAATTTGTATACCATATATCGCTAGATAATAAGTTAGAGCAGATGTTATACGAGTACAAATTTTATAAAACTACTGCCTACCATAGTGACACTGTGCGACATGTTACTATTCGTATCTCGGTATAAGCATACAAAAGTTGGACATTGGTGGCAATATCTCGATTTCATACAGGAGTCACGACTTTTGCTATTGCTCCATCGGAATTGACATTTGGAATGAGCGAATAGTTACTGTATAGATTTAGGTCGGCTAAATGGGCCTAGCTATGGAGAGGGGAACTGCCTGGTAAATAGTACCCAATTATGCCCGAAGAACCAAAGACCCAAGGAAGCACACTTCATGCCCAAGGATCTTTAGGGCTATCTCGAAGTAGATAAAATCATCCTAACAAAGACACAGCACCCGTAGATCAGCCACAACCCCTTAACTACGGCCCAAACAACCACAAAGCACCAGCCACATCCGGCCTCAACTAAAACAACAAAAGGAAGAAAAAAAACTCCAATGACGCAACATCCAACAAACCCCCAAATCCCCAAATCCCCAAAAAAGATTGATAAAACAATCAGATAATCACCCCAGCTCACCCCGAAATAGCCCGAGCGGGACCTCTCCCTTCCCCACGACATCCAAGCCCCATCCCATCCGTCCCACCGACTCAGCGGCACCAGGAAATTGCACGGCAAAAAAACATACCTCGGAACCGCGAATATATTACCGCGGTGCCGATAGACACACGGCAAGAAAAGAAAAAGTGGGCTGATTCGATTCGGTATCCTTACTACTAGTCTACATAACTAGTACTAGCGCCGGTCCGTCTGAGCGCGAACGTGCGGACGCCATTGTTCCGGCGGTGGATAGGGACAGTTATCGGCATCCGGGCTTAACTGTAATTTTTAGGGTTATTGGACACCCATCTCGGCAGGCACACATGCGTCCGATAACTACGGAGTATGTAGTTAGACCGCAGTGTCATCCGATGACTCACGTCTGGAGCTCCGCGGCTGGTCTGCTGACCTCGGGTCAACGGTGTTTTTTTGATTAACGGCGGAGGAGAGATGCCCGGGGAACTGGATCTTCACTTGTTGTACTCCGTAGATCATGGTGGGTACTATTGGATTTACTGCCTCGGCACAGCGGAGAAGGTGTTTTTTTCGGGTTTATTCCGCGAGTGAGGGTATTGGGTCATTGTGGCAATGGATTGTGGTAATTTGGTAATTTGTAGATTGGAAAGGTATGTGGATGAATGTGATTGTGTTTGAATTGCTCTCGCTTTGTACCTATCTATTTGCTGTATCTAAGTATTTAGTAGGGTATGACTTATTTCGAAGATGTAGATAGTAATGTTCAATTGACTGACACAACTCGACACAGCTGTGGAATAAGATGAAAAAGAAAACAAAAAGCCATGATCGGCTGACATCATGAAGACGTCCACATGGGAAAGATAATACATCAAAACGCTAGTATCTCAAAACAGTCCGACGAACCCAAACATGAAAAAGACATAGCGTGAACTATGTATCAAGCATCACAAGAATTGTCTCATCCCGTCAACAGGACCGAAAACAACAAGAATAGACCAAAGAGGCAGAATCTACTTCCTGACACTCTGCTTGGGCCCCAGAACATCATCAACGAAGCCAGCCCAAAGCTCACGTATGACACCGGGCTCAGAAGTACCATTTTCTTTGCGCTGGAGCTCCTCACCGGCACGCGAGCGGCCGACGGCCTCGGTCAGCGAGAACGGGTCAAAGTCGACGGCGTGGTTATCGACGACCTCGCTCATCGCGCTGGCCTGGACGTCGGGGCCGGCGCCGCCGGACACGGTGTAGATCTGGGGCTTCATGGATGGGGGGCTAGGCGTTTGGAGCCTTGTGGAGGGCCCGGAAAGGACCGGGACTTGGATGGGGCGCTGCAGAGGGGCGGCATCGAGCTCTGCCATGCTGGGCATGTAGACGAAGTCGACGGTTGAGTTGTCGTGTGTGGCTTTTGAGGCGCGGGAGGTGTTGAATTGGCGGGAAGAAGGGCTAGAGTGTGTTAGTTTTGGGTTTCTTTTTTGAGGGGTTGGATTGGAGGTAAGGATGGATGTATAGAATGGAATGTGTGGGACATACTCTGAGAATGCATTGCCGTTGATTCGGCGCATGGCGATGCTGAAGGCGCGGGATTGGAGGACATCATGGTTGGAGAGGGCCTTCTCGCCGGGGTTGACGGGTTGAGCGGCCTGGACTCCGGTGATGTGAAGGCTACGGCGAGCAGCAGATGCCACGGGCTGTTGAGAAAGAGCGCGGACAGCGCGGAGAGAAGATGAACGGGGAGCAATCATTGTGATGGTATAGAATGTATAGAGCTATAGCTGTCTGAGATAGAGCTATGTTGGGATGCTTGGTAAAGGCAGAGGTCGCCAGGTATAGAGGGAAAGTGGAAAAGGGGGAGTGAGAAGTGAGGGAGCAGAGTATAACTAGGAACCGGATGGGAGCTTTATAGAGCCCGGGGAATGGTTGGGGAGAGCTATGAGGCCACTTCTTGGCGGTCTGGACCGTTATCGATAGTGTCAGCCAGAAAAAGTATAGCACGTCAACACTGGAGAAAAGATATGGAGTACAACATAGTGGATTTGTTGGATTCGTTGGATTTGATTTAAAATCGAACAGAATGTGGATAATTCAGACTTTCCTCTACAAATGTATCCTCTTGGACTACCATGGCTGTTGAGTCCAATCCCCCAGACACAGATCTACGGCGTAAGTCCTATCGGGACTACACCCCAGCACTAGCAGTGACAGGATGTACCTGGTACATCACTTACCCCCCGAAAATGATGTATTCCCTAAACATCGTATCTTCCCCTCCCAAAGTGAAACTGGTGATCATTACGTCGTCTCTGGAAGATCATCCAATGAAATAACCACCAGCATAGACAGCGGCCATTATTGGGTGTCTTCCTGCAGAACGGGGTAACGCACTCCCTACTCCATAATCGTAACACCCATCTGCATTGTCCAACGTAGTCCCCCACTCGACGAGAAGTGGAAAAGAAGGCGGAGAGGGTATCCGGCCGGAGATACATGCCATGCACAGCGGTTCCGTTATGCATATTGCTCTGGAATCCCCGAGTTGTGAGTGGCTCCCACGCCCAACTGGTGAGTCAGTCTGCACCAAACCTTGGTCGCAAGCCACAAAATGTAATGCAATTCCAGTTCTGGGAAAGACCGGGGTTGATCGCCACTCCTCAACGTTGAGTAATCCCATGACCTGATAGTGGACCTTGAATGGATTCGAAGAACAATATTCCAAGACCACGGAAGCAGAGGAGTGGAGCGGTGTGAGATTCGGAGTTAGGACCGCCTTCCGAGTGATCTACAAAGTACGACAACGTACACTTTTGGCAACAGATTCGATGTGCTACGCAGTACAATATGCAACAAACAGTTATTTCGTGCAGATGTCCTTGATCGTCTATGGTGCGACGTGTCCGTTTGTCCTTTTTCAATTTCCAGATTCATGCGTTTCTCACCCCGCAATCGCTTAATATGCCCGGAACCTCCGGATCAAAGGAATCGTGTGAGATCAGCAGACCCTACGGAGTACGGAGGAGAGGTGCTGTAATGTTTTTATGGCCAGGGGCAGGCAAGTATTCGATGGCTGTAAGGGCCCGCCTGGGGAAGTGTCGATAATCTTGGCAGGAATGAATTGTTCCCCTTTCCTCCCTAGATCCGAGGGTCAGAAATTTGGGGATTTTTGATCATAGGTCAAGTAACTAGTAAAGTAGGCAAATATACTGGTCTAATTAGGTAGGAAATATATTCTGTATGGTATGTCCTAAAGTAAATAGATGGCTAACGTCACCGCGCTATGCGATTGGTCAACACTGCAATCCCAATGCAATATCTCTCATACGATTATCCGACTTGTATATTCAAAGTTTCGACCCCGGTCGCCGTCCTTTAGCTATGGCCCGAGCGTAAGGGTGCGAGCGAGATGCTGGAACCAGATGGTCAACATCCCCGGTGTGCACGAGATCAGGGGCCGCCTCCGCCAGGGATGTGATGCCAATGTTCCGCATAGCTGTCTCCAGCTCATCTTGCATGACTGAAGAAACCTGAATCAGCAAACTATCAAGGCAATATGTCAATCATCACTTACTGTCAATCAGATGCTCCACTCCCTCCTGGCCATAGTTAGTAGCAAAGAGCATGCTCCGACCCATTCCCACGGCCGTTGCGCCCAGACATACAGCCTTGAGGATGTCAGTTCCACGCCGAATACCGCTGTCCACATAGACCTCCATATGATCAAAGACCTCCGGGCAGCGTCTGTGGATCTCCAGGAGCGTGATAATCGACGGCGGACTGGTATCCAGGTTGCGACCGCCGTGATTGCTGAGCAAGATACCATCAAGCCCCGCTTTCATGGCGAGAAGCGCGTCATCCGCTGACATCACGCCTTTCAGACACACCGGCTTGTGCGTGTGCTGCTTCACCCATTTCAAATCCTCCCATGTCAGCCCAGGATCGATGAACCCAGCCATGACGCGGCCGAGACCGCCGCCTTTCTTGTCGTTCTGCGCTTTCGACGGCGACATAGGCACGGATAAGCTCTCGTCAGCCTTGACGCGCTCGTCGGCTTCGCGCTTACCGGGCCACGCGGCGTCCACGGTAACGAAAATTGCTTTGATGTTTGGATTCGCTGAGCACTGGCGAAGCAGGGCGGCGGACTTTGCTCGGTCCCGGTTGACGTACAGTTGGAAGAAGAAGTCGGCCGAGGGTGCTGCCGTGCGCAGCTCCTCCATGGTGTAGGATGAGTTATTTGAAATCTATCCAGATCGTAAGCTAGTGACTGACAATGGCAACACCTATATAAGCTCACTCCTTGCATGATTCCTTTGCTTGCGCAGGCTCTAGCAATGGCGCACTCTCCATCCGGGTGGATGAGCTTTGCCATTGCTGCCGGACTCACGAATAGCGGGAGCTTGTAACTCCCGCCGAGGATATTTGTCCGGGCATCTACTGAACGGACATTTCTTAGGACTCGCGGACGGAACCATATGCGGTCAAAGCATGATTTATTAGCGTCCCGTGTGATCAGATCTGTAGCTGCGCTGGAGTAGAAGGCCCAGGTCTTCTTGCTGGCGGTTTTTGAAGCGACGACCTCGAAGTCGTGCGAGTTGATCAGTGTCTCCAACGGGGGTTTCTCGTTTTCTAGTATCACCTTGGCACTCTGCCCCGGTGGTGGTTTGGCCCACTCAGCGTCAATTGTAGATTCATCGAGGACGCCCTTGAACTTCTCCGGGTGGAGATTGTTCTTCATTACGCTGGGTGCATGGACTTCTGAATAGGCTTTCGTTGCATCTCTCCCTGCATGCCTCAGGATGACTATTCGCGAGGTACATCAGATATCGTGCTGAGATCGTGCATTTGTCGGTGTACGTACTTGCAGATCCTCCGGGATGCTCTTCTAAAAAGTCGGTCACATCCCACACCTGTTTGTCGACCACAACCCAGCAGTCGCCGGGCGTTTTGTGCTCTGAGATCTGCTGAGCAGACAGAAGTTTTTGGTCTGCCATTGCTGTCGGGCGGTATGAGCGTGCGTATTCTTAGGTCAGCTGTGGAGAAATTGACCGCGATACTAAAAGACGCCGGTCCTGTATGTCGAATTGTGAAGGAGATTGAATGAGTGGAGACAATTCGAAACAGCCATCCACAGCGAGCTAAATACTCAGCAAGGGTCCTGGGCGGGGATGGCCTTCGGTAATGTCCCCGGACTTACCCCGGACTGCGCGGGCTAAAGTCTCCCGAGCTTTCTGTCGAGCATCTAACTTTCTATATGTAGTGCTGTATGTTGTATTCACACTTTTGAACTGGTCTTGGATGTCTTTAGGATCACCCTACGCAATCAGCTCCAGACGATAAGAACAGCAAAAGAGGTTGGTGTTCAATCTGAGCTTACACAGAATCACTCATGTTTGACGAAATCTAACCCACTAAAGGTGTCTCGAATCGGCAACGCACCGACTGGACTACGGATTTCGCTCCGAGCGGAGACTTCGAGCGGGGGTGAGATATGCCTCCTGAAATGTCAGGCATCATTCATCACCAGCCACATTGAATGCCTCAGCCACAATGCGGCTGAGAACTTTCCGACCGGAAGTCAACACACATTTCATGCTCGACAGAGGAACCATCTCAACAACACAATAACAAGGATATCTACTCTATCCATCTAATGCAAGTCAACTCTGCTGTTGGCTGTGCTTTGAAAAATTTTCGCCGCAATATCACCTCGGGTGTGAGGTCAACAGGCATAGATAGACCTGTTTCGTTAGGTTTGTCTTGTGTCCAAATACAGGCTTACCACCTAGTCTAGCCGTGGAGGCTGAGTGATCTGGCAAAGCTTGAACTGACTCATTTCGTAGGTTTTCATAAGAGTCACAGCTTGACTAGTCTGTCTTCTATAAATTCCATATCTGCTGGAAATCCCAGGACAATCTCCACGATTGAAAGACAACAGACCACATTAAAAATGGCCGAATCTAAACCTCTCCGATATGTTGATGTATGTCCCCTTTGTTTATTTTCGAAATGCTAGTCAACACATAGCTAACTATGAAACACTAGATCGGTATCAACTTGAGTGATCCCGTTTTCCGCGGTAAATATCACGGAAAGCAGGCCCACGAAGACGATCTCGACGACGTTATCCAGCGTGCTCGCGACGTAGGCTGCTCAAAGTTCATGGTAACCGGCTCAGATCTTGTAGAATCGAAGCACGCTGTCCATATCGCCAGCAAATACCGTGAGTTATGAGCTTGCCCGGACTTTCCCTCTCTTATTAACAACGGAATTCTACAGCGGGCTTTTGCTATGCAACCGTTGGTGTGCATCCCTGTCAAGCAAAACTCTTCGACAAATACCCAAGCGGCCCAGACAAAATGTTGGCCGAGCTTCGTACTCTAGCAATTGAAGGCACAAAAGCCGGCCATGTTGTCGCATTCGGCGAAATCGGCCTGGATTATGACCGACTGTTCATGAGCGCCAAAGAGCCACAACTCAAATATTTCGAAGCCCAACTAGACCTGGCTGTTGAGATTCAGCTCCCTTTATTTCTCCACTCCAGAGCTGCAAGCGAGGACTTTGAGAGACTCCTTGCCCCGAGGCTTGCAAAGCTTCCCAAGCGGGGACTTGTGCACAGCTTCACGGGAACAATGGATGAAATGAACCGGATGGTTGCGCTGGGCCTTGATGTCGGTGTTAACGGGTGCAGTATGAAGACTGAGGAGAACCTGGAGGTTGTCAAGGCTATTCCACTCGATCGGCTACAAATCGAAACTGATGGGCCTTGGGTATGTACTTTTCTTAGCTTTGTCTGGATTAGTCGTGACTAACCTATCCCCCAGTGTGAAATCCGTCCTTCTCATGCATCTGCCAAACATTTAGATGGTGCGCCGGATCTACCGAAGGCTGTGAAGAAGGAGAAATGGCAGAAGGGGTGTATGGTGAAGGGTCGGAATGAGCCTGTGGCCATTGCTCGTGTGGCTCATGTTATCGCTAGCGTTAAGGGTATCACTGTGGAGGAAGTTTGCGAAGCGTAAGATGTTGATTCGTCCTGATGCTTGGCTCTATACTAACTATTCTTCTCTCCAGTGCTTGGAATAACTCTATTAGAATGTTTGGGTTGGGCGAGGAGTCACCTTGATTTTGGTATTGCCGACAAGAAGATGTGATGATTCAGGGCCTTTGCTGTAGCTATCTAATTATGACAGCCATGGCGACTGGGAACTACCTAGTACACTTTCGCAATTGCTCAAACTCATGGTCTCAGCAGCAAAAATATAATGATACATCTCAATGGTCAGGGTCGTAAAATTATTTATGTGGTATTATATATCACAACAAAGGTATCATATAAGAATCTAAAGATAATCAGCCATTATAATGTCCGCATCGCATGCCTCCATATCCTCTCGGGGATCATAATCTATCACGTAGTTTTCCGGATAATCCGCCAATTCGCCATGATCCGAGAGAAGCATAGCATCACGGTCACCGTATGAAGTCTGGGAAGACCCAGTTGTCGATAACAATGTATCAAGAGATGTTTGCGTCGATTCCCCGATGTCTGTGAAGCTTGTCTCGCTGAAATTGTCCAAAAGCTGGTCCTCGGATTCGCTATTCAACAAGCACACGTCGCTTTCTTCATTCTCGTCGTGATATTTTGTTTGAGAAGAATGACACTGTCCCGGATTTTCATTATCAGGTTGATGCTGATCTATAGACGTAAGATCCACGAGCTCGTCTAATCCAGCCAGTGCGTTCGATGGAAATTCTGTGAAAAGCATCGAAACTCCTCTTCTTCTGGGTTTTATTCTGGGCACATTGTTCTGCGCGACACACCAAAGGGATGAGAATACTGCATTATTGCAACTTGGAAGTTGAGGCTGTATCGCCAAGTCACCCGTCTGATGGGAGGAAGTGAGCTCTAGCAAATCTGCCAATTTAGCTTTGGTGGATAGATTCTTGTTTCCTACCACCAAAGACGATATGGCTTTCGTGATCATTGGAATTGTCACTCCTCGCTGATTCATGGCCTGAGTCAAAATTAATAACCGATTTTCATGATCGAAACTGGGAACTCACATCCCGATATCCAGGATCGAAAACTGCGGGAAATATATCCGCGAAGCTCTTGATCGTGGATTTTTGTGAGACACTAACCGTGGGATCTTTGATCGAGTTGGAAATGATTCGTCTTTGGATTCCAAGATCGAACAGTCGGAAGAGTTCTTCGCTTGATGGTGATCTTTTTCCAGATATGCGAACAGTCTGTTGTCTAACAGCTGCGTAGGAATTCTCGTCATGCATTGGCAGTAGGATTTTGGTTTCTACCATTTCCTCTAACACATGAGGACTCGAGACAACCGATATTCCTTGTCCAAGAAGACTAACCTCCAACACGGAACAGTCCTCGGCTTGTGATACATCTTTGGCTTGAAAGCGATACTCCAGCCGAACGTCAATCGAAGCCAAGGTAGCTACTGGTACACCAGGGGGAGGACGCGCATCTGGGGGATTGGTCATCGAACCAGGCAAAGTCCGACCCGTTGTGTGGTTCCGTGCTAGACACCCTCTGTGCATACCAAGTTGGAGGAAGTGGAAACCAGAAGTTTCAATACAATATCTCTTGAGCTCAACTGAAAATCCGAGATCCGACCAGATCTGAAGCAAGGAAGTCAGTCTCCAATTTGAGAAATATTTCCCCGCACACACCTCCATATCGCAAAGTTTGTCTCTCAACTTCGAGATGAATGCCGCTGCTTCATTTTGATCCCAATTTCCCCCGATCCAGAAGCGCAACTCAAGCTCTGGTGCCTCTGTTATCCATATACTTTCAAGATTTGATAATTGTGAGAGGTCAATTGGTATTTCGGGAGTTGGATGACTTGGCGATTGGTTGAAATGAGCCGATGCGGCCAGGCGAAGCTGCAACTTTGAATCTCGGATTCGCAGAGTGGATTTACCCAAGTCGAGCGTTTGTGCCATTGCAGAAGAGGCTCATCACCAAAGCATCATACCTTCTTTTGGAGACCGGAACAGTCATTTAAACGAGCGATTTGGGGATTGGTGGGGTGTTGGAGAGGGATGGATGCGGCTACAGTACATGGACGGGGCACATGACTTTAGACTCTTTCCCTGACATCGCGTGCATCCAATTCTTAAATATCACTTTACTTTCCAGACATGTATTTGGGTTTTGTAAAGGCTCAGCTGAAAAGCTAAATTCTTGTTATAGATCTTGCTTAAAATGGAAATTGCTGCTGAGATCTGCTCACGGCTTAACAGCAACACATCTCAGACTGGCATATGTGATCCATTGACTCCCATCTTCTCTTGTAGTCCCATACCGGAGCATTCGGCAGATCTGCTCTATCGCACTATTCTTCTTCTCCTCGGTATCCAAGATATCCAGCATCTGAGCGCCGATTAATCTCATGAATCCTTCCAGTCCACCGTTATCAGAGGTGGTCAGCTCCAGCGGTTGGGGGTTAAGTTCAATCATCTTAACCTGAAACCCGACACTCTCAATGATCTTCTTCATATAGACGTCGGACGGATAAAACCAGGGGCACATAGCTTCCGCCGTCTCGATTGGAACTCCATGGTTGACAAGGGCGAACATGAATGCTGTGACCTTTTCTGGTGCATTTCCATGTCCGCACATCTCAAAGAAGAACGTACCTCCGGGCTTCATTGATTGAAAGATATTTTCCAATGTGGAGATATATTTTCCAATGTGGAGATACGGGTAGATGGGTCTTTCAAGATCCAATGGAATGCAGCATTGGAAGTGCTAAAATTGTATCAGCAGGGTTCTACAGGAAGTGGAAACACGGATACTAACACTTTATCCCAGTTTCCATTCATAACTTCTGCATATTCTTCAAGGTGCCGACAATCGACAACGCGGAAATCGGTGGTCGTTCCACCGTAGTCCAATGTCTTGGCCGTGTTGATCATGGATGGGGAAGAGTCAACGCCCATAACATAATTGACCGAGGGAGCAAAGCTGGTGGTAAACTTGCCATCACCACATCCAATGTCTAGAACTCTGTCCGTAGGGTTAAATTCTATGCTTTGGATGAGAGTGTCGGCAAAATGGGGGACAAAAGAAGCCGCAGCTGCATATGTCTAGATTTGGTCAGCGCAGACAAGACAAGGCAAGAGTTCATGGCCACAGACCTCTGTAGACCAATAGTCTTTTGGAGGAATCTGTGTCTGGGTCATTTTCAAGTGTATCCAAGATATATGGACTTCGTGCAGATGGTTAGAAGAAGATAGGAGCGCTTAGAGAACGGTATATGACTTATTTAAGAGAATGTATATTTCTGATTGATGAAGCGAATCTTCAGGCTGCAATCCGCTGTTATCTGAGTGCTGCATAGATTTCTCGCGTGGTCTTGCAAGTTTAATTAGGTTGACGTGGCACTCATGGGTAAAAACCAACAAATATGGAGAGGCTTCAGCTCGCCACAAGTCAGTACCGTCACCGCCACATGCATCGAAATTCAGAATCATGATATTTGCAGATCTCTGCTTTAGCCAGCCAAATCAAAGGATATTCACGTTGGTGGAGCAAGCCACACAGGATGATGAGCTTTGCCTTACTATTTTTCTATTTCTGAGGACTCCTGAGACGAGAGGCATACTTTGTACAAAATGAGGTTTGTAAGCGCCAATCATGAACGATTTTAGTTTCTCTGTCTCGGGATATCATTTTACGCCTTGATCGGCATTACAGTCCCATTCTAAGTACGATATAATAGGGTAACTACTCATGTGACCAGCCCAGCCCACTAGAGATCACTTCTCGATAGCCTCTCGGGTGTGACTACGGGAAGTTCCGTGTGGACCGAGAAATAGCTCCAGCGCTAAACTGCGCTAAACTGCTCTCGACTGGGATAACTTGGCATGCATCCACAAAATATCTTCAGCTCATGGCGTTCACCGGTCTGTTCCAGTCGTAATCTCACCACACCGACATCATGCATAAGCCTGGGCAGTATCAAAATCCATCAGTACGTGGATACACAGTAGCCGGCAGATACGGCCGAGCCAGCCACTTTCAATGCAGGCAGTCACCGCCACATATAGTGAGGTTAATTTAGCTGACAACGCCCCGAGCAATCAAACGTAGGCAGTCAACCAGGTCATGACTAATTTTTCGCTATCAGTGTATTGATATTAATGCCGATCAGCATAGTAGAACTTTATTTAAACCCCGGCTACATTCAATTCAGCTAGCCACTGAAATAGTAAATGGGGCAACCTATTGACAGAATTATCGTTTGCAGCTGGTAGGGCCTCGGCTGAGATTTCCGCGGAAGATGGCCCGGGAGATAGGTTTTAGCCCATCCGCAGAGTTCATAGACTCGATTTACCGCTGATGTATATATCCGTCCTTTGATATCCTAATCCATCCTTAGATTCTCAGAATCTGCCAGCATGACTATCGAAGTAATGTCCCATGAGCCATCCCCTATCAAACTCGCCTCCCTCGCATCCACCATCAACGAAGCAATTTTGCAATACTCACACGCTGAGTCTGAGTCAGAGAGAATATCAGCTTTAAAAAGCATCGATGTGACCTCCCAGAAGCTTGCACAATGCGCAGTGGAACCGAGACGGTCTCTGATGGCGTTTCACTTCCAACCCCATAAGGTTCTTTGCGTGAGGCTGGCCATCGAGATGCGCCTTTTTGATAACCTTCCAACCTCCGCTCCTTTCACGGTTGAGCACCTAGCAAAGCAAGCAGGAACAGACTTGGAATTTACTAGTCGCATTGCCCGCGCCTTAGGAGCATTGAACATCTTCGAGGAGGTTGGAGAGGATACATTCAAGCAGACCGCCTTGTCTCAAGAATGGAACGACAAGTTCATGCAGTCATATACCAGACACTCATGGGATAATTTTTTTTCAGACCCATGTCTTCATACATTGAGTTCTTCAACACCACGGGTTTCGTGAGCCCCTCTGACCGACTGAACACGCCTTTCGCATTTGCGAAGGGGGCCAAAAATGTGGATTTTTTTTCTCTGCTACAACAAGATCCCAAAGCTGCAACAATATTTAATGAAGCGATGACAAGCTTCAAAGACCCCCTAGGTGACTTATACAACTTCAGCAGCCTTCAAGTCGAAGAGGATGGAGTCGTTCTAGTTGATATTGGCGGTGGAAAAGGCCAAAGCATCCAGAGCATACAATCCTCATATCCAAACCTCAAAGGGCGATATGTCCTCCAGGATCTACCAGCGGTGATTGCAGCTGGAGATAGGATGTGTTCGCCCGAAGTCGAAGTGCAACCTTACAACTTTTTTGAAGAGGTGCAGCCCATCAAAGGTAGATAGACAGAGTTATATTTGGACTTGATATGATATTTGCTTATACCTGTTATTTAGGTGCTGCGGCATATCTACTCAAGCTCATATTACATGACTGGCAAGATGCAGAGTGCAGAACGATTCTCCGAAACTTAGCTCCGGCAATGAGGGGTTACAAATCGAAGCTTCTCATTTGCGATATTGTCCTGACAGATACTCGGCCAGACACACAAAAGGTTCTTTATGACATCAACATGTTTTTCATGGCTGGTAAAGAGCGCAATGTGAAGCAATGGCATGCTCTCATGGAAGGGACTGGATTCCGGATTGAAAGAATTATTGGGCTGGATAACCCTGTTCGCAGTATCATTGAGGTTGTGTTAGATGGGTAGTCATTGTTTTTCTACTTTTCTGAATGAATGAGAAAAGGGTCCTTTGTATATATACTGCAGATACTGTCTAATTTTTCTTGTGCCATGGACTGTGCCTTTTAAGCCTAAGAATATTTTATAGAGTATACTGGCTTAGGATGGAACCTAAGCCAGTATACTCTATAAAGAGGACCACAATCCCACCCCACTCCATGGTAAACCTACCAATAAAGTTCAAGTTGAAGCCTAATGGTACTTGGACTTTCCCCGGACACTTAAGCAGCTAGATACTTACCTCGGTCTAGTAGGGTATCTCCGTACCAAAAATTTGGCGACCCGCTTAGATAGGCAGAGCTATATACGATAGGAAGACGGAGCTGCTTAAAGCTAGACCAACCAAGGGGTCCTAAAGGGAAGCTTTCTTACTAAGGATACTAGTCGAAAACCTGACGAGTACTGAGAAAGCTAGCTTCGATAATCTCTAAGCTGCGATACAATACGCCCTCGTTCATATGATAGACTTCTTCGACCCCCTCAGACAACTTTACGCCGAGACCGATAGTTCTAAGGACGAAGGCCACAGCGTAATGATCTTCCACGTGAAGAAAGGCTGGGCCTACACCGACACGAGAAAACCCCCTCTAGCCAACTTAGTCGAGCCGATCATGTTCCTAAGCCGACTCCTCTCCTCTGCCGAGTAGAACTACTGGCCGACCGAGCTAGAAGTAGCCTACCTAGTCGGGGTACTACAAAAATTAAGGCACCTGCTCCTCGCTGTGCCAGCCGACCATAGCGCTACGGTCAACATCGCCGTAAACACCAATTTACGCTCAGCGGCGACAGAGAACCAAAATCTCCGTTTGGTCAGGGCAGCCCAATTTATCCAGACATTCAGCTTGAAGGTCTACCACAGATCCGAAGCAACGAACAAAGTGGCGGACGCCCTCTCCAGACTCCGGAGCGAGGACAACGATTTAGACAGCTTTCCGCAGGGCATCGATGCTTTCCCGGCAACAACCCAGGAAGGCGAAGAAGAACCATCAAGCTCCGGAACAAACAGTACGGTCTTCACGGAACTTTCTAACGAGTTGAAAGAAAAAATCCAATCCGGGTACCAAGCCGACTCCAGATGGGACAAAGTCATTCAAACTCTACAGGAGGAGGAAGCCTCCGCAGATCCGATATCCACCAAAAACTGCCGTACAGACTAGACGACAACGGGTTGTTATATCTCACACATAACGACGGAACCGAAGCCCTCTGTCTCCCAAAATCCATGACAAAGGACATTTTCAGCTTGGTTCACGACCACAAAGCCCGCCAATGCTATGACAGCTGCTGGCAGAGAATGAAGGGGTTCTGGAATTAGGGCCTATCTGAGATCCTGAGCTGGTTTTGACTCGTTCTAGGCTGGGGATTCTGTTGCGCGGGGGCAAGCTGCTGTTGCTGCTGCTTGGCTTGGTACTGGTTTTGGTAATGACCTTGTTGCCAGGTTTGCCGCTGTTGATTTTGCCATCTTGGTGGAGGTAGGTGGAGATGGGTCTGGGGTTGGCTGGGAGCGAATGGTTACGCGTGGCCTGCCGATGTGGAGGACTGCTTCTCGACGGTGATGTTTGGGGTTGCACGGGTGGCGTTCATTGGGTCTGTGTGCTGGTGTCGTCTATGAAGCCGCGAGTAGAGAGGAAGCGGTCCATCTGAATGTCCCTTTAGACAGCAGCCAACGCATCAACTTGATCCTGAGTAATTGTCCCATCCCCAACAAGGCGCTGCAGAATCTCATGGCAAAATCTTTGGCAGTTATTGACAACAAGATCAAAGGGGCGGTTCTCCGCCGCTGCAATGCACAGCGCGTCAAGTTCGTCGTCGGTGAGATTAAGCCCAGTGGCGATTTCAACTGAGGCTTCAAGTGAACGCGAGGTTGCTGGGTTTATGTTATCCATCGGCTCGTAAGACTGAGCCTTTTTTCAGTATATTGGAGTTTGAGAATAAGATATAAGTGCATACCGTCGTCCCGCTCAGCAGGGAAGCCTTACTCGCATGAAAAAGGGTTCCGGTCGCTGCTGGGGCATCCCAGAGAAAGCTGCACAAATATTAGAATTAGAATTATTCAATATTGCTCCAAGCTTGAGACTTACAGAGCCCAATGAGCCGTGTCCTCGGGGAACCAGCGGGATTGATTGAAGCACAACAGAGTTGATGTTCTTGTCATGACAATCTAGCGAGCTTTGTCTTGTTGAGCAGTTAATCGCGTGATACGTGTAAGACGGAAGATTGTTCAGAAGTTTGGTAGAGAAGAGACGCGTCAAGAGGAAGAATGGATGGGGACAACTTGTAAGTAGGAGGGTCACGTAGCTGGGACTGACTAGAGCTTGGAGTTGTTTGTGTCCATCTGTCCAAGGCTTTGATATGTGCCTTCACTGTCACAATTATTTTGCCAAGTTCGAATTTTGCTGGCCTCCAAAGCTATAGTTTGATATTATTAAGATACAAAACTATTCCTAGTTGATACAATTTCCTAGAGTGTTGCAGTTTTCAATCCAAATACAATATGGGCCGAGTTTATGCTTTGGCCTTTCATGATTGGGACTCGTTCCTTCCCTTTCGGGCTCGCGAGTCACTTGCTCCTTCCCTCTCGAGGGAAGTCGTTCCTTCCTTGACAGTAAGCGAGCAGGCTTTGCCATGGGGGTATAAAATGTATAAAATTCCCGCCGTAGCTCTGCGTTCTGTTCTCTTTTCTTTTTCTTCTCTACGTTTAGTATTTCGTTAGAATGTACTCTTTCTTATCGAATTGACCTGATACGTAACATACTCCAAGCCTTACAGTACCCGAGATTAATATGAGCTGATTTGGAAAGAAAAATAGCAAAAGATGACAAAAACGGACTAAGCTTTTTATCAAATTACTGGCTCTATATGCGTTGGTTGATTCTCCCCTAGAACATCTTCCTTCATTACTGCTATCCTTTATCCTAAAACGAATATGGTTTCCTCAGCTATAGAACAATTTCAAAGCCTCTGGGCTGAGAGAGCGCTGCAACATTACCGGGATCTCTCCATCAACTTAGACAAGCGCCCTTATAAACTAGCCCTCCCCTAGGGCCACACTGGACAGGATCGTGGCCACGGGCCATGAGGACTTTGCCCAATACCATGAGCTGTTCAGACATGAAAACGCTAAGCTGGAGTAGTCGTGCTGCGTGGTGTTTTAGTCAGTTTGTATAATAGTATGAGCTTAGCTACCAGCCAGGCGATTCCGCTTCGCCCAAGTTCACCCAAAGGACAGAGTTTTTGTTTGAGATGTAACTAAGCGCTCGTTCTCTGAGTCTACGCATACATTAACGCTAATTCTAAATTCCATATTATTATAAGAAGCGATACGTGCGACTTTCTGATCGAAATTCAATATAAATCCCTCAGGCCCAAGGACGTCAATGCCAGCCGGGAGCTTGGCTTCGAGATCTTGGACGAGATAGGCCTCAATTGTCAGTTTGGCTGTTGCCTGTGGACCTATGAAGTAGACGTCCAACTCTATCCACTCGTTCGATATATATTGGGATTTTATGCCGCTGACCGAAATTGGTTTTGGCAGCATTGTGACTAGGGTATCTATCTTTTGAGCTACCCTGAGTCGATAAGAGTCATCACGCATCCGGAACCTAAATAAGCTGTAATGCATTGATCCTAAAGCTACTGTAGCCGTCGCATACCTCCAGGCACGAAAAGCGTATCCTGGGCTATGGGCTTTGACGCGGTTAGACTCATACAAGGGGAGGGAGCCGTCAAACAAAGCTGGGGCTACTTCTAAGGTCGTCCCAGCGGCCGGCGACTTACAGCCGTATAGATTTTTATAGAGATCATTACCAGATTCGAAGCTAAAGTCACAATTCAAACAGGTAACAGAGAGCTGGGGGTGGCAAAGCTGTGCCGTCGCCCGTAATATAGCCCCGGATCAACTTCACGTTCCGGGACGGGACCCTGCGGCGCGTGGTCTGGTTTGCATGTGACTTCCTTCTGACGTTAAATAGCAACTACTACTTCTCCTTCTCCTAAGAATCAACATCCTCTTCATTTAACAAACTTCAACTCACATAATCATGCTTGCCCGTCTTAAAAACATATTCACCCCCTCCACCAATCCTTCCGTACTTCTTGTTGTTGGCAAGTTTGGTGCTAGAATCCATGTTCTTCATCTTATACCCGAGGACGGCACCATCGAACGCTTTTGCCTCGTAATGCCATCTTCGTTTACTACCTTCCGCTACCGTGGAGCCAGAGAGCTATCGCGCGAGCAGATCGGCACAGTCACGCTTGACGTTGGAGATGGTGTGATTGGTAATACCTTCCTCGACGACGTTAAGACACGAATCTACAAGCTACAGAATGATTCCCTAAGCTCGAGCCCGGCGCAGCTACAGACAGGCAGTACTGAGGTAACTCAGCTCGTGCAAGACGTCCTTCGGCCCGTAGCACTCGATGCGATTCATGAAAGAGAGGGGCGAGATCGCTCTATGCGCGCGACAGAGACGTACCCTGTTTTTATTATTTACATCACACGCAGCCCAGGGAGGAGTTTTCTTGAGATGACAAGCTATCCTTAATGAGATTCCATCATGAAAGAGAGGCGAGATCGCTCTATAAGCGCGACACAGACTTACCCTGTTTTTGTTGTTTACATCATACGCCCGAGCGCAGGGAGACTGACTGAGCTGACAAGCTATCCTTAATGAGATTCCACCAGTTCTTTTGCTCAATATATGAATAGTAGTTGTAGTGATTTGAAATAACATTATATGCATCACAGCAATATATTGGCACAATTTTTATTTTGTATGTGGCTTGCTTTTTTACAATTCTGTATGAATAGAAGTAGTTGAGCATGTAGGTAGTGCAGCTAGTCAATAGAGTAATAGCATGCAATACTTAGTCTCTATATCAATAACCATTGAAGCCTTGACAATGAATAGTTCTCGTACTCAATGAACTATGAGGCAGAACTAGTCTTTTGTGAAACATCTGATAGGCCGGTTTCAAAAGTCCATTTGCAGTTATTGTCGTATCCCTGCGCGATTCTCTCAACATCGACGACAGCATCCCACGCCGCCAACGTCCTCCTATATCGTTCCTCTCCATCCTCGACATTGACAGCGTCCAGGTCTTCCTGGCGCCCAGCATCGCACTCGCAGCGCAAAACAGACCTCAGCACGTCTAGCAGTTCCCTCCTCCACCCAGGTTGATGGCCCCCGGACAGCCGTGCCGCGACGTACTCATAGTACGCGGGCATGATGTTGGCCATCTCCCAGTCCAGGAAACCCGTCACCGCGAGTGTGCACGGGTCCACGAGGATGTTCCGGTCAGACAAGTCCCCATGCGAGAGGACAGGACGGTCCCAATCACCTGGGCCGGTGGTGTCACGCTGTACTCGCTCAAGGGCGACTGCACGTTCCGCGTCCGGGTCAGAGGCCTGCAGCGCGCGGACGCGCGAGTCATCCCACTCTGAGCGGGAGGCGCAACATACATACGTCTCTGTGCCAAATTCGGAGAAGAGGACGTACGGCTGCCGCGTAGGCCGGCCGTAGTAAGAAAAGTGGTGCGTACGCATACGCACGAGGAGACGGCAGAGCTCCGCCTTGATGGTCTGGCGCTGTAGAAGGGTGAGAGAGGGCCAGAGCTCGACTAGCGGCGTGCCTGGCTGGCGAATGAGAACGACGCCCTGTTGGATGCGGTTGGGCGTCAAGGCGTTGGAGGTTATTATCGGAATCGTGACGACACAAATGACGCGTGGGACACAGAGGCCCAAGATGGAATGGGCGAGCGCGGTCATCTTGCCTTCGCCATCGTCAGCGCCCAGTTTGAGGATGGTAGAGGGAGAATGAATAAAAAACTGCCGTCCAATATTTAGAATAGTCGGCGCTGAGAACAGAGGGAGGCTGGGGAGAAAGGCCCAGTTCTCCCGAGGAAGCTGCTCTGGTTCCTGAGAGCTCTCGCCATCTAGTGTCATTTTGAGCGGCGATGCGTGGGGAGAAGTCCAGAGTATCAGGCAATATTAAGGGTTTACTTAGTTAAGTAACCTGGTGCTAAAGTGCGATGTCCTCTAAGATAATTGATTGATTGCGGAGCGAGCGAAGCAAGTATAAATCACAACGTCCTATGTACGTACGTATCACGTGGCTAAATTACTTATCTAGGCCCTTCTACGCATCACACCAGACTAATAATGAAGACAAGAGTTCTTTCTCGGTTGTAGCATTTGTCTTGTATATATTCTTATACAATAGCGACAGTCATTCATTCACGACTATCTCCAGCCAACAGATTGATTTCTTGCCGTACGAAGCAATCCCACGAGGAATTGACTGTCTAGCAATATTCAACCCAGGCATCGAGGTTCATGTTCTTGATGACAGTCGAGAACTTGCCGGCGTTGGCTGCGTTGCAGGCTGATGTCTTCAACGTAGAGGAGAGAACGGCTCTAGCTCGGAGCTTGTGGTGACCGTGTCCGTGCCCGTGTCGGTGTTTTTTCTCCTTAGTGGCATCGGTGCTAGCCTCTTCCTCGTCGTCTTCGCGTTCGTCATCTTCATCGTCTTCGTCGTCGTCTTCGTCATCATCGTTAGTGTCCGCATCAGTGCTGCTAGTATTGGTGTCATCGGCGGCTGTGCTGGTTGCAGCGGCAGCGGCAGCCGAGGTAGAAGAAGGTATGACAGCAACAGTGGCTGTTGCAGAGGCAGCGGCAGCTGAGGTAGAAGAAGGGATGACAGCGATAGTGGCAGTGGCAGTGGCGGTAGACTTGCTATCAGTGGAAGTCTTGGTGGCAGTATCAGAAGTATCGTCAGAGCCGTCCGACTCAATAGTCTCGTCGGAATATTCAATATGGAAAACAGACTCATATCTTATCAATAGATGAATTGCCGCAGGACTGCTCGTTGTATGATGCTATCCTAAGCCGCCTACTATTCATGTTCGTCGACGTGATTTGCTGTTTTGCAGATGATCTTGGAGGCCTTGATGCCGTACGTGATATCTTATCAGTATGGGTGCGTATCGGATCGGGGTCTTCACGCTACAAGCTTGTTTATCATCTAGGAAAGTGGCTATATCGGCAAGTGAGATCAAGGCAGGTACACCGTTTATATTCTCATATTATAACGGCGCAGCACCCCACAGAGTCCAATCAGGTCTGTTATCTAAAATTGTTCTCATTAAGCTAAAAATTATACTAGGATCTTTATAGCATACGGTAGGCTTAGACCTGACAGCGAGAGTGAACCATTTGTCTAGTAAGTAAGGTAGGACACAGGTTCGGAAGGCTACGAAATCTAGAAAAGCACAGATCATAAGAGAGAGGTTGAAGAGATGTGCGACTAGAACTATATTAGCGTGGATCCCTGAATCATCACGCCAACTCGGGCCACACGCAACAAAATGTCCCCTAGGTTGGCAAGTATTGCGCCTTAGTATCTGAGAACATAAGAACCATAAGCTGTACTACCCTAATATAACTTAGTTAGATCTTATATTAAAGTGGATTCAGAATGGAAAATCACCTCAGAGGCACTGGGTAATTAGCTGTGAAATTTCTGGTTCCACTTGCAATAATAAAGGACTATCCCGGTCAGTGAACGACCTCTCTAGGGCTACATAGCAGCTATAGAGAATGGGTATAATATATAATCTTATTTGGTTTCCTCCATTTCATTTGCAGCACATTAAAAGATCTTTGCCGCTCCCTAGTAATATGGGTATTGAATATTAAGGTTAAGTTCTCCCAGGTCTTGTGGCAGTAAGCTTGATGGGGGAAGAAGATGATACTATTATGACCCCTCTGGTGGGGGTGCCATGGCTAAACTATGACTAAGCAGGCTAGGCCTGTGACAGGTCTTATATGGAAATTGAGCGCGGAGTGAGACTAGTAAGCTCACCTCAGAAGGTGACCATTTTATTATAACTTTAGGAGGAAACTGGTTAGAACTTATCGTTAAAGTACCTAGGTAGGCGCCCTTGATTATAAATCGCTGGACTCGTTATAGGTATCTGTACAGTCAAGGTACCAGTAAAGGAAACCTTCGATAACTCTGAGAGTTATATTCTTCAGCTAGTATTAAGGGTCTAGTGGGATAAGGCGTTAGATAAAACTATATTATTAGTAATAGCTGGGAGAAAATCTAATAAAGCAAGATTAACTAGGATAAACCTACTTTTTGAAGTTGCGATCTATATATCCTGTCACGATTGGCACTTGCGGGACTCGTACTTTCCCGTTTGGGATTGTACCGTTGGTCGTTCCTTCCCGTTCGAAGGAACTCATTTGCGCAGACAGTCGTACCTTCCTTCTGGGAGAAGCGAGGATAGGGCTTTGTCCCCGAAGGGATATAAAGACCCATTTGTTGTTTTGCGTTTGTTTTCTTTTCTTTTCTTTCTTCATACTTGATATTCGGTTAGCAATGCACTTCTTCTGCTAGAAATAACCTGGCACGTAACATATCCTACGGATTTCAGTATAGAATCGGTAAAATCCGCGTTAACTTCCGGATCTTCTTATTAGATGAATAACATCCAATCGGTTTTATTAAGCTTAGCTTCACTTTTCTTCGGCATTTTGCCGGTAGTATAGTTCAATGTTATTAGAAAGTAGAACGGCCACGCCGAAGATATGGAATTGTTTAGGGATGATATCTGAACGAGGACTTAGACTGCCTTTATATCTTTTATCCATAATGTACGCGCTGAGGGCGTTGATGTATGATGAATACTTACTCCTGTAAGGGCGCTAAACCTAATAGTATTATATTCAATGCTCTAACGTGAGCGCTAGGTGAAAGGACCACGATTTCCCCTCGAAAGACCACACACAAATGTTGTCTTTTCGCCGTCACCCCGACTTACTCCATACTATACAGTGGAGTACCCGTGACGTGCATATGGTGAACCTCGGAACCGCGGTTTAACCGCCGTTATCTCTTATCGTACTCCCCTATCGACAATCTGTCACGTGTGGCCTTAATCCAGGTGGCCTGAAAGTAACCGTTACACTTCCAACTATCTACGCTCAGCGATGCCAGGGGATGAGTTGTCAGAGGATCACCTGTATGCCCGGAATGGCCAGGATGAACATGAAGCCCAATCCCTCCTGTCTGCTTCAAGCGAGGAGCATGACCTAGCTCTCCATCCGGAGCCTCTTCCGTCGCCGATCCCCTCACATAACGCGACAAGTAGCATATCCCACTCCGCGATTTCTCAACCTGCAACCGACGGAAAGCGCCGTACACCCCGTACCATGAACCGAGTTCGATTCGACCTGGACGAAGAACCTGAAAACAATCGCATTTCCATTGAGCGTACTCTCAGCCCGGACGACAGTCCAGATGACACACTATGGCTGGAGGACGAGGACTATGAACTTGGAAACCGAGGCCCAGGGACACACCACAGTGGACAATCAATTCCTCTTCTCACAAATATCGAAGCGCCTAGTGTGACACTTGCAACGTCGGACGATTTCTTCCCCGAAGATCATCTCGAAAATGCGCGGCCGCGGAGTGGGATGAAAATGGCGTTCATGAACATGGCCAACAGCATTATCGGCGCTGGGATTATTGGGCAACCTTACGCGCTCCGTCAAGCAGGCATGGCGATGGGAATTGTGCTGCTGACTGCCTTGACCGTCACAGTGGACTGGACTATTCGATTGATTGTGGTCAACTCTAAATTGAGTGGGGCGGATTCCTTTCAGGCAACTATGCAGCATTGCTTCGGGAAGAGTGGTCTCATCGCGATCTCAGTTGCACAGTGGGCATTTGCATTCGGTGGCATGGTCGCATTTTGCATTATTGTTGGCGATACCATTCCACACGTTCTAGGCGCTTTATTTCCGTCTCTTAAGGATATGGCCTTCCTCTGGCTTTTCACAGACCGCAGGGCGGTTATCGTTATTTTCGTTTTGGTAGTTTCATACCCATTGTCCTTGTATAGAGACATTGCTAAGGTCAGCTCGTTCCTTCCTTACTATTTATCATAGACTAACAGTCAGATAGCTGGCAAAAGCATCCGCCTTGGCATTTGTTAGCATGATAGTCATTGTCGTCACAGTCATCACCCAGGGCTTTCGGGTCCCGCCTGAATCGCGTGGAGAGATCAAAAGCCACCTCGTATTCAACACTGGCTTTTTTCAGGCTGTCGGGGTCATTTCTTTTGGTAAGTTTTAGCTGCCCTGTCAATACTTGGAAAGCTTCTAACAATTTCCAGCTTTCGTTTGTCGTATGTTCCTTTTTATCCTACTGATATCCCAACCACTAATTTCCACAGACCACAACAGTCTTCTGATCTATGGCTCACTGAAAAAGCCGACACTCGACCGTTTCGCCCGAGTCACACATTACTCGACAGGAATATCTCTGGTGATGTGTCTAGCAATGGGTATCGCAGGGTTTCTGTCGTTCGGGTCTAAAACCCAGGGCAACGTTCTGAACAACTTCCCATCAGACAATATCGTTGTCAATATCGCACGATTGTACAATCTTCCCATTGATATTGATATAGAGATTCTTGACTGACTTCTATTAGCTGCTTTGGCTTGAACATGTTGACCACGCTACCGCTCGAGGCGTTCGTCTGCCGTTCCGTCATGACAACCTACTATTTCCCCGACGAACCACACAACACGGTTCGGCATATTATCTTCACAACGGCGCTGGTGGTGACTTCGATGGTGTTGTCCTTGATAACCTGCGATCTGGGAAGTGTATTTGAGCTCATTGGCGCGACTAGTGCTGCTGCTCTGGCTTATATATTCCCTCCTCTCTGTTACATCAAGCTTAGCAGTGCTACGCGGCGAGAGAAGATCCCAGCATACCTATGTATTTGTTTTGGTGTGCTTGTGATGGGTGTCAGTGTAGTGCAGGCGGTCATCAAGATCATTCGAAGTAAGTGTGTCCCGGAAGATGGTTGCAATTGGACCCAGTTGATAGCTATTTGGTCGCATCCTCCGCAAATATACTAACATTGAAATTTGCAGATGATGGCGAGGCCCATAGTTGCAGTGCACGTTAGAGGGAAGGGATTCCTCAAGGACTTTCCACAGATAGCGGCGACTTGTACTCTCGGTGTGCTCGAAAAGCCTCTTGGAGCCGTGTTGCTATGTATATATGTATCCATTTTGAACAAATAGCTGTTTCCTATCATACCCTACAACATTCTCCTTCACAAATGGCTACGTGCCGTTTTTATGTAGAAATGGATTGCGACGTCTCAAGATAGCTAGCAGGTAGTTTGATAGATACTGTGTGCCCAGGTGAGCAGTATGTATATACTGTGCAGTTAGACTAAGTACGGTGAAGTATATTCTAGGCACGTGCACTTTGTGATTTAGGTATCGCAATCCGTCTGCTTCGTTTCTCATTTTCTACTACTCCGCTCACTCTCTACATCCCCAAACACCACGATGATTATTAATGTCATTCTAACGTATATCTATAGGACTTTACTATGACGTGTATACGTGACTCGCACGTGGCCATCTCGCACGTGGCCATGCCAGATCCTAAGGCCAAAAGACTTCCACAGAAGGTGCGATGGACAATCCGCGCAACATCAAGAACACACTATGCAGCCTCGTTGCTACCCAAAGGAGCGATACCCTCATATGTTTGTGCGTTCACGCATGCGTCTTTGATCCAACTGGCTCTGATCGTTCCTTTATTTACCTCCCTGCCGTCTTCTCTCTTTCTTCCTTCTACAACCACTCTCTCCCTGTTTTTCTCTTCACTTCTTCTCTCGTCTGGAGCGGCTCTCACAGTTCTCATCTCGGGTGCTTTGCTCAAATCTGCTTGTCCGTCTCTGTTTCTTTCGCTCCACAGAGTCCCAAGTCCTCGGAGTATCCCCATTGGTCGCCTGTCCCTTAGGGACCTTGCTTGTGCTTCTCAAGCTTCATTTTATCTTTGTCCTTCTTTCGAAGCCTCCAAGGTTGCTTTGACCTGCAGGGACGTTCTCTCTGGGATACACCATCGCCCACGCTTTAACCTTCCCTCCCACTCACTCCTCTCTTACCTTCGCGCTTTGGCCAACCGAGGCATAGTACTAAGCCGGTAACACGTTGACAACGACGTGTCGCATAAGTGCATCTAATATCCTCATTACCGTTGTTCACATTTCACCCGCCACGGGAAGTGCACCGGCAAGATGAGCGAGTCCGCGGAGCAGCTCCGCCAGATGCAACTGCTTCAAATGGTAATATCTAGCCTCTCACTCCTATCTAGCTTCCCTAACTGACTGAATCAATAGGCGGACCTAGGAACCGCTCGGCGTGAAATGATTTCCACAGACGAGATCAGGAAACAGGCTCGTGTCCACATTGCCGATATCGAATCCAAGCGACGGCTTGATCAGAGAGATGAAGCTCAATTGAGCAAATGGGCAAGTAAGTACTGAGAAAGAAACGCCCTTGAGCCCCTCTAGGATTTTACTAATCTTTGTCGCAGATTTGCATGCTGAGATCGGAGATACTAGTGGAATGGAGGAACTCGATGACATAGAATGCGGCCAGTCCCACCGAGCTAATTTGCACGCGATGTTGCACCCCAGTGGAGGTCAGCCGCAAACCTACGCAAACCACCTTTACCCAACTCCATCTGCAGGTCGCGGTGGTGGTGTTATGGGAAAGAGAGGACGAGGTGGTTTTGCTCCTCTCCCCAGGGGACCTACTAATCTTCCCCCAATCCCTCCAAGGTAAGAAATTGATTTACCCCGACATTTCAGACATCCAAATTGACGGTGAATAACTCGCAGACCCTCCTTTCATGGAAATGTTACACTTCCAGGACTCCCAGGACCGCGCGGTCGCTCGGCTACAATGTCGGCCAGCATTCATTTGGACCCTGCGTTAAACTGCAACAACGATGACAGCGATGCTCGAGATCGAGGAAGGGGACGTGGGCGAGGCAGAGGCAGAGGAAGGGGCAACGCCCAAGAACAGGTTCACAGTACGTTTTGATCACGGGTACAGAAATAGAACACAGCTAACAATATTCTTAGTGCCGCCTTCCGCCATCAGGCCTCATCGGGCATCTCCAGCGTAAGTGATCCGGCTTCTTTCTCTTGGTGAGATTAAGATGCTAACTTCTTGGCCAGCGTCAACTTCGCCACTAAAATCTCTGAGCCCGGGGACTTCATGTCCTTATTTCAGTCCCGCCGGGCAACTGAAACGTACAAGAAGCCTACCGATACAATCGTCTCTGCTCCAATTCCGAAGACTACATCTTCGCAGGAATCCATTCCACCCAATGTGCCAAGGGTGAAAATGCCTCCGAGCGATACACCCAAGAAGAAAAAGGCGAACATTCTTCCAGTTGCGAAGCCTGCATCATCGCCAGTGGCAACATCGACAACGCCATCTCGGGTTGTTCCTATTGAGACGACTACATCGTTCCAACCCTCCACGGCCCAGGCTACTACTGGAACCAAGAAATCTCAGCCACATATTGGACCCTATGAGGTGGAGACGCCCTCACGGTCAGCCCGTGTTGTTCCTCTTGAGAGGACCGCATCCTTCAAAACCCGCAAGGCCCAGCCTGATACACCCAAATCTTCTCAGCCACGTAATAAACTCCCTCCAGTGGAAGAACCCACCCCACCCCCACCCCATTCGGTTTCTGTTTCTGTCAAACAAGGCGGCAAGCCCAAAAAGGCGAAACACATGGTGACGGATTCTCAGCCTCTTCCAGCAATGGTCGCAACTGCCACGGATAAAATTCAATGGAAGGTTTTGCCTGGCGAAGAGCCACGAAAGAAGAGCACGGCTCCTCCAAGCAAGACGGCAGTCTCATTGGAAAACTCTATGCCCCTCGCTGAGGCCAAGAAGACACCCGTCACCAAGGTCACTCAACTCAAAGACAGCAAGCAGAATGTTCAGATGGAGGAAACCAAGCATAAACCCCAATCTCATGATCTTCTTAGCGATGACACTCCGGTTATGACAACCCCTCGCCATTTCAATACAGTGGCCATCAAGCCACCCGTCGTCAAGGTCACTCGACTCAAAGACAGCAAGCAGAATGTTCAGATGGAGGAAACCAAGCATAAACCCCAATATCATGATCTTCTTAGCGACGATGACGCCCCGGTCAATTCAACAATGATAACCCCTCACCATATGAACACAATGGCCGTCCACAGTCCAGGTGCTGCAGAATTGGCAGGTCTGAAGTTTGCCGAGAAGGTCGGAGAGTCGGTGCCATCCAAGAGCATTGACGGAGTCATTGCCCCTAAAACAACGATCAATGATTCAAGTCGAGAACTTGACGGCTTCGGTCTATATGGTCCGAAAATTATTGAAGAACTTCGCGACATTCGCAAACACATTCGTTCGCCCCAAGAGTTGGCTACTGCACATGATATCGAACGCATACTGGAATCTAAATTGCTTCAGTTGATTCCTGAAGCACCTCCACCGCCTACAGCACCTGCATCATCGGATATAGAAGGTCGGCTGGGGAATCTGCTTGCACTTGTGGAATATCTTTCCGCATCGCAGCAAGGAACTAACGCTGTTGAAATTTCTTCGACTGCCCGGCGCGATATTACTCCATTTGACGGGCACCGATCGCCGCCTCCCCCTTCGTCTAGTTCAAACTCACCCCCGTCTGCCGATAAACGCGCGCGCAAGGTACATGTGCCCGGCCTCTCGCCAACCAATAGTGAGAGTTCCGACGTAATTTCACAGTTCGAGACTCTTCAGGTTTCGGACAAACTCGCCGCGCCCCTCCAACCGCAGCGTGTGGTCCCAGTCCCAGCTCTTCGTCCGCTGAGAATTCCGAAGAAGGCTACTACATCCGATATGTCCGTTCAGGCTACTCCTGCTCTGGGATCACGTGCAAAGGAATCAACGAAAAAGCCACAGACTCTGAACGATTCGATCTTTGCAGGATCTGTACCCCTTGTCACTCCCAATGCTAACGTTATTGAACCTAATGCGGTGCGTTCCCAGACCACTGGTCGGGTGTTGAGCGCAAACCATCCAAACATTCCCAAGCACCAGGATTTCCAGGCAACGGGCGCTCGTACAATCGGCCCTGCGCCATACAAACCCCGCGTGATTGGACCTGCACCCTCTGCCTATGAGCCAACCACGTTGCGCGATGTGCCAACAGCCCACATTCGTACTGTTTCCGTTCAGCATGCTAACACTGAGAATCGGCCCTCCTTGGATGTTGCAAACCGTGCTTCGACCTCCATGGGTTACTTCAATGGCCCAGCTTCCCAGCAAGCTCCGGGTGAACTGTTCTCCATGCCTGACCCTGCGACGATTCTCCAGCCCAAAGCGAAGGCGGCTGGTTTCTTCACTTCCAACCAATCTCGCCGCTAACTAGTTAATGGCTTCTGTTTTCCAGAGTCTGAGTTTCAGTGGATTTCTTCTTCTACTAGCCTCAGCCAGCTCTGATCATCTATGGTCTCTACTTCAGTTTCATTTTCGTCTTTTCTATGGCCTTGTTGAGCTTTGAGATCTTTGCTTTCCCTGGCTGAATGGTTCCTATTTCAGTTGTTCAATTGTTCAAAAGCGAAAGGTCAATGATCGTTTAACGGGTCTTGCGTGATTATCAGATAGTTGAAGCTCTAATCAACTAATTGTTGTTTTTTTCATCACTTGATGTGAATGTAGGTAGTTCATTAGGGATATGAGCCGTTGAGTCAGACATGCAATAATGCAGAGGAAGAAAGTAAAGTGCTGTAAACATGACCTATCACTACGTAGGTACTCTATCATCATACAGCGCAAAATTACCTCGCTACAAAGAAAAGAAAAAGCAAACACGTTTCAGATTAAACATCCGCCTAGACTATTGCACCCAACCCGAAATAAAGAAGACCTACTTCCGAGGTGGACAAGTTCGGTATATCCGATCTGCATTAGTCGGGGAACATGCCTCCCGTTCCGGTCATTTCTAGGACTTTTGCACTCGAACAGACCTGTCACAGTACTTTCTTTTTCTTCTTTCTTTTCTTTTTGATGCACTGCTCCTCAATGCAGACACAGCGGTCAGGAACGGAACCCGGAAGTTCAATCGGGGAAGACAAAGCGACATCCGGTGCAAAGTACATAATGGCCAAAGTACATAATGGCCAAAGTACGTAACGGTATATATTGATATCGACATGTAGACTTGACGAGGTGTGATTTGCACGGTCTTTAAAGAACTAGCCTTTGCTATTTGTGATATGTTGAACTTGTAGTATGGCTCTATAGCATGACGTATCAAAATCCTAGGGTTGATTCTATAATGGCATATAGATGGTCTTGTGGAGATCTAGTTATACCCTGTCACCGAATTATCCCATCTAGATATCTTAACTCAATTGGATTCAGTCAGGCACGGCTCTGATGGGTTGGATATAAGATTACTTGCCTTCGAAGCTATATGATCCACGCCTATACGGCTGCTGTACATCTTGGCCATATGATCTTTTCCAAGTAGGGATGTTGATCATGATTCCCTAGAGAGATTACGTTAGAAAATATCATCAAATTTTACTAGAGCCTCTTACTTGTGTAACTGTCGAGTCTGTGGTATGCCCTCGCTCTCGATGAACCCTGGAGTATAGAAAAACAGAGGCCAGAGCGAAGAAGACGAGACTGAGACCGGCAGCAATAGTGTTTGCTGCTCGAAAACCGGTCCAGGTAAGACCAATCAAGGAAGTCATCTTTACTCGAATAGTATCCATGAGCAGTGTAGTTTGACAATGAAGAGCGATATTATGTCTCGATAAACGTGGATTCATTC
Source organism: Penicillium roqueforti (assembly GCF_015533775.1). Taxonomy (NCBI): domain Eukaryota; kingdom Fungi; phylum Ascomycota; class Eurotiomycetes; order Eurotiales; family Aspergillaceae; genus Penicillium; species Penicillium roqueforti. The sequence continues at coordinate 325,640 of NW_024067585.1, forward strand.
TTCTTTAAATATACTCCCATCATGATATGTGACAATCACCTTCGCACAAGTAACAAGTCAGTAGCCCTAGTCTACTACTACCCATCTCGGACAGTGCAGGATATCAATATCCTCCAGGCACCACAAAAGCAAGAAGCCGGAGCATAGACGCCGATCAGTCAACTCGTGGCCTCTACCGATCATCACTCGGAGTGTGTAATGCAAAGAAGAAAAGAAAAACAACATTAATAAAAACAAATTGCAAAAAGCAAAGAAAGTAAAAAAAAGCAAAAATACCAAATCGCGCCGCATCCTTGAGAAATTATGCCGGCTAGAATTCCACCGTCCTGCAGGCACCGCCAAGAAAATCGAGAACTGTTCATTGGGCCTTAGACCTTGTGTTTCCTGAGCTGATGCACCAATCCGTTAATGCCAGCGTACCGACAACGCGGGCTATGGGAACTGCTATCCGGTGCCGCGGGCTGGCCCTTACCCATGCACATATATATGCATAGGGGAACACCCGGGTGTTTCTTGTGGTTCGTGTCTATCAGGGTCTAGATACTTGCTGTCATCTGCGATTGGTTCTGGATTCGTTCGGGACTTTCCCGCTAGCCTTCGAAGCACGGCGGGAGTAGGGACAGAAGGTCCCGGTAGACGTTCTGGTTCTGCTTGCCTTTGGCATCAGGCTTAGGGCCAGATTTTCCAATCCCTGTTCGTAATTTTGTATCGAAATGATGTCAATTTTGTTATGATTGGTATTTCTGCGGATCAACATAAGCCTGTGGTCTAAGCCTGCCATTGTGTTCCTGAAGTCCTGCATGCTCCAGATTCGGTTTAGGATAACAAAATAGAATATGCTAATGTGAAGGAATGTATCGATAATCAGTATCCCCGTCCGGTTTCCCCGAATAGGATCCTGTGGGTCCATTTGCTTCGAAGACTCCGGAAGGCCTGTCATACTTCCCCGCCGTGATAACCATATTATGGCGCCGTAGGCCAGAGGTGAAGCTAAAACGAAATTTCGATGAAATAGGAACGCTTGTAGTTGAAATTGCGCATTGATGCACTCTCTCGGGTCCGAAAGACAAATCAGATCATGTTCATTACTGGGCTAGTGGGCGAGGCCCAGAAGAAGGCCCAGGGTCAGCACCTGAGACTCGAGGCCGTTTTGGGTCGTTTGGACCCAGTGCCGGGACCCCTTGATGTGCGCCAGCTGTTCCATCGGCATTGGTGACGTCCACTAATGGAGGCCGTTTTCCGTTGAGGTTATTCTGGGGTGGCATACTGCCTCGGTTCATCATGGCAGGGTTGGAAACGTTCCTTTGGTCAAGGTTGGGCCGGGTCAATGGTCGATACGATGAGACAGAAGGGCCTCTGCCGACCGGACTGCTAACCCCACCACCAGGAGCACCGATTCTGCGCTGCAGATCCGTTGCGGGATTGACAAAATCGCGTGTTGCATTATTTTTATTAATGGTGGGTGCTGGGGAGGCGCTCGACAGCATCGGCCTAGGAATAGGAATGCTTTTGCTGTGGTCTACACCAGCGGTTTTGCGGATGGAGGGACTCTCAGCATGTGGATCGAATTGAGGTACGCCCGACGGGACGGAGTTTGGATTTTCACGGAGAAGGTCCACTGCTCTTGCAGAAAAGAAACCCGTTGACGGTGTGCCTTGCGGTGGTGGGTTCATGTCCTCGGTTTTCTGAAAGCCGCCGGGGCCGGTTTCCTTTTGAGTCGGAGGCTGGACGATGTTTTTGTGTGGAGGATGCTGACCAACTGGTTGCTGTGGTGGGACTGATGGTCTAGGGTTCGCAAGATTTTGAGCAGGACCTTGAGCGGCCATTGGTCGACCTTGTACCGCAGCTGGAGACGGCATAGTAGATTGGTTCTGTCGCACATTTGAGGGATTAGGTCGTCCTGCTTGGCCCGCGCCGTTCCATCGCTCTGGTTTTGATGGTGTTACAACAGCGGGGTTAAATCCTGCTCGAACAGGCGGTCCTCGCTGAGGCGCTGGACCGTTCGTTGGCACGGTACGCTGCTGTTCTCGAAGAATCTCTGTGTCTATTACGATCTCATCAGGATTGCCCATATCGGTATCAGCTACCCCGAAATCGGCTTCATCAAAGAGGTCACCTAAAAATCATTAGCCGGAGTTCAACCTTATGTATTCTAATACATACTGCCAAACTCTCCATCTCCATCAAAAGAAACATTATTCCCAGAATTATTTCCTCTCGCTTGATGTGGCGGACCAGGGAGGGGTAGATCATCCTCTTCGGGTACTTGCTTGGGTGGAGGCAGCGGTTTCTTAAGTGGCGCGAAGTCCGGGTGACGGTGGAGATTTTCAACGTCCCATCGTCCCTATTTTGATAGTCAGCTGGCACATCGCAAGTTGGAGGACATCGGGGACCTTACAGGCGCTGCCTTGACTTTGGTCACCTTGGCCACATAATCTTTGTCATAGATACAGTTACCTAGCACGTTGCCAAAGTTCCTCAATGCACGTTTCAAAGCATCTGTTGTGCCTTCTTTCTTGGCCTTCTCAAACGCTGCGGCCTTGCCTTTGCAGTTCTCGATATGTCCGTAGCCAATATCCTAGAAGAGGGCTGGAGTTAGCACAAGGCCCACGAGAATTCATATCACGAATATGTTCCTTTACCTCATGAAATGTTCCATCTCTCAAGGTCACTCTCATGATGACTGAAAGTCCCAGGCTGATCTTGCCTGTGTTCTGATTTTCCTCAACCTGATAAGCGTTAGTCAATCCCTATGTGATGTAGTTGATAAACATAAGATCAACGCACAAAATCAATCTGAATCGTCTGAATCGAACTGGACCAGCCATTGAATCCAAACACTTCATTCGCGAGATTAATGCATTTGTCCGCGGAGAGATAGTGCACTTTTTGCCCCGCTGCACCAGGTCGCGCAGAGATGTATTCGGGTCCCAATTTCTTATCAAGACGCGCTTGTAGTGTTGCAATTTCCTGTGCGGTGTATTCACTGATGCGGCGTTGGGGTTCCTCAAATGGGTTTGCTTTAGCGGCTCCTGTAGCGTTCGGCATCATTATAGATCCTGCATTACCCCGATGCTGGTCACCAACGCTGAGATTATCACTATCAGTGCTCGGTTCCATGGGGTATAGTATTTCGGGTCCGGGGTATTGGTCTCACGCTGGCATGTTTTGTTGTGAATGAGTGTCGAGTTTGATATTAGAGATGTACTGGCGTGTCGGGCGCGTTGTCTTGAGGCACCAGGACGCGGCTCATCGCGATATCACATGATGATAACGCGATAAGATAAAGATTAGAGCTTCAGTAAACAAAACACTGATAATTGATATTAAGGATAGTTGGAGATTATTAGGTATGTGGTTCACATATGGAAGCTACCATTCGGGGTTTCATCATTTCTCATTCTTTGCAAAAGCTATCTATCCCTTCGGATGAGGAAGGGTATGCCATAAATCATTGGATGACGAGACTGGCACTGGGCACAAGTCCTAGTTCCTTCAAAGTCTCGCCGAAAAACTCATTATCAAATATCTTCTTGGGGAAAGTCTGCACGAAGCTCTGGACCTCGATCCCATCCTGTTCCCTCAATGCGGCCGCAACCTCAAACAACGTGGTGTCGACGGGCAATGTCTTCATGACGTTACCCTTGGATGACTGGAATCGCAGTCGAGTTTCGGTATAGGCAGAGGCAGGTTTAGACGTAGTGGGACCGGAGGAAGTGGGTGCTGGAGCGGCAGCAGGCTGGGGAGGAGGAGCCACACCGGCACGCTCAGCTCGCTGCTTCTCGGCCTTCAATCGACGCTCCTCCTTGTCGGCCTCGATTTTCGCCTTGATACGTTTTTTGGCATCGATTTCATCCTGCTTCTCCTTCTTCTTCTTGGCTGCCTCCTTCAACTGTTGCTTCCGCTCGAGTTCCTCCTTAGCATCTTGACTTTCCTTGGTGCTCTTCCTTCGGATTTCCTAATAATAAAAGTGAGCAAAATACCTCAATCGACCAAAATCAGGAATACACACCTCATTCTTCTTCTTGTCAATCTTGTCCTGGTCCGAGAGCCCTGCGCGCTTCGCCGCAAGCTTCTCCCGCAGCTCTGTCAGTCTCTGCTTCTTCTGCTCCTCTGTCAAGGGAGCAATCTCCTCCGTAGACTCAGCAAAATCAACATGTCCCGACTTTGATGCGTGGAACTCGGCCTGTGACTGGCCTCGGAACTTCTTGCCACACTCGTTGCATACTAAGCTGCGTGGTTGTTCGCCTGGTTGAAGCGCAGGGTTCTCTTCGTCTTGTGCTGCTTTCGTTTGTGCCTTAATCTCCTCCAATGACTTGTCTTGGTTGTCCTCAAGCCACTGTAGTGCACCTTGCACTGTTAAGTCAGTTAGCAGATACCCAACTATAGATACTGGGGAAACAAAAACTTACAGCCACCAGTCTTCGTCACTGCGAGCTGGGCGCGCTCCTTGTCAAAGCCCATTTCAATGAGCTGATCCAAGTCCGATGCCATGACGGCTGTTGGGACGTGATAAAGATGTAAATGTAAATGTAGGACGCGCTCGAAAAATGAGCGCAATTTGGCAAGATTGAATCAGATAGGTGGTTCAGATGTGAGTTAGGTCGCGAGAACAGAGTGGGTGACGTATCAGAAAGGCGGCGAGCGATAAGGCCCACTTACCTTCCCCGGGTTTCTATGGCATCAAGTTCTTCTTGATGGCGTGTTTTGAGGGATAGTTCGATACTTGTACGCCATTGAAAGGGTGATAATGCCAATTTCATGTTTCTATGATATTTTCGACTTGTACTACCTATGCACACGTGTCGTAGTTATCTATTTAAATTTAGGTGGCTGTGTGGCTTATAGAGCCGAATAAACATGCAACTTGAATATAGTGTTGTGCAAGATGTATGTATTTGGCGAAAACCTTCAAGTAACATATAAAATGTAAAATCAGGCTAAACGGAATACGAACATGTATATATAGGGAGGGACTAGCATCATATAAACCGAAAGATATATCTGCTAAGGATGCGTGTGCTACGAGATAACTGCATTGAAGACATTTTATATATTACTATATTTCAGCCTCCGAGACAGAAGATATAGACTACAATATGTTAGCAAGTGACGTCTATTAACATACGAGGTCGAAGCCAGCGCCAAGGGATATGATCGCATACCTCAATAGCATAGCTCCATGCATGGCAACCAGGGAAATAAGGCATATATACAGGCTGATCCCAGTAGAAAGTTCAGTGACCAATGAGCAACCAATATGACGAAATATATACAATTTAAACACAAGTGGGATTTGACCCCACTGCAAGTATCATATGCGGGTGAAGATGTCCATCTGAGGATGCAAGGATATAAGAGCATATTAGAAAAGAGTGGTCGAACTAGATATATACTTCTCATAGCCAATATGCCAGTAGAATAATTAAACACGAAGAAGGAACTTGCAATGTGGTTATAGCCTACTCCGTAGAGCTTGTCAATAGTGACATCACCTGACTGTTTGCTGTTTGCTGACTCATCTAATTTCCCCGTGCCTAGGTGGACAGTAATCAAACTCCTGAGGCATCTTAGACCTGATAACTCCCTAACGCCTTTATTCCCAATCGGAACCTAATCGCGTGCAATCATCCACGCCCTTGTCATCTTTGTTCCCTTCTCCCACCTCTGTCACCCCGACCACGTGCATCATGACCATCCAAATCGAGCCCTCCGAGTTGGGCTTCAAGCGTGAGTGCTAGACCCCGAACCTGTAGACCTGCCTAGATCACATCTCATCGGTTGATAACAGGTCCCTTCAATCATGAAGTATGCCAGGTTCTCCGCCTGAGCAACCCGAATGAGGAATCTGTGGTCTTCAAGGTATGTGTGACAAACCCCCTCCCTTGATCTTTGTCGCAGTACTAACATGTGTCCTCGGCGCACTAGGTCAAAACCACCGCTCCTAAGCAGTATGTCCCGACGATTGTCTGCGCAATGCCTATACTCGAGTTTTTTTATCTGATCATATTGTAGTTACTGTGTGCGACCTAACTCCGGCCACATCGAACCTGGCAAAACTGTCGAAGTCCAAGGTTAGTCGATAAGCGAGTACGCCTGAATTTTGCGGCGGGCTAATATTATCCACAGTGTTGCTTCAGGCTATGAAAGAGGACCCTGCTCCGGATGCCAAGTGCAAGGATAAGTTCCTAGTGCAGGCCGTCCCGGTCTCACGTGGATTGGAGGATGCCAGCGTTGGCCAGATTGTATGTCCAGAGTCCAGCATGGAGAACACGAAGATCAATAACTAATATTACATTTAGTTCGACCAAACTCCCAAGGGCGACGTGGTTGAGCGCAAGATTCGAGTTGTCTACCTAGCAACAGATGCCACTTCAGCCAACGAATCGGTATTCTCCCCAGCAATCACTTCTTTATACACATAGTCTAACTTTCACCAGGTGCATGATGAGGAACCTCCATCGTACATTTCTCCTGCCGGCGCAAATTTCCAGACCCCGGCCCCCAAGAAGATTGACTCCGCTGAACCGTCCCCAATTCCTGCTCCCAATTTCTCCGAGAAGAAGTCCCAGTCTCCCCAGCGCGAGCCGCAATCTGCTATTTCAACTGCCAGGTCTGCCGTGGGAAGTGCTATTCCCTCAACCGACGAACTCAAGTCCCAGCTGTCCGAAGCCAACGCACAGATCCAACGACTGAAAGACCGACTTGCGGATCAAGGACTGCGGCAGCGGAAGACCGGCGGAGAGGCTACCGGTAAAGCTGTGCCTGCTACCATGCAGCAGTCACATGCGCCAACGGCGAGTGGAGTTTCCATCCAGGCTGTGGCATCTCTCTGTCTGCTCAGCTTCTTGATCGCATACTTCTTCTTCTAGTCTGGTCTTCTGTTTCTCGCTTTCTCGCGGTCTATCTGGCTTCATTGCACCTACTCTCCGCGTACTAAATGCCTCCCGTCTAACGTCGCCGACGCCCGTCCCAAATTCCCATCTACTTTTTGTCTCTTGAAGAGAGCATGCCGTTTTCTATCTGTTCTAGCATCAGCCTTTTTATGCGTTTGCTTTAAATTCTTCTGCCCCAGTATCAATACTCTACTTTCATGTTGTCTCTCTGGACTTCTTCCCTTGAGGCCGGACATATGTCTGTCTCATCCTCTTTGCCGTTGCTTTCCTTTGTTCTTTACCATTCCTGTCTTGTCTAATATCATTTTATGATAAAACGGACCCAGCCTTTCGATTCGTTCGCCTTGTTTCATAACCCATTCTCGAGCTCGGGATAATACATGTGATTGCTACTAGAGCTAACTCCATGTCGTATGCAGTTCGGGACGTTGTCTCCCTTCTTCGGTAATTGGTTGATTGAAGACATTCGGTCCTGTCTTTGCGCATTAAATGGTCTTGTTGACACAGGCACCGGACATCATCTCAACTGAGCGTAAATCTACCGAGACTGATGCTTCGTGTTTCCTACAATTATGAAGCCTGATAAAAGTCACAAAATGACAGCCTATTTGATTGTAAACAAATATATCTAACAAGTACAAGTACTCCACCCAGTAATGTATGTAACTGAACACCTGAAAATCCAAAACCAAACGTTATACTCAAAAAGCAGAACAAGATCTAACATTGAATCTCACTCTCCTTCCAGCCTTCACCCTCCTCGCCCGCCGGACCCGCCGACTCAGCCGAGATGCCCTCACCACCACGTCCATTCCATTGCTTAGACGCAGCAGAATCACCACCGCGCTTCGTCCCACCGCCAACAATCCGTCCACCCTGTTCGCGCTTCACACGACACCACGGACCGACATCCTTATCCAGGATGAAAGTGTAAATAACCCAAACCCAGCTCCGGTGGCAAGGTAGCGGTTCATAGAACTCCCTCGCAATCTCATGCAGCTTATGCAATCGAGTCCAAGGGATAGCAGGGAAATCGTGGTGCTCGTTATGCAAGCCGACATTGTAAGTGAGGATATTGAGCGGGCCGTAGTACGAGTATGTCTCCGGGGGAGGCAGAGAGTCGAGCGGGTGCGGGACCTTCGGCTTCTCGTTCTTTTTCAGCTCGGTCAGGGACTCTGTACCGCCGCCCTTCACGTTCGAGAAGAAATAGTGCTCCGCGATGAAGTGGCCTGCGCAGGGGTGCAGGGATCCGGCGAGGAATGAGCTCAACACGAAGTATAGCACTGGCTGGATGGAGCCGCATAGTTTGCTTAGGGCGTAGTCGAAGCTTATTTGGATGCCTAGGTTCAGGAGGTGGATGTAGGTGAAGGGTGGGCTGTAGATGAACATTGGGCGCACGGCGTAGAAGAGGATCTGGAAGGTGCAGAAGAATGTTTTGCCCAGGAGGGAGTTTAGGAAGAAGGCTTCCACTGCTGTGGGGAGGTCGGTATCGAGACCTGTTACGCCGAGGGATTTGTGGTGTGTCAGGTGGTAGGGCTGTTAGTGGTGCTGTGTCAGTTCATTGTCTGCGTTGGGGCCCAGCTAGTTTCCGGCATGTGGAAGAGTATACGTACTCTGAATGCTGCGCTGTACGGCAGTCCGATGGGGAGGTTTGCGAAGATAGCGAGCAAGCGGTTGGCGAAAGCCGACCGGAATGCCAGGTTGTGTGAGATCTCATGGATGGCGAGGAACAGGTTCTGGTTGCAAGTTGCACCGATCACGTATGCCGTGACCAGGAACCGCCAATCGAGCATTGAGGTGCTGCGGAGGAGATAGGCACAGGTGAGTTGTAGGGACACGACGCCGAGGACGACCCATTTGGTAAGAGGCTCGGGACCACATAGTTTGGTGACCTATAGGTACATGATATCATGAATCAGCATTGCAATTGCACTTGTTGAGACTGTTCCTCGCCCAGGAAAGGTGGCCAGGTGTATGTAGGAGCTCCGCAGACCTCCGCATGGAGTCTTCACCCAGCTCTCATATCACCCCGAGGGCCCTCAAAACAGGATCACATACCTCCGGATGGGCTTTAATAATTGCCTGTCTTCTTGAGCGGTGCGGTTCTTCCGTGTATGTCCAGAAGAAATGGTCCTCGACCAAAGCTTCGGGTGCCTGTATTCTGGTAGACTCTGGTTGTGTTTTGTCGGATGCCTTGGCTGCCTTGGTTGCCGACACGCGGAGTTGCGGCGAAGTTGTTTCAACGACCGCAGACATGATGGAAATTGGTGTGTGTCGAAGTTTAGGCCATGGGAGATATAAGAGGTCTCAAAAAAGTCGGAAGACAGTTGTTCCACGTGGGGCGACGCGATACTTGATGGCTTGAGGCTTGGCAGGATCGGCACTTGTCAGGGCTTTTGGTCTCCAATCTATTCAAGACATTACTAATGAGATGGATCTTTGAAGAACGCTTTTTATTTACTTATGTCTATGAAATACATCAGTAGTCGTCACCACGGCTAATAACTTCCTTCACGTTCGGGCGCAATACAATCGTCTAAACAAGTCAGTAAACAGTCCGAGTGGAGAAATTCCCAAAATAGAAACATACATGTTCATATTGGGCAGTGTATGAGCCCTTGATATCGCAAAGAGGAGGGTAATCCTGCACAATTCCAGAAGAAACCAGGTTGTTCAACTATATTCGTTAGCTTCGGTGTCTCGCATTGAACTTCATCGTCAACTTACGCCCAAAAGGTACTTGTCCTGACCCAGGCGGTCGATGTACCGGCGACAGAAGGGAAGGGTGCCAAAGTTCTTGTTGATCAAATTTAACAAGTTCTTAGCGGAGGTAAGACGCAAGGGAACGTTAGGAGCGTCGGAGGCGAGAGCGTAGTGCGAGGTTTCCATCTGAGGCCATGTTAGCCTTGGTTCTCGACCTAGGACCTACAGTATAAACTTACTTCCTCTCGCACGTAACCTTTACCGGTACTACCGAAAGTCTCAATGGCGAAAACTTCACCCTCTTCCATCTTGGTCTGATCGGTGCTCTTGACGATTGGTACACTCTTGCCACCGTGGATGACGTGCTGGTCAATGTTGTGACCGTTTAAGTTGCGGATACACTTGACAGGGTGCATGGTGCCATTGAGCTCAACTTCGTAACTTTCCATAGCTTCTTGGATGGCGGCACCGATATCACTCATACGGACGTCAATTCCCGCTTCCTAGAAACCCGTCAGCTCTGCCTGAGACGAAGAAGAGAAGGAAAACTTACCCGAATACCGGTGTTGGTGGCGTCCTTCACGGCAGCGAGAAGAGGATCGTACACTGGGTCAAAAGTCATAGTGAAAGCACTGTCCACAATGCGGCCGTTAAGCTGCGCACCGAAGTCGACCTTCATCACGTCTCCCTGGTTCAGGACCATCTTGTTGCCCGCATTCGGGGTATAATGCGCAGCGCAATGGTTGATGCTCAAACCACAAGGGAAGCCCATACCACCCTTGATGTTATCACCTTCCTCCAGACCTGGGTGACCTGTCAGGGCGCGCACCGAATCCTCGATGCCCTCCGCGATCTCAGTCAAAGTCTGACCGGGCTTGATGTTCTTCTGCGCATACTGGCGGACTTGACGGTGAACCTCGGCACCCTGGCGGTACTCCTGCAGGAAGTCATTATTCATGCGATCGAGGTATCGTTTTTCTTCGTTGGTAGTACGGTAGGCATTGTCGTTTAGGTATTCGACGATCTCGCCCTCGGGGTATTGGCCGTTGGGGAAGAGGTTAGACACAGGAACACGCGGTGGCTCGCTCTGGACCTTGGCACCACCCTTCTTCTTGGGCTTCCTCTTGGGCTTCTTCTTCTTCTTCTTTTTGTCGGCTAGAGGTGACCCCGCCGTTAGTCCCGGTCGACTTCTGTGGGGTGGGGTGGGGTTCTGGAAGCGCGGTCACGGAAATAAACTTCAACAAAACTCACCCCCAGCAGCTTCAGTCTCTGCGGCACCCTCGCCGTCTTGGGCGTCGTCCGAGTCCTCCTCCGCTTCGGCGGGAACCTGATCTGCCGTGCGGGCGGCCTGGACGTTCACTGGTCTCTGATCAGTCACACATGAGAGAAGTAAACAGAAAATTCGAGGATCTTACGGTCTAACTGATCCAACTTCTCCGTAGTCTGAGCTGCCATCTTGAATGTGGCAATTGAACAAGTCGTATGTTCAAAGGCAAGAGGGGAATGTCGGGTGTCGGGGAAAGAGTTTTGCTGATAAGATAAGAAGAGGCTTGGAGATTTCCTTGGCGGCGGATGGATGTTGCTGCCTGACATGCCTGTTGTGTTGTACACTTCAACACGTCTACCATCATGATTCATACATCTCCATCTCCCGTTCATATTGCCACTATTAAACTATGTCGCTACTTAAACTTCCCGCTGAACTTCTACTAAAGGTATCTTCACATCTAGAATATGTTTCCGATCTCGACTCCCTCTATCAATGTCATCCTTTCCTGTATACTTTGTTAAAAGACAGAGTCGACGAACTTCTGAAGACGGAGCAGTCTATCCAGCATCTCGCATGGGCTGCAGTGAATGGGAAGGAAACATGTGTTCGCAAGCTGCTAGATGTAGGTGCGTTATTCGATGATTCGTTCGCTAGTGATGCTGCGCCTGGGGATGCTGCGCCTGGGGATGCTGCGCCTGGGGATGATGAGTCTAGATATGATGCCGTAGGTATGATGCACCTAGGAATCATAAGTCCGCCTGTCGCAAGCAGAGGGATGATCCTATGACGATAGCTGCAAAGTATGGTCATTTTGATGTTGTCCAGATGTTCCTCGATCGTAGAAGAGACCCGACTCCAGAGATCAACGAGTACATCTACGTCGACCTTGATCACCTTGTTGTCTTCGGAAACCCATTGTCCGTCGCAGTGCTAGGGGGTCATACCTCAGTTGTCAGTCTCTTGATTGAACGTGGATTTATCAAACGCTGTGCAGAACCCCGGCGAAAAGCGGTTGTGCGACCTATCATTATGCTTGGCTGTTATGAAGAGGCATGTTCCCATCATCAAACTTCTGCTTGCAGGAGGTTGTGATCCTAATGTTGAGTGCTCTAACAAGGCCCTTTGCATCATATTGCCCTAGCTCCTGCTACAAGCGCAACTGTAGAAATCGTCCGTCTTCTAATTGATGCTGGGGCTGAATTCTGGACAAGCATGAATGGCGACGATCCAGTCTTTTCTGCCATGGAAACCGGCAATGGGCTGTTTCTCAATTACACCTTCCCACTAATTGAGACTGACACCGAAATATTTCTGATGATGCTTCATATGTTCACCGGAAAATACAAGACATTTACCTCGTCCCTCCTGAAGAGGATTGATTTAGACTACACAATCACCTTTGGCGCGAGAGAACGATGTAGTCTTCTGTGTGTCGCTGTAGGTGGCGGCTTCCCGGATCTGTTGGAGAGAATACTATTATTGAGGCCTTATTATTCAAAGGAATGGTCTTGTCCCAAAGGCCATGGAAGTCTTATGGCTCTCGCTATTGCATCTGGCCATATCGGAACGATAGAGTTATTTCTCGAATATCGCGCCAAGCTTAGGACGGCCGTGACTTATCCCACACTCATAGTGGAAGACAATGACGGACGCTGGAACTTCGATGATTGCCCTCCTTCAATGATTCTTGCGCTTAACCGAGGCCATGATGATGTCGTGAAGTACCTCATCAATAAGGGCTTTGATGTCGTATTTCCGTCGTCACGTCATGGGAATGGTTTTTTCAACAGAGCACTTTATCTGGGCAAAGCGGAAATCCTCCAGATGCTTCTTGGGAGTTCTAGTCCATCAATCGAAGATATTGCGTTGTTTGGTGATGGCCTGTCGATTCAGCTCGCAGTCTTGGGGGGAGAAGCCTTCTTCAAATTACTCCTTGAGCATGGAGTACAACTGCGACCGGGTCACGTTGGACATTGCCGCGCATTCGCATGTGCTGCTTTGTTAGCTAACGTGCCTACCTTGACGATGTTTTTGGATGCTGGTTTCAGTCTGGATAAGCAGGCTTCAGACAATGACGATGACACAGTCGGCCTGTTATTGGAACTCGATGAAAATAGAGGTGTCACGCTCCTCGCTCTCGCGGCTCAGACGAAAGATCGCAATGCCGCGGAAGCTGCGGTTGATTTTTTGCTAGAACGGGGAGTGCAGCTCAACCAGTTAACTGGCTCTTGCAATCACACGCCTTTACTCCGCCTAGCCTTGGGGGTAGCTGGAAATAACGTTAGCACTGTCAACTCTTTCGTCGAGAAAATAACCAAGACCAAGGTGGACGAATACGAGGTTAAGCGACTACAATACTTTGAGGAAACTAGCGACTACGGATTACTGGCAAGACAGCTTCTATTGGAGAAGGGGGCCGATCCTCTATTTTTGAACAGAAGTGGAAAGTCTGCCTTGACCGTGACCGCATGGAGAAATGATATCAGAGAGGTCAAGATGTTGCTGGGATATGTCGATCCAAACGTTCCGATCAGTACGATCAATTCTCATATATTGACAGCGATGGCCCTGTTTGATGATTCTCGCGACACTATTCAAGACGAGAAAAGACCCTCTTTGGCCATGCAAAAGACTCCCTGGAATATTTATTGGCGCAAGGTTTACCCTTGTCCTAGCGAATAGTTGAATCGAGTACAGGTATGCAGCATGTAGCTTGGCGGAGATTTCGTTGTAAATGGCAGAGAAGAGTTATCTGATGGTATCAAATAAATACGCTGAATGGCTCAGGGCCTAGGACATTCCAAATTAGCTAATGAGTCAAACCAAGGAAGTAAATCTGTGTTCTGATACTATATACAATTTTTTCATCTCACATGTGACATGGATAACTATAGTTCTTGACTAACAGGTCTCCTTTGCACCCGAGCCATACGAAGCTTCAATAATTGACGGTATTCGGATGACCCAAAACACATATCCGGGTCAAATGTGGCTCCTTTGTCAAAAAGCAGCCTCGCCATTGTATCCTTTCCTTTTTCGAGGGCTAATTGTACCGGTCGAGAGTTGCCTTCACCACTAGGGTCAGCACCATGGTCTAGTAAGAGCTTAACAGCCCTAGGGCGGCCATAGCAGACAGCCAAACTCAAAGGACAGAAATGGACTGCCCTTCGGTTTGGTTGATGGTCTTTATCAAGGACGGACGACTCTTTCAATACCTTCTCTAAAAGATCGTCAAGGCGGTTCACAATCGCCCCCTTTAAGAGATAGCAACGTTGAAGATTACCGTACTTCAATATGCGATCCACATCAATCCAGCTTAGCAGCAATGACCCCATCTCGTGGTTGTCCCTTGGTCGAGAGAATTCCCACAAGACTTCCAACCATCCCAATTGCCGCCAATGAAGGTTGTTCGCTAGGAGGAGCTTCATGACGGGGAGGTTGTCTGATCCCGCGGCTTCGAGTAACAGTTTGTCATATATATACAAATCTGCACCAGCCCCTACTAAGAGTTGGGCAATCTCCAGATTTGCGGGTGAAGGTCTTGTAGCAGCAGCTACCGCTAGAGGCGTCATACCACGCAGGTCATAGGTATCGAGGCTGCAATAATTATATTCGAGGAAGAGTCTGACAATTGATACATGTCCCAGTTCGACGGCCTTGCATAAAGGAATTGCAGCATGTCTATCGTGGCTGTTGGTTTTGCAATCGGCCTTGTGTTCGAGGAGCAGTTTGACTACTGCAGCATGCTCGCTTGTGACTGCAGCCTTGAGTGTCCTGTTGAATAGATCTCCTTCTTTCTCGGTGTCATGTTGAATGCAGTAGGGTAGGAACAATTCAACAATATTGGTGTGTCCCTTCCACGCTGCAATCCTTATTGGTTCTTGTCCTTCGAAGATGGGAAGGTCGTCCAATATCTTCGAGCCGCACATCTGCAACAGTTTCCGCGCACTAGCTTCCTTGCCTTTTTCGGCTGCCCAGGCTATCGACTTCCCAGGTGAGTCTTTGGCGATGGCTTTGTAAAGATTCCTGTTTGACAGAGCATGGAAGTGGCGGCTGACCCGTGTGAATGCATTGAGGTCACGGTAGTCAAGGTGGAGGGATATCTCCAGCAGCATCTCATTAGGGAGCTCTGAAAGAGTCGTCATGTTTCGATATAGTTTGATTGTATTGGGAGAAGATGTGTGTTTCAAAGAAAAAAAGGACCAAATCTGTCTGTCTCTTTTGACTATAATACCAGGTGGTTTCTCAGACTGAATCTATGTGATGGGACATCGGGGGATTTATACAGGTTCTCCAGGGACCTGCTTTGAATCGTGTTTTACGTTGAATAAAGCCAGTGTTTCAAGTCAACGCCTTGTTCTTCGTGTGTGGTAGCTCTTTGATCCGGAAATCCAATATAGTCTCAAAGGGTATAACAATATCGCTATACATTGTGAAAGGGGGGTTGGCGCTTCATTGTCTATTTATGGATACTAGCGAGTACAAGGGTATATGCAGACACAAAGCCCCTAGCTATTCCATATCCTTGTCAAAGAAAAGCTTCAACTTCATTTTCAGTTGTCTTCATTTGGAAACGATATCAAGAGTCGGTTGAAAGGCGAGATTATTTTAAGCGCTCAATTAAAATTCTTCCGTAATCGGATTTTCAAGCCCGGGAGAGTGGGTGATTGCCCATAATCATGCTCAAATAGAAGCCTTAATGCAGGAACTGTTTCGTGGCTGAGACGCTTGACATGTTCTGGGTCTTTCATCCAGTGCCGTAAGCGCCGTTGGAATTTTAGTGCGAATATGAAACATAAGGAGAAGCAATACGCGATGCGCCGATTATCATTGAAGGGGCCCAGGCACGGGCACGATAGGATTGGTCCATATATTTATTACGACTTCCTAAGCGCTTGATGTATAGTTCCCATATTGTCGGGACCATAGCACCAATAAGCCCTAGTCTCATTTATATCAGTCCCACTTTCATACTGCTTATACACCCTATTCCTAAGGCAGCGACTATCCTAAGAGGAGCCCTACTTCATCAGCTGCAATGAGATACCACCGAAGCGAAGCTCACAGAGAGCATCTGCAACCCCTATAACGAAAGAAACTACAATCTCACAATATGTGCTCCGTAGATCCTTAGGTATCCATCCCAAACCGGCCAAGGAGTGTTCTCATTGGATCAAACCGTTTTGATGCCCGAAATGGCATAACCTATCTCTTATCTAATCTGATCATCAGGAGCTAACTATGGGGATTGCAACTGCCCACGTGAGTGTAGGTTATATTGACTGTGTTGTTCCCAGAGATGAAAGAGACCAAATAGAATACATATGTAGAATTCCCCAGTAGCCAGTAATAAATATGTGGTAATTTTGTACAGTCGATCAACTTCAAACCGCTGTGACGCCACTGAGATCTTCACCTCCAGTCTTCTTCCGCTTCTCCCTCTCTCCCTCTTCCACCCCTCCCCCAACCTACCGCGGCTCTTATTTCTCTATTGATTTCGATGTAACACCCCCTTAATACACGACAATGCCTCCATCTCGAGTAACATCAATTCTTCTCTTTCCGCGCGCGACCCTCTCTCCCTCCCCTTCAACATACCGGAGCATCTCAACCCAACCCCTCCGACCGCAATTACACCCACGCCAACAACAACAACAATTCATAAAACCAACCATATCCTCATTCTCAACCAGCAATCCAACCCGGGCGCGCGAACAAAACTTCTACGAAATCCTCGACATTCCCACAACCGCATCATCAGCGGAGATCAAGAAGTACACCACCCACACCCACACCAGCCCTCCTCCACCCCTCAATCTCCAACCCCATATATCTCTTTAAATACTTACCTACCCAACCGCCAGACAATTCTACGCCCTCTCAATGCGCCACCACCCAGACCGCAACCGCACAGACCCAGACGCAAGCCAACGCTTCGCCCGCATATCCGCCGCCTACAACGTCCTCGGCAACGACTCAAAGCGCGCAGTCTACGACCGCGACCACGGCTTCCACAGCGCGCACCACGCCTCCCCAGGCCAAAGCCACAGCCACCAACACCCTATGGGCAGCCACAGCAGCTACGCCGGCTCACGGCCCGCCAGCGGGCTGAGCAAACGGCGCTCGGCGTTCCACGGTCCGCCGCCTAGTTTCTACGAGCAGGGTGGGTATGGTGCTACGGGGAGGCAGGCGCAGGGTCGGGCGTCTTCTGGTGGTGCTTCGGAATTCGGGGCTGGCGCTGGCGCTGGTGCTGGGACGAAACAGGCTGATCCGGAGGATTGGGAGGGGTTTATTCACCGGAATCCGTTGCATCATTTCAATGCTCAGAGTCATTTCCGGACACAGGCGGCGGAGGATAGGAGAAGGAGCAATAGGAGGCAGGGAGCTAGGAGGATTGATGAGGATGAGGTTGATCCTAGGGTTGATCAGACGGTTTCGAGGTTCTTTCTTTGTTCCGGGTGTCTAATTGTTATGCTCGTTGTAGTGGACTTTTGGCGCTCTGTTCCTAGTGCTGTTGATGGGAGGAAGACGAGGAAGCAGAAGGGGGCTTTGTCTTCTTGACGGAGTTGTTTTTTCACTCATACTTGGATACATGTAGTTTCTTGGTATATATAGTCAAGTGCATTGCTGGTTGATGTACTCCTACTTTGGCATATCTACGGGCACACCTCGTAGTGCTTTATCCTATACAAATCAATCGAATTGATCAAAGAAACAGTTGATTTGATATACAAAAAAAGTGATCGAGCAGAAAATCTACGACACACATCGTTACTATCTTGGACGAACTCCACCATAATCATCGTTCTGGTGAATCAGCAAGACAAGTGAACTAATAACTGAAGTTTACAATAATCTTCCCAAAAGATGGTAGGCCATCTGTCAGGTTTCTCGGAGGCTTAGGCTCTAGAAGCTTAAGACTCGAAGGTGAAGCTGGCGCCGACCTTGTGGGCAGCCTGGTTCAGGTTCTGGGTATCGAAGGAAGCACCGAGGCCGAGGGTGACACCAGGGCGGAGCAGGACGTTGTAAGCCAGAGCGGCAATACCACGGTCGTTGATCTTGGCCTAAATTGCGAGAAAATTGCGCGATTAGTCGTGATCTACATAGTTATATAAGCAGTTTAACCGCGTGAAACGAACCTTAGCGAAGGAAGAGGGGTCCAGGCGGTACTTGCTGGCGACCTCGAGGCCGACGGCGTTGCCGGATGTGGAGTCCCAAGAAGCCTTGGCACCGGCCTCAACCTGAGCGTTGACGCGGTGGTAGTAGCTGGCGGAGAAAAGGGACAGGTTGTTGCTGGCAGTGATGGCAGCGGAGTACTGGGCAACACTGTAGCCGACGGCAGCGGAGTACTTGGTGATGGCGGCCTTGTTGACGTCGTAACCACCCTCAGCACCGACGAGGAAGCCCTCGTGGCCGAGAACGGCGTCGAAGTTGGCGGAGGGGCCGTTCAGCAGATCGAAGAAGGCACGGGCGTTCAGGTTGGGCTGCTTGAAGTACAGGTTGAGCTTAGCACCCTTGGACTGCTTAGCGGGCTGGTACTGGGTAAGGATCTCAGCCTTGAGGCCCTTGGCGATGTTGTTGTCGAGCTCGAGCTTGGTGTCGAGAGCGTTGGCGGTGGTCCAAGCCTGGGTGAGGGTGAGGCCTGGTCGGAGTGAGCATATTAGCCTAATCCTGTGTATCTTGGCATCGGAAAAAATAAATAAGTTCACCCGGCGCGCTATTGGAATACCGCATCCCAACATCAATGACATAAGACGGGCCTTGTGCGCGCCGGGATCTGGAGGTTTCTTCTGGAGGGGGCGTTTACCAGTGGGCGCATCAACGTATTTGGCCTCGAGCTATAGGCGCACTAGTTAGTAATTTGCATGACTGGATTCAGAAATAGCTTTGCAACTAACCTGACCAGCAATGGGGCCCTCGTGAGCAGACTTTCCCTTAACGGTGAAGGTGACACCGTTGGGAGCCTTGGACTTGACCTCAAGGTTGGCTAAAAGCTTTGATTAGCTATTTAATCTTCAATGAGTGGCGCAATGCCATGCAGAAACGTACCGGCAGCGCCGTGGTAGAAGTCCTTGTTCAAGAGCTATTGGGATTAGGTATTAGCCAAGGTTCCGAGTTTTGTCCCCAACAGTTGTGCGTACATCGTTGGTCGCCTTGGCGATATCGGAGAAAGCAGCTGGGGCAGACATCTTGACGAGAAAAATCTAATTGAAGATGGAGGAGGAAGAGCTGGTTCTAGGAAGAGATGAGAAGAGAGGAAGGGAAGGAAGAGATGTGATGATGTTGGGGGAACCTAGGGGCTTAGCACGGGTTAGTGGGAGGTCGGTGATTGGCGGTTGCCCGGCTGCCGGGAAAGCCCGCCGGGAATGTTTGGGCAGGGTATGTCACGTGTTTATGGGAGACATTCAAAAGACATTGGAATCATAACATTATACCGACTATACACCAAAAGGGTACACATATACAATCTAATCCGGTGCTATATCCCCCAAAGAAAATGCTAGATCAGAAGGGAAAGTTCGGATCCTTTTGTTTACATGCTCTCAGACTTTTACTCCACCGACTTCTCATACTTCTGGTTGTGGATGGCGATGGCTCTGCAAAGGATGGTTAGAGAAAATAATCAAGAACAGGGGAAATAATAGCTCACCTTCCACTGGGATCGCTCTGCTTGGACCAGGTAGGGGTCCATCGCTCGACAGTACCGGCACAGTAGGGAGGGAAGTGCTCATCGAACATGGTACGGTACCAGTATCTATAGCTAGGTTAGTTTTCAATGGTACTATAATATGAAAAAAAGAAGTGGGAAACATACGCCTCCTTGGTGTCGGGAACATCAGTACCCCATTCGGCCTTAGGGTTCTTCATCATCTCGTCGGTGACCTGGCGCTCGGCCTCATCCTTCAGGCCATCAATCCAGCTGTAGCCAACGCCATCACTGAACTGCTCCTTCTGGCGCCAGAGGATGTTGTCGGGCAAGTAGGGAGGGTTTCCAGGCTCATCGGTGGTGTCAAAGGCCTTGCGCAGCATGTGCTTCTCGATACGCTCGGGGGTGATCATCTTGTCCTTGGGGTCAACACCCATGGCGGTCTCAAGGAATTCCTTGTCGAGGAAAGGAACACGGGCCTCAAGACCCCATGCGGAGGTGGACTTGTTGGCACGGAGGCAGTCAGCCAAGTGCAAGTTCTTGATACGGCGGACAGTCTCCTTGTGGAGCTCCTCCTTGTTAGGAGCAGCGTGGAAGTAAAGGTAGCCACCGAAGATCTCGTCGGAACCCTCACCACTCAGAACCATCTTGACACCCATGGCCTTGATCTTACGGGAGAGCAGGTACATGGGAGTAGAGGCACGAATGGTGGTCACATCGTAGGTCTCGAGGTGGTAGATCACGTCAGAGAGGGCATCGAGGCCGTCCTGAACAGTGAAGGTGAAGGGGTGGTGCTTGGTGCCGAGGAACTTGGCAACCTCAAGGGCAGCCGCGGTATCGGGGGCACCGGGAAGACCGATGGAGAATGAGTGCAACTGCTGGAAAGTGGTGACGGTGGACAGCTCGTTTTCTTCGTTGATTCCAACCAACTCAGCGTCCGCGTTGGTGTTCTGGGGAATGTTGCGGGCAGCTTCGGCCAAGCGAAGGGTCTCGCGCTGGGCGATAGATGCGACCAAGCTGGAGTCCAAGCCACCAGACAACAAAACACCGTAGGGCACCTCGGCCATCAGACGCTTGCGGACGGCCTTCTCGAGGCTGTGGCGGATCACCTTATAGTCAACCGGGGTCGTGGGGACGTTGGCAGGGTCCCACCACTTGGGCTCGAAGTAGCGGGTCATGGTGTCGGTGCTCGAATCATAGATGTGGCCGGGGGGGAAAGCAATGATCTCGTCGCAGACGGGGTGCAAGCACTTGAGCTCGGAGGCAAAGTAGACGGCGCCGGGAGTCGATGAGGACCGGCCAAGGTAGAAGCTGGTGACACCAATGGGATCACGGGCAGCAACAACACGGTCCTTCTTCTTGTCCCAGAGAACGAAAGAGAACATGCCATCAAGGTGCTTGGGGCAATCGAGGCCGTACTCCTCATACTAC
The DNA here is from genome assembly GCF_015533775.1 of Penicillium roqueforti. Lineage (NCBI taxonomy): Eukaryota > Fungi > Ascomycota > Eurotiomycetes > Eurotiales > Aspergillaceae > Penicillium > Penicillium roqueforti. The sequence goes on from NW_024067585.1 coordinate 346,587, forward strand.
TATATATCAGCATTCCGAATCTTAATTCCGATTCACTTATGATTGGCCTGACATACCAAGGGGAGGATAACTTCACAATCGGAGTGTGTCTTAAAGTTGTACTTGTGGCGAAGGTGCTTGCGAATGAGGCGGTGGTTGTAGATCTCACCGTTGACCGCGAGGGCGAGGGTGCTGTCATCGTTGACAAGGGGCTGGGCACCGGAGTCTAAGAAGATTTTGTTAACACATCGATCTTCAAATTCCATCCTTCATAGGGACCACATACCAACACCGACGATACTCAGACGCTCGTGCGCCAGGACTGAACCACGATATTAGCATACCACGCCGAAACCGAAGTCATTGCGTGTTAACTCACTAGTGCTCTGAGCGCAGAAGTTTCCACCTGTAGAAAAACCTTCGTTAACCCCATGATCCTCCCATATACCGCGCAATATTGCGACTCGGGTTGTGACTCACTCCAATCGGGACCACGATGGCGCACACTATGATCAGGACACGAGTCAGCATTTTGTTGCCAATTGCAAATTGCAGCAATTGAAAGAGATACTCACGCCTTGGCCATGCGCAAAGCTGTAGGCTTGAACTTTTGCACATCGGGATGACTATAGGAGTATGGTTAGTATTCCGCAAATTGAACATCCCACTAGAGGCCGGGAGTTAGGGTAGGACATGACGCACTGGTGGCACGCGAAAATTCCACACATGATGGGCAATTGGGAACCGGGGTAGAGATGAAGATCAATTCAGGAGGACAGAGAGAAGAAGAAGAAGGGTACGGGCTGAAATTGACTAATCGTGCGATTATATGGGGAACCTCTGAGCGGCGATTTTTTTCAAATTGGGTGCCCGCCCTCCCGGCGGGGCGATGTCGGCAAGTCTTTTGAGTCACCGATAAGATAGCCTGTGGGCATCCTGGGCCAATTCCAAGTTTACACCAATTAGCATGTCGGGTTAAGAGATTTTAGCTGCGGTGGCAAGATCTGTCACTATAGGCGGGTTCTTTTTGCCGCGTCATATGACTATTGGAGTATAGATCCTTGGAGAATCATCGATTCAAGATCACGTGACTGATATATACCCCACCATGAACTATCTAGCCCTAGCCAAGCCCCTCCTTGTCCGTTTCAGGAAACTGAAATATATGCTGATCATGAGCTTGTTTCGTTCTACAAGCATGTCTATGGATTGCTTCTAGAAGCACACTTTGGTTGGAGTTTATTCTCATTTAGCGAAAGCTTCTTGTGTTGTTCCCCTACCATCAGCATGTGATCTTTAACATTCTTTGTACTATAGAGACAGCTGGGAAAGCCAATTCCAAGGAGAAAGCGAGAGTCACAAAGACAAGATCACATTCGTCTCGATATTGAGGCCATCAAGATCTACCGAGACAATATCTCTTCTGGCTTCTCATTTTGGGCCTCAAGAGCAGGTGTGATGGTATCATCTTGATCTTCTCACTCAATGCTAAAATGGTGAGTTTCAAGAGACATACACAGCCCGGTGCCTATTTAATGTGATGTCTCGATGTCTCCATGACGGTACCTTGGACTTGCGCTAGCTGTATTGGCAAATATGACGCAGTGTTCAGTACACAATCCTATAATGTTGAAATTCCAATTGAAGAAAGGCTTCATCAAGTAAATACATTGGTGTCTTGTTAATTGAAAGTGGAAGTTAAATGCAGCTTTCCAAGACACCCATCATGGACTCATGTTGCATCAGTGCAGAGAGGTCCGGATATTGTGCTGGCTGCTCAGGTGATTTTACCTCACAGGAGCAGATAGGTACAACATCAAGTCGCCTCTGCGAGGGTCATCCTGAACTCAATACATGGCAAGCGTAGGTATCCTGGTAGGGCCATGTATGTGGTATCATTGTTTCGGAATGACCCTAAGCCCAGAAAACGCCATCCATTGGGATATGTAGAACGCCATGCTCGCGATAGAAAAGCAAAAGTTGCTCCCTTCCTTTGAAAATAAATGCATAATCTTCCCACAATCTCCGCAGTATCCCATGCTGAAAAAAAAAAAAGTAAATGACCCATGGAGCGCCATCGCTGTTTACGCTTGGGTAACTCAGAGCTTGATTGGGCTGGTTTCCTAATTGGGCTGGTTTTCCTTGACAGCCATGCGAACCCTGCGTTCGTATTGAGGACGGTCCTTCTTGAAGAGGTTGTAGGCCTCGGCCTGTGCAGGTGACTCAGGGTTCGGGTCGTCCAGGAGATCTTGGATACCGAGCAAGAGCTGCTTAATAGTGATGGCAGGTCGCCAGCCCTCCTCCTCATTCAGAATTGACAGGCAAACCGTTCCGGAAGGGTAGACATTAGGGTGGAAAAGTGCTGGTGTGAATTTGCCTGAACAGTCGTAGTATTAGTATGAGATTATCATGAGAAATCAGAAAAGATCATAGTCGTAGCTCCCATTCCGGTATATCGCAAAAAGGATACGTACATTTGGGAGGCTTGGTAGGGTATTCTAGAAGCATGGAAAGAATGTAGATTAGTATGAGGATCTTCAGTAGTGAATGTATTGCGCCACTCACCATCAGGGAAAATCAAGTCAATCTTGAAAAGTCCACCTTCCCAGAGAGTGTTAGCCTTCCCTGGAATAGCACATTCCCAGTTCTTCAGATCCAGGCCACCCTGCGGGGCACGTTTAGGCTTTGCGACAAAGCCAAATGGGTGATCGCGACGCCATTGCTTTCTAGCGATTCCATGAATGTTAGTGCGGGGAAGGGCGTGGCGCAAAAGATGCGCTGAATCGCGGGATCTGCGGGATAAGATATATGCTTACCGCTCTTCCTGGAGACGGTTCTGGCACAACGACATCTCGGGGAGTGTTCAGCGGATGAGTAGCTGAAACGGGTTGACTGGCGGAGGATGGAAGAATCAAGCAGCAGAAGGATGCAACTTGGCCGAAAATAGGGTGTAGGTCCCGATGGCTGGCTGACTGGTGGGTAATAAGAGAGGGAGAAAGAGGTAAGGGGACGAGTGGGAGATTTTAAAGGTGGCAATCGTCAAAGCTTGGGAGGTGATAGCAATTGACCTCCCCACGCGAACAATGAGTTTGCTTATGTAATGCATGCAGGCCTTGTCCAGGAACCAACCAGGGAGCCTCACTTCTATTGTTAGGTGTAGATAGCAATTACAACTGGTTCTGCAGTATTTTCTTTTTGTTGTCTTCTATGTGGTTATAAAATTACCACATTTGTCCAGCGGTCTTAATCTAATATCATTTGTTCTACTTCTCCGATAGAAGTACTGCTATGTATATGTAGGACTAAACACTTGCACTTTCAGCGTCAGTTTGCTATGACCTAATGTTGAAAATGTGAGCTCAATCGATCAGAATACTGAAAGTTCAAGAGTCTCCAATTACAGCTCCTGTTCTGTGCCATGAGCTGCACAGAGCCCTTAAAGATGGTACCTAGGTCTTGACTACAATGAGGATTCGTGATGCTAGACGGTGCTACATTTATACCTCTCCTTAATATTGGTACAGGTTATTGATCGTCTCATAAATTTTATCATTTGATGTATGTAACTGCGTACATAGAGAATGATATGTAGAAAGTATGCGGCGAAGTTACACGATTTGAGGGGGGAAACAAGCGTGCTTCGCGTGCCAACAAAGAGGAGGGCGAGAAACAGACAGGAGAATCATTATCTGGTCTAAAGTTTTACAAATTGCAGTAACAAATAAAGTGAGGCTTTGCTAGTCCGTGGGCAAATATCAATTCTTTCTTGCTAAGCAGCTTAGTGGTTACGTACCTAGCCCTAAGTAGCAGGGAAATTATAGGCGGAAAATATGACTATAGAAATACGTAGTAGCTATGCATAGTTCGGGGAGTGTGGATCTCGAATATACTAATCCTATTTATGGCATATATCTACGTTTATACTGTATTAATATCGGTCCAAGGTATAGCAATTTAGTTGGTGATATCCAGCAAGATGTTCATATAGAGCAGCAAGCTAGTTATGGACTTCCGACCAACCCTACCTGATAGAATTAAGTTCCTGCTATTCCAACCTCCATAAATATGTCGTATTTCAAGAGTCATTATCCTTCGCCTACAAAGTTATGGACAAAGGCCTCCAGGGTAACAAAGAGCCAAAAATGCTCTAGACATAATGCCTTCCACCCAGAACAATAGCTATTAAAAACCAACGACTCAGCGAGCAAATGTTTCTTTATTCGAACCCCGGCCGGATTGATCCTCGACAAAGGCTCTTTCCAACAACAAGTTTGCCGGCAGATGCCAACATACTTTGGAATCTGGGTTGAGGCGTATAAAGGAGGACCTGCTCATTTCATCTATCATACTCCTCCGAACCACAATCAGGAGCCCTTAGTGAAACTCCTATGAGCAATATTTACATGAAACATCCCAAAGTTACTTACTATTGTTTACCATAATGTGTCATTCCATCGTCTGGTACTATGCCCTATGCCAGCACCAAGACCCGGCAGCAACTCGCCTGATCATGTGCCGCAGAGCCTTCATAGTAGGCTACGAGTGTGCCGAAGCGCAAAACACATTCTTTTTCTCGATTATAGGGAATTGTGCACAATGCAGGCTTAACCAGCTGCTGCTACGCCACTCTGTCTTTCGCGACTGGCGGAGAGAAGATGTTCTGTCTGCGCTCAACGGTGCATTCCAATACAGCGACGAAGACGGCTGGAATATCGATGACAGCGATGCCGACGAATTAGATATGGAAACTTGGATTCCCCAGTCTCCCAGCTTGACTACTAGGACTTTCGCTGAGCGAGCTGAGAACCGGGAGACCAACGTATCATTCCACGAGGGTCCCGTACGCACGCCGACCATAGTGTACCAGTCCTCGCCTCACTTGTCTTGTGTCGCTTTGGTTGAATATGCTGATGACTACGCAGATGATGAAGATGTTGAAGATGAGCCTTTGCAGGAGCCTCAGCCCCAGACGAGCCGGCGCTGGCGCTCTTTGATTCCTCGTCCTACTAGGTTGGTGCGCAACGAGCAGAATGTTACATATATGGCGTTCAGCACTGATGACGATATGTTGGACACAGAGCCTTTCCTCGGCACTCCTAAACCGAAGAAGTATCATCGGACTTGGCGTTCCTGGATTCCCCTTCCTGTTAAGAAGTTGTCGGAGCAATAGATTGATGGAATAGAGTAGTAGGATGGAAATCTTTGATGTTTCATAGGAGATTAGATGATTGAATTTTGAGATGATTCATAGTCTGCATTTTGTTTTACTTTTAGAGTAATCCTAAAGTAATCCTAGGGAACATCGCAATGAGACTTCACTAGAGCAACATCAAATGAAATTGAGCACTATCATTAACATAGCTAATTAATAATATGAAAGGGTATAAACATAAGCCATTGGCCATGTAAAACCCCGGTCATACTCCTCGGTCCGAGAGGCCTTGCTATGATTTTGTTGCCGTGCAATAGTCGAGAATGCACAAATTAACATATAATCGAGATGTCATGTCGTATAAGAGAGGACGAACATGGGCAGTTAGACTGTGTAAATCCCTTGGTTGAACTTGTCGAGATCAAAAAATCGTGCCGTGATTTCGTTGCCATTGAAGATCCGGCCTTCGAGCGCGTTCACGGCCTAACGGATATGCAATAGTCAGCAATGCACAACTCACATTTGAATCAAGACGTAGATATCAAAAGCTTACCCGTAGACCAGACAAGGGATGAGTAAATTTGATCAAGACCGGGACTGGGGTTCCGACGTCGCGAGGGATGACGACTCGCTCCACGTCCCCATACTATGAGTCCCGGAAGTTAGTAAAAGCACCCAAGCCAATCGAAAAAGGAAACGTACCTTCTCTTTGCATTCATCTCCAATCTCCTGTACCAAGCCACCATTATGGCTTCCCTCTATCTCCGCATCCAGGTCCATACCGTTCAACATGCCCCGTAGGATGACCACCTCACTCATAGGGCCAAACTTGCTGGTTTCATATTCGCCCTTCTTGTTGCTTCCAATGATCTTACCTCGCCCGGCAGGTGTGACAAAGCCACCACCCTCTGAGTCTGGTCGCTTCTTTCGCTTCTCAAGCTTGACTTGCAGCGGCTTCACCATACCAGAACCAGTAGCGCCGAGGCCGGAACCCTTGGTCCAGCCATACTTGGAAAGCAGTCGTTCTGCGAAACCTTGTTGCCCGGGACGAAGAGACCGTGGAGCGGACTCGTCTGGTTCTTCCTCGTCTGCCGGTTGATCTTGGGCCAATGCGGCTTCAAGTTCGGCTTCGGAGGCTGGGATTTCTTCTGGGGGTGGCGGAAGATTGTATCGGACTGGTGCGCGGGATATGGTTGCAGAGCTTGGCTGGAAGGCGTCAAGGGGGCGTGGTGGTGGAGGTGGGATGGTTTGTCCCGATGGAGGGTCATCGGAAATTGGAATAGGATCTTCAGCTCGGCTTGGAGATGAAGGCGGAATTTGTGCGTGAGTAGCGATTGAATCATTGTCGAGGCGTTGCCCTAATGCTGCACGGCGAGCAAAGGCATCGTCCCCAGATGTGTCATTGGGGATAGAAGCTGGTGGTGGCACGTCATTGAGGTTTGGCGGCGGCGCAAAGTTGCTTGGAGGCGCAAATTGTTCTGGTGATATCTTATTAGCCTGGATATCGTCACTCATCGCAAAAGACCCTAACATACGCTTTTTTGGCTGGTCATAATCATCGCTATCGGAATACCTGCTCGGTGAGCGCTTCCTAGCAAGCGCATACAAGGTATCCTTCCACTCGCGGACTTCAAAGATCTTCTCGTCACTATGGCCGTATTCCGCGCAATTTGTAGGCCGAGAAGAGTCGTAGATATCTTCCCAGTTTTGGACAACATGTGTTTCAAAGTTCTTCTTGCGCTTCTTTCTTCCACCACGCTGTCGCTTCTCACGGGCGTACTCATACTCGTCATCTTCAATGGCCGTCCAATCAGCCAAAGTGCTCTTTGTCGGTATCGAAGGGTTAGCTGAGGGCTGTGGTTGAGGTGCCTTGGGTAAAGTATGTTTCGATTTTGGCTTCTGGGCTGAGAGCTGTGGTCTTTTGGGGGGTTGGAATCGAAGGGAGGCTATAAAAAAACATCGCACGTCAGCATATACCGCGTCGATATTCAATAAGTCGAGGGTAAATACCAGGATTCAGTTGTTGCTTTTTGACGCTCGCGTCATCAGGTTGAGGTTCTGTCTCCGCCTGCTTAAAGACAACAGGGGCACGGGAGATGGTGCCAGGTGTATCGCCAGACGGATTTAGTAGGTTGGCATACAGGGACATGCCCCCTCTCGGAGGAGTAGGATCAGAAGCCATCACTGTTATGCTATGGTGAGAAAGTGGTTGTCTTGAACGTCGGCATCGCGATAAGGCTTCTTTTATCTGGCGCCGCAACTCTCCGACTCTCCGCCTCCCCACCACCTATAATTGTCACCTTTACCATCACCTGTGCCATCCTTAGCTATTCCTCGTCTAGTTGGTTTCTACTTGGATTTCCGCAACTTTGCTCAATTTTCCATTGTTAAAATAAAATCTGCGCCTCTATTTAAACAAGTTCGGCCGGCAAAGGTCGATAGCTCAAGCCCAAGCCTAAGCCAAAACCAAACCCGGACGTGGACACGATGACCGAACCAAACAAAGCATTAGGGAAGCCAAAAGGGGTATGTACGAATGCATTGCACAGACCAATATAAACACTATCAGGCCACTTGATTTCTTAGCCAAATCCTCCAATCCTTCCTCCGCTCTTATATCAAATGAGTCCTTTAATACTGATATCGATCTAGTCTCTCAATGCTCCTATTGCAGCTTTCACTATGGCTATCCTCCTTTTGACATACTGTAGTAGCTCTATCCGCTCTGCACGGCGAGATGCCCAAACCCATGTTCCCGGTCCTCATCAGCCACCTCCACGAAAAGACGAGTCCTGGGTTGAACAAGCACTTGAGGAGAGTCGAGCGCAGAATGGTGGGAAGGGACGATCCTGAGGTTTACCTACATACATATGTATGTTGAAGGGTGCTTTTCTACATGTATTATATGGATTGAATCCACTGAACAGGTGTTTGATAAATAGATTGTGATACCAACATGTAAAATTCTTTGTTCATTCGCTCTTGTTGCTATATAGGTGAAAAGAGAGCAGAACCAACTGGAAGTAACATCTGCATCTTCATATTCAATCAGAATTTTCAGTGTATGAATGATCATGCCCCGGGAGTCTAAGTGTATTGACAACCCAGTTCAATCTTGAAATTGTTCATCATGCGAATAGTGAAGGAATGTGTGATATGACCAAAGGATTTGCAAAATTGGGTGATATGAGAATATACAGGCACATATAGCTGCTTTTCAATTGATCAAATAGTCGCAAGGTCAGTGGAGTTATTGATTTATGTAAATCAGGTTAGTAAGTGAAGCTGATTGAAATCGACACCTGGTTGATCTAAAATTGTTTTCTGACCACTGTTAATTGATTCCAAAGTGCCAGCATTGAACATTTGAGTATCAAGTACAGATTGATGGTTTGTCGAAGTGAAAAATGTGGAGGGAGAAGTGGAAGGGAAAAGAGGGAAAAAAAATAATTGCGGCAAATTTAAATAATGTGTCACGTGCCTGTCCCATAATCTACTTAGCCTAGGATGCATCTATACAACGTTTATCATCAACAAGCTGTGTGGCAGGTTTTCCACACACTGTACTTTCCAATGTAACAATTGTTAGGCTTCGCTTGGGATGAGAGTTGATAGTAATCTGCCATTCTTGAAAATTCGCGCTACTTTGAACTCATCAAACTTGTCACAAACTCCGAATACAACGCAAGTACTCCGTACAAACAAGGCGGAATCCAAAGAGATGGGTCTGGAGGACAGTTAACATTCATGCCAGAGGCTTTGCAATGGTCGAGATGAAGTCTGAGCTAATTTTCTAACAGATAGCTTCAATTGAAATATGCTATTCGTCTTTCAGAATCAGGCTTGGGGGCCGTTTCTTTATTTGAGGACATATATTCACAAGAATGGGCAACCATGTAGAATAGGTATGTATGTACAGAAAATACATGCAGAAGCCAGGAAGATAATAGACAAGTCAAAAAGGAGCAAGAAAAGAAAAGCCATGCTTGGAGGTACAATAATGTTCCAGCTAAAATGCAGCGAGCATATGAAGACATGTGAAAGCTGTTTCACATGTCAGAGCCCTAGAAGTCTGGAGACACTGTCATCTATGCCGAAACGCTCGGATGCTTTCAGAATGCAGTAGCAAATTTTACTCGCTAAAGATTGATCTCAAATATCGAGTAACAGACCGCCTCGTCCATGTCTATACAGGTTGTGACAAAGGGAAAAAGAAGGACTCGGCGATCAGAAGCGGTGGGGTGCGATGTGATAAAAGCGGATATGAAGGAAGAGGATGAAGCGTCGAGGTTGAAGGTTGAAGGTTGGGGTGGAGCGTGAGGGTGGAGCGTGGAGGGTAGAGGTTAAAGGTTGGAGGTTGGAGGTTAGGGTTGGGGTTGGGGTTGAAGGTTGGAGATAGTCTTTTGTGTGATGATATTGTGTCAAATAGATCGCGCAGCTTCTTCTTCCGCCTGGAGCCTCAGAGCACCGGCATGCTGCAAATCACCGATCTGCCGCCGCAGGTATTCGTAGGTGAGCATGGTGGTCATAGCAGCCGGAACGGCCCGGAATAGGTTGACGCCGATCCCTGAGTAAAACGCATGCCATCCCTCCTCCTTGAGGATTGTTTGGAACGTGCGTATAACGCCATTGTACCGTGGGCGGCTGGGCATTCCATCTGACGAGGATATGCCACCCGACCGGCCGCGGTCATGTGGATGTTTCAATCCGCCGCGGAATGCGATCTCTTCGTGGGATTGCGCCGGAACACCCCGTTGCTGTGTTTGGAGTCGTGTCCGCAAAACCTCGTGCGGGTACGTGATTGTGCTGGCACAGATCTTGCTGAGGAAAGTGGCAGCGGATATTCCAGCCCAGTGTGAGCTCCCATCCTCCTGGTGTTCACCGATACCAGAGCCCGTGAACGTCATTTTTAGATATTCGTAAAGTGGGAATTGAATGGCCACATGTGTCAGTCCCAGCAGAGCCGGGGTGAGGCCAGAATAGAAGGAGCGAAGGCCCTCAATTTGATACATCTTTCGAGCAGCATCCCATGTGCCTTTGTATTGCCAAGGGGCTCGCACTCCTTCGCTGTTTTGTTTAATGCTTTGTGACATGAGCCTAGTTTTGATGACCCAAATAGGGTTCGTCACAACCGTTGAACATGCACCGGCCGTGACCGAAGCATAGCCGCGGGATAACCACCAGTTTCCTGTGGTTTTGTCAGTACTGCTGAATGACCGAATCCTTCATTCTGGAGTACTTACCTGTCTTGTCATAGAAGTATTCACGAGCACGGTCATAGACTGCTAGATAAACAGCCCACGTGGGGAGATATCCCAGCAACATTGGACCTAGTCCCTGGTAGAGACCGCGAATGCCATCTTCTCGCCAAATCTTCCTTCCGCTTCCAAGCAAGCCACGATATAGCATCCCCGAGGCAACTTGCTTTGCTCCCCGCCGAAACCCGCCCTGGGCTTGAAGCTTCGTTTTGATAACATCAAGAGGGCATGTGACAATCCCAGAAGCCATGCCAGCACTGGCTCCGCAGAGAGGTGCTACGTAAAAGTTGGGTATCTTGGTGGAAAAGAGCTCGAGGCGGATTTTGAAATCGGAGATCGGCGCGGGCAAGTTGGGGGCATTGTCGACATGGGTTGACCGAGCTTGGGATTGGGAGCTGTCTGGAGCGCCTCGGCCGTTTGTATTCATCTTGGCGGCTGGCGCTCACGCAGCTTTTCGACCGTACTGAATCAATGAGGCTTCCCGGACACGAGCATAGTTATCGAGTGGCTCAATCCGGAACCCGAGAATACTATTTCGAACGGAGCTGGGAAAGAGATGTAGATTTATCCGGAGGTCCAAGGTCCAAAGTCCAAAGTCCTTCGCGGGTGTAAGGAAGGAGGTATGAGTAATGACGGAGAATTGAGAGAGGGTTTTGGGGGGCCGATGTTGCCGAACCCGGTGTGCTTCCTTTTGAATGCGCAATGTTCTATTATCAGCACGGATGTGGGCGGGGTTCTCGGAATGATCAAGCTTCTTAACGTAAGCAGGGATCAGTGGATTCTTTGCTGATTGACAAATCCCATCTCTCTCAAATCAAATGACAAGATCGCAAAGGGGATATGACATAGCAAACCGATCTGTTAGATAGAGTGTGCCGATTGAACAATCCCAGATTCTCGCCGCCTAAGGCGCATATAGACCACGTGCTAATAGCCTCAGGTGTAGAACTGCCGTTTCAGGACTAGCCGCCCGAGCTCCGTTTTGCACAACCTCGCAACATCGGGTCATCTCGTGTTCCCGATAGCCTTTCTAACCTTTCACCACACCCACGTCAATTGGGATACCCGGGATTCAAAATGTCTGCCCCTTCGCTCGCCAGTTACATCGTCAAGCGCCCATGGCTCAAGAGCTGGCTCACCCCTCTCTCCCACTGGTACACCGATGCCGCCGGCTACAGGAGACTCGGACTCAAGTAATTCTTGCCCTCTCACATCGACAACCCCCCACCACGAGCGATTGAGACAGGGATTGGGAATTGTCAGGTCAAATTCGTCATACGTCGGTGGCATATCTTTTGAATGCAATCGGAGTCGTGTCGAATTCGCCCGGAGCCCCGGTCTTGCGGATATCGTTCGCGGCAGGGTTGGACCGAAACACTTGCTAACCGCCCAACTAGGTTCGATGACCTGATCCCCGAGGAGAGCGAGAACGTCCAGAAGGCCATCAAGCGTCTTCCCGCCAAGGAGGCCTATGACCGTGTCTTCCGCATCCGCCGCGCCTTCCAGGTTCGCCCGATCCCTTCTGTACCCGACTGGCGCAAAGGCTAACAAATGTGTCAATTGCAGTGCTCCATCTCCCACACTCTTCTTCCCGCCAACGAGCAGATCAAGCCCGAGGAGGTGAGTCCCCGACATCCAAATTTCGCCCTCCCCGCATTAGTCTCCATATCGGCCAATCCTGTTGCACGGATTTGTCACATCCAATCCGACTCCGTTTCGGGGTATACACTCTCACCACAACGAATACAATGCTAACGATGCAAATCAAATAGGACGTCGAGTACCTTAGCCCTATCATCCGCGAGATCGAGAAGGAGGTTAAGGAGCGTGCTGACCTTGACAACCTTGTTGTCCGCAAGTAAGCCGTTGCTACTTGGTTCAATAGAATATGAAAACAAGGGGTTGGGGTAGCATTGTTCTTGGCATGGAATAAACGCCTGGTGTGCTTTCTTCGTAATGGAATGGGCGTTGTCGTCGGCGGCCCATGGCTTGGTTACGCAGCCTGAGTGTACTGATACTGTACAAATCGATTTTCTTCGCGCGCTTATATTCATGGTCCATCTTGTATCGACAAGCGGGTCTTGCACCTCTTGGACATCACTCTGTAGTAATGACTGGATAAGCTATGCGGGTTGTGGTAGCTGGTCTGTTTGGGTTCGCCCAATAACTATGCCTACACAGTAAACCATCTTTCACCTTTTCTTATGGCTGTGAACTCAAAGCCACAATTCATTTCAAATATTAAATATATACACTATAAAAACTTAAACTACAACCTCATCTCGGGTGGTCGACGTCTAAATCACACGGTATCAAGACAAGCCGGATTCACGGATGTAGTATCTCTTCTACCTCTTTTAACCGCCAAGAACAGCAACATCAACGTTCTCAATCCGCCACATATACCACATGAACAGACTCCTAGAGCAACTAGGTTAGCACATTGTCTGCTAGTTAACAGTATAAACAGGATCAAGCGTACCTATATGGTGCAAACTTGGCAGCAAGTTCAAGCATATCCTTTTCAGCCATATATTTGAACTTACCACCACCTTTGCCCTTAAGTTTGCTCACATCACGACCCATAAAGGCAGCGCAGCCTCGCCTATCATAGTGTCAATAAACGCTTCCACTAACCCACAGCACAAACATCACCCAGCTATAAGACCAATAGAATGAAATCAAGAAATGAACTTACTGTACTCCCAAATCCCCAGTAGAAAACACATCAATGCGCTTAAGCGCAAACATAGCAAACATCTCAACCGACCACTTCCCCAACCCCCGAACAGCAATAAGCTTTTCAAAAAGCTCCTCATCAGTAGCCCGCGCCAACATCCTCGCCCCAAGCTCCCCACTAGCAAACTTCTCCGCAAGACCCTGGATATACTCCGCCTTGCGCTGCGACAGCCCCGCCGTGCGCAGGGTAGCGATATCACACTTGGCAACCTGATCCGGAGTCGGGAATTTGGCATGTCTATGCCCATCAGGCGCAACAGTATCGGGCAAATCAAACAGTGACAGGAACTTGTTCCGGATAGACTTTGCTGCCGCGCCAGAGACTTGCTGGCCGATGATGCTGCTGGTCAGGCTGTTAAAGGGGTCGATTTCCTCTGCCAGGCCGGCCGGCGAGAAGAGCGGACATGGATGCTGCTCGATCACTACTGCGATGCGCGGGTCTGTTGCTATGAGGTGCGCGGTGGCTTTCTCGAGCAGTGTCCCTGTTGTGGCTGTTGGCCGTGGAAGTCCGGTTTTTGAGGGGGAGGCATCTTCCGCGTGCGCTGGGTAGGCGTTTACTGTTGAGCCGTGGGGGGTTATGAGGATTGCGTTTGTTCGGTGCGGGTCGACGGGACGGTCGAGGGGAGGGGGGGTCTGGGGTCTGAATATCGTGGGGTTAGTGGGTGAGAGTTGGTTGTCTGTTTCTTGTTTCTCTGCGACTGCAGGCTCCGGGGACCAATAGGAGGTCCCTGTTTTTGGTTTTGGTTTTGTATTTGTAGGTTTCTTGTCTGATTTGTTGGTCTTTGTGGGTGCCTTGCGAGGCTTTGTCACTGCGCTGTGTTGGACTCTTGCTTCGCTCGGAGCTGAGCTTTGGAGTAGCGGTGACTTGATGGTTGGGACGGAAGCAAGTCGGGCTGAGCGTCTGAGTGACATTCTTGAATAATATCAGATATTCAATGACCTATATATGGGGTACTGGACCTGAGGAGGTCTGAGGAGTCGTCGTAGCGGAAGCTGGGGTTTGCTGACGTGCGGAGTTGGAGATCCGCCGCGCTACCCCACGAATGTCAACCACACTGACACTCTTCAATGGGAGCTGGACAGACAGACATCGAAGCTTAATAATATTCATCATTGACCGTTGATTTTCGATATGGTAATCGCTCTTATTTTCGTGCATGCTTACCACTTCTCATGTATGACGTATTTCCAACATATGCAAGCTATAGTCATCTATATATCTGAGACCTTTAGACACCGTTATGGGATCCCATTTGACTGAAAGCCTACGTGCAGGAGTCGTGGATATTTCTAGTAGTTTCAACAAGCACCTGTGGAGCTCAGGAATTTGTTTCTTACGCCAAATCTATGAAGAGGAGTAGGGTTGCCTGCCAAGAGTTATATCCATGGGTTATATTGAAACTTACACGAGTAACTAACTAGGATCTTATGAATCGCACATTACTCCTCTTGTCATCTCTCTCTAATCAATATCATCGTCATGGATTATCTGCAACATACATCAACTCCCTTCGTTGTATAGATGTGGTATGCGATCCACTGATGGTTCTATGGGTTGTTTTATTGCAAACAGTGCTATGATTCCAATGTTACATCGACGAAAGTTCGATAAAAGCCTCAATGCACATAGATGTAGCATCCAAGGCTATTTGCCCCAATGATATCTATGGTATGTGCCGATGATGAAAGATGTACGGAATAGACAGTTGCTATAAATATCCCTATAATCTTGGGAGACGTATACGGCCAGTGATTGTACCTTGGATTTATACTGAGAACTCACGCGATTGGATGCGATATACTCCGCTACAGCATTGTCCCAAGGAACTATCCGCAAGAACACCCCGTGGCCCGAAATTGAAGAACCATGGTAGCTTGGTAATATATTACGAGATTTACATGAAATTTGAAAGACTTAAAGATCGAGGATGGGTATAATTCGTGATATATTAGCGAGATTTTGGATTGAACTATTGTTCAAAAGATCGGGGCTCGCGTCGGTGGCTTGCGATTATATATTAACCCAATCGCCGACGAATTTTATCGGAGGGGTTAAAATAGAAAAATAAATGAAAGAACAGAAATAGTCCAAACGAACCGACCGTTCATCTATTGCAATTAATAGATATCGACCAATAAAAACCGAGATTATCATTTAGGCCGAAGCGTTGAGCCGAGTCAACTCCAAGACGTTGGTGCATTAGTTCGAAATCAGAAACAAGAATGAATCCCTGCTCGTGCGACTACCACTAGAAGCCATCAGACTATGATAACTAGAAGGTCTCGCCTTACAGCCCCAGCCTTCACCAGGATAATGCACATAACCCAGAGTGGTCGGGCGAGTACATTGTGCGTGTACTCCGTACTTTTGGATCATTGTCCGTGTTCTAGGGAATGTGGCCATTCGCAACCCCTAGATAGGTCATTGCTGAGCGTTCCACGCATTCCCATGCGTGGCCCTCTCAACCTTTTAGGGCAGACGGGAATGTGTGTTGAATGCTAGGCAGAAATCACCATACACTTGTTTCTTTGTCTTTCGTACTCCGTACCTACTGTGACAAGTGCCAAGTTTAGGGCCAGTACAGCTGGACTCAGCTTTGGGGTATCCATATTTGTGGCGTAACGAGCACGGGCAAGTATTGAAGTCAGTATGTGTCGAATTTTTCCGAATCAATAGACTTGGGTTTCGCGACAAGGCCACGCGGCCATTCTTCATAGTCGAAGACGTACGGAGGAGGATATAGCAAATCATTGAAGTCTTTCGATAGGATTGGACGCGATAGAAAAAAACATATCACGTAGTGGAGCAGTACAAGAGTGGGGTGCGACGTATCGAGTGAGTTGGCTTCTTCTGAAACATTTCCCGACTTTACATCGCCAATAACCACTTTGCCACCCGAAAGGGGAACGACATTTAAGTCAGTTGTATCCGGAGTACGAAGTAAATATTCCATTGTCAATACTGTCAATTCCATTGGGTCTTCTAGAACGAGGTGCGATGGATTCGCTATCGAAGATGTACCGGGCCGATGAAGCTCTAGACAATGCTTGACAGGAGCTCCATCGCCGGGGCCAAAGTTATAGCCGGTTCTGCATTGTTACCGAAAACGCACAGATGTTGAAATTTTCAATGTACAACGTACGAAAATTTCCAAATGAGTCCTTGAGATCGTCTGGAGGTGCGTCCTTGTGATTTAAAGCTGTACATGTACATGTACACCGTACACCGTACAACAAGGCAAGGCAGGTACCTATACTCCGTACTTGGCGAGGTTATGTACCTAATTGGGTACGAATGGAAAGTGTGGCGAAGCTTCAAATCAGTCGTGATCGACTACCGATCTCCGAGAATTAGATTACCTCTTATACCAACTGATGTGCGCATGGCGCATAAATTAGGGGTCTGAGAGGGACTGCATGGCTTGATGCTTGGCATAGGCTTTTCCGAGCACCATTTGCATATCACATTCACGAGGGGGGCGATGTTTCGCCTCAGGTAGAGTTGGATTTTCGGAAAACAGCCAGGATTGACAGTAATCCAGGGCGAGTCATTCCAACGTGCCAATCAAAAGTCGCGCATGCCGCAATCGACGATAGCGGCAGGGGGCGGGTCCATAGAAGGCCCGCAAATTTAGATCGGCCACTATCAAAGTGAGAAGCTTCGAAACCAGTTTGAAGATTGCGTGGCTAGTGTTTCGGGGAGAATCGGTGTGTGTGTGCACTGTGCAGTGGTGGAGGGGTTGGCAGTTGGTATGTTGTAGGTACGGAGAGTCTATAGACCTATGCATTGTATAAGAATAGTTATAGGGGCTGAGATTGTCTCATATAGATGCAATAAGATTGAACGAGAAATGAAGTTACAGTCTAAGACAATTTAAGATCAACAGGGGAGTGAGCTGTGTCGGATTACTAGATGACGACAGGTTGATAAATTGGCTAGTTAACTTCTTGGTCAAGTTCGTTAAGACGTTCGTCACGAGCTAGTATCATGCATTATTATTAGATCCTTCTAGTATTAAGGACGCCGGGGCGACGGTATAAATTTACATGGTCCATGTCCAAGATACCGAGGATATGACAACGTACTTTTGATATCCGCAAACAAAGCTACAAGACACCAAATTCTACGGTAGTACGGAGTATGGAGTACAGAGTACAGAATCGCCAGTGGCAACTATCAGATCACCCAAGTTATAGGCTACCTTGCCGAGTGCATAGCCCGAATTGAAAGTGACGAAAACATCTCCAATATCATGCAAACATGAATATCTACATGTGAACTCCAATATTCCCCAGTCTATGAATCATCATGTAAACAAAATACTCTTCCAAAGGTTTACCAAAATGGAGAAAGGGGGGCGACTTAGCGTTGAAAAGCAGGGAATTGGTCTGGAGTTATTTAAGAATTGAGTTTTTGATTTGATTGGTAATTTGCAGTCCTGGGTAATTTTCAGCTCTGGTAATTTGTGGTAATCCTGGTAATTTGCGTAACCGTCCACCACTCAAGTCACGAGAAACCCGATAAATTACCTGGCACTGCCCTGACATGCCGGATGCGGTACTGTGTGTGTTTCTTCCCCCTTGGTATAGTGGCACCTGGTAAGATTAGAATACAAACAATCTCCACCCTCCCCTTTCCTCTCGCCCCAAGGCTCCTTCTTCTTCCTCATTTTACTCTCCTCCAACCTTCGTCCATTCGTTCTTACCATTATTTGAAGTTCCTGCCTCGTACCACTCGGCAGTATATCTCCGCTTCCCTCTCGTTTGAAGCGCTTCTTCTCTAATCACTCATTGCGAATTTTCCTGCTCAACCCATTCCCATATCTCTAATCGGTACCGACACCAATAACCCCCTGATCGAAAAAATCACACTGACACCTCCTTTAGAATCTTGTGATGTCTCTCAAGTACATCCTCCCCGCGCTGGCCGCCAGTCGGGCAGTTTTCGCTGCCAGTGAGTATTCTGTTCCCGGCATAATGATACACCCACTAATCATGTCCTCTTACAGCTTCCTGCGGTGATACCAAGGTCAGCACCCAGAGCGACGCTGATGCGGTCAACACTTGCACCACCATCAAGGGTGATATCACCATCGACAAGTCCTACAGCGGCGACCTTACGCTCAGCGGTATCGAGAAGATTACTGGTGGTCTGATCTGCTCCGGTGGCCAGAACGTCAGCTCTATCAGCGCCAGCTCTCTCACATCGATCGGCAAAGCCTTCGACTTGGAGGGACTCACCACCCTGACCCTGCTTGACTTCGCTGAGCTCGACTCTGTTGGCTCCATCAACTGGGAGGCTCTCCCTAAGCTCCAGTCCCTGTCTTTCGCCAAGGGTGTCACCCAGGCCGGCGATGTCAGCATCGCCAACACTGGTCTCACTGATCTGACCGGTATTACCCTCAAGACTGTCGGTACCTTCAGCATCCAGAACAACCGTGATCTGAAGACCATCAACATCAACAACCTCATGAACGCCACCGACTTGATCAGCTTCTCGGGTAACTACGATACCCTCGAGGTCGATCTTCCCAACCTCGGCACCGGTACCAACATGACCTTCCAGAACATCTCCTCGGTCTCCCTGCCTTCCCTTGAGAAGCTTACCGGTCAGCTCGGCTTCTGGGGTACCAAGTTCGAGACTTTCTCCGCTCCCAACCTTACCCAGACCGGTGACTTGATCTTCAAGGACAACACCAAGCTGTCCAACATCAGCATGCCCGTTCTGAAGACTGTTGACGGTGGATTCACCATTGCCCGTGATGACAAGCTCTCCACCATCAGCCTGCCCATGCTCCAGCGTGTTAACGGTGCCATTGACTTCAGCGGTACCTTCAACAAGTGAGTATCCTTCCCATAGCTCTATCTGTGCACATACTAACAACCAATAGGCTTTCTCTTGGTGCTCTCAAGGACGTCGAGGGTAGCTTCAACATGCAGAGCACCCGCGGTAACTTCAGCTGCGACGATCTCCGCAAGCTGAAGAGCGACGATGTCATCAAGGGTACCTTCAAGTGTGATGCCACCAACGCCAACGCCACCACTTCCACCGGCACTTCTGGCTCCTCTACCTCTTCCAGCTCCACCACCTCTGCTGCTACCAGCTCCGGTGCTGCCTTCATGACCGGCGCCAACGTTCCCGTTGTTGGTATTGCTGCCGTCTTCGGTGCTCTTGCCCAGCTTCTGTAAGGTGTTGATTAGTGGAGGATTCAAATGACCTTGGGGATTTTTGTACAAAAGTCTACCAAGCAGCGAGCTCAATATTCGTTCCACATTGCAGTTGTTACGATAATAATTCGGTCTTTCGTGCAGAAAATTCGCAATATGGATTCTGACCTCGGGAGACGCCTCTCTGGAAGGAGTTCTTTTCTTATCCTTGTGTTTATTGCTTTGCTATGTTCCAATGTTCGCTCATCGCGTCCTAATGCATTCGGTTGCAATTTGTAACCTGCTCGTTCCCTGTTGATATACCGAAAGGGGAAGCTGCTGCGGGCCTGTTGGTGGCATCTCGGTTCTTGTTGTACTTCTTGTGTAAACATTCCTTGAGTTTTTTTAATGCCGTAACCTTGCCTTTTATTCTAGTTGCGTGCGAGATAATGATTGTGTACCTTTTTCCCCGGACCTTTATTCTCATGAAAGCAGCCATCGTACATATGTATCATGCTAGTTCTGAGTAGCCATGTCTCCTTGGTCCATTCGGCCTCGGTATACCCCTTAGACATTGTGTCTTTGCAGTGCCTGCCGCCCGTCCAAATAGTGTACACACACGAGGAATCTGTCATCCGTTTTCTATATCCATCAAAGCCTGCGGCTTTCTCAACAAGATATATATCCACCATGAATCCCATTCCATAACCACGCCATGTCCAACCAATCGACCACTCTAGTTCCAACTACCTCGCTACAGACCAACTTCACTAGATCCCAAAGTCAAATCTCCAAAGACCTATGAAACATGAAACTAGTCTCCCCAATTCCAAATCGCACCGACAAGTTGAACACAGCCAGCATCCACATCCATCCACATCCACACAACAAAACCCCCGGTGAATCAATTCCAACACAACCTAGCATGTGTCTACCTAACTAGTTACATACCCAATACTACTCTATCGCACCTACTCCAACAACCCCATCCTAATCTGAGGTCATAACCGACCAGCATCACAAAGCCAGTGGATCCCGGTGGGTACGCACTAAGCGTTGGACGCTAGTCACTCACTGAATATCGGTAGAACACATCCATGTGTGCGTTGTTCTTTTTTTTCTTTCTTGGCTCGGGCTAGTTACTAGGTACCTTAGTAGTTGTGGGATAGGTCAAAGGCCATGGATTATGGGAAAAGGAAAGAAAAGATGAAACTTGGTTCGGCGATTCGGGCTACATAGGAGTCGTCCCCGGGGCTCTCTGCTCCTATGCACCATAGTGGCTGTTGGGGTGCGCTTTTTTTCGTTGGAAGGTGGAATCTGTGGGAGATTGGTTCGGAGAATTAGACAATAGTATATTATAGTTACAGCGTGGAAATTGGAATAAAGGAAAGTATGAGATTCTATTCTGTTCTATTTGAGCTAGTAAATATCTACTCCCAAGTACATAGGTAGGCCCATATGGTATGATTGTCAGTAGACATTGTATGTTGTATGCCAGGGATATAATGATAGTACAACATAGAAGTACCTTCACACTCGTTCCTAAAGCTACCATGTGCGTCTCAGAATCATCCTATGGCCGGCATCAAGTTCCGAAGCAGTCAGAAATCGATAAGTCGAATCCACAGCGCCGGGCCGCATCCCTCGATCCGATTCGAAGGCTATGTGCGGGCTCTTCACTGGCGAGTTACATATGTACCAACGATCGGGATCGCAGCTAGCTTGAAACGGACAACAACTTTCATCGAATCGGAGGATGATTGGTGGTTGGTGTGGTTGGTTCTCTTATCCGGAGAGGAATATAGGGTTGAAGGAAGGCTGGGACGTTTGGCGTTTCGATAGACTTGGCCAATCATGGGAGGATTATTTTGGATATTGTTATGTATTCTATTAGTCCGTATATATTGCATTATGATGAGGTACAAGTACATATTTTGAGATATTACTTTACAATCGTTACTTCGCAGTCAAGGTAATTGTGCAGTGATAGCTCGACGCAGGTGGCTGGGAGAGGGGAATCGGCGATCGTTACGCTCTGAAGACTATTATGCATTAGCCTTGCGGTCGCCGGAATCTTATTTTGAGAGACGAACTCCCAATCGTGAAAATCAAGGAACAGGCAATCTCACCATTTAGACTTATACAAAGTACTGGTATACCGTATAGAGCAGTGGATGACGCAGGGAGGGGTGTTGGATGTGTGCATCTCATGATTGCCGCATGTGTCGACTTACATGCTCCAGACTGTGCCTGAACGGCTAAAATCCATATAGAGAGGTGTTATTTTATAGAAATTGGAGGAAGACAGATGGAGGCTGGGACAGGTACGGTGATTGACCCGTCTATAGTTTTTTTTAGAAAATCTTTCTTTTCTTTTTGTTCCTCTGCGTTTCGGGGTCACCCACTTGAAACATTTAGATGTATTCAGAGGCATTCTGATCTCTCGGTGTCAAGATATTCGATCTACGAAGGCAAAATATCCTTTGATGGAGAGCCGAACAGCACCGAACAACGGCCTGATTGGCCCTCTCTACCTCTACAACGTTGTATCTACCTCTACAACGTTGTATATTGTAAATTTCACGTACTTCGTACTTTGAGTGGCTTTTTTAGTGCCCTCGATCTACATCGGCATTAAAGTGAATATGGAACTGCCAAGACAATCTCTTCATGGGGTCTGGCGGCGCTGAGAGTGGATATTGACCCTCTTTTTTTCTTCAGAAGACGAAACTGGATCGAACACGGGTACACGCAATCAGAATATGTAGGTAATGTTGTCTTCTTGCCTACAGACCAGCCCGGGCTCAGCAGCTCCGCACATAAAAAGTGGAGAGAAGTGCAAGGCATGGCTGGCATAAGAAATTACGGAGCACTCGGTAGTTAAGAGGCCATGACAGCATACAACATAATATTAAGGTGGCAAGGAGTTATCCCACAACGGAACTCCGCTTCTGTATCCTTGTCAGTCCAAACTGAAATCCCCCAGGAATATGATGCATGCAGGCCGAAACGAGAAAATAAAAAATAAAAAACAAGGGTACCTGAATAAAGATGCACATCTTCAGGTCTAGCCGACCAGCAGCGTACATCCGCCTTGCATTGGAGGCAACCAGCGATCCAGGTAATGGGAAATTGTGGAGGCCCTGAGCGCACCATAGTGCGAATCGGAGCGGCAATGCATCATGTAGGAACCAGATCCGGACGATCGCTCACTAGAACGAGAGGGAAAGCGGACGGTGTACAGAGCTCCTAAAGAGCTCCACTTCGTATCTGTGTTGCCTCGATCGCGAACTCCACGGGGGGAGGATGTGTGCCTGCTGTATGTGTATGCATGCACCTCGGGGGCGTCCCTCGAGTGTGATCTCTCAGATGCGGCGAATTTGAGTTCCAGAAATAGTCCATACAACGTACGTATGTACTATGTACCGCGGGCGTCTGCTAGATCTGTATATTAGGAAGTTGTCCTTGCAGGAGCCGGTGGCGACTGCGCCAGTCGGGGAATAGATTCCCTACGGGGATTAGAGAGTTTCTGTATCCTCGTTCGTGGGGTTGGGGAATTGAAGGACTTTGGGCTGTTGGTGTTGTTTTAGGATTTTTTCGTACTTCTGAATGGTAGATGTCTGTTGCCTATTCGAGTAATCGGTAGTGAACCTTACATTCAAGATTATCTTGTACTTCATACGGAGCATAGAGTGGGCAGTTAGGTCTTGATATGGCCTTTTCTACTCCGTACTGACAATTATGATCGTCTGCCCTTGCTGCTCATGCCGTTTTCAATATTGGATAGCATCATGTACGAGGATAACAATTATTGTCTGTCAATGCTCTAAGGCGGGGAGAGTACTCTGTACAGAGGATAGTGCCCGGCGATTCATGCAAATAACTTCCTCTATTGAATTGCCTAACAGGACACAGCCCCTTCCGTGGGATGAGTCTAACACGAGCCTAAATCTTCATGTTTGCCACTAACAAGAACGAGTGGGAAATTCTAGGCGCTCCAGTAGGGAGACAACACGCATAGTATGTAGTGCATTGTATGTACGAAATTTGAGAAGGCGATTCTGGAAACAGGGAATAGCAATCATAATCGAAGATCTCAAAAAAGCCTCCCCCGGAAAACGAGAGGTCGATATTGCACTCAGAAACCACGAATCACATTCCATGGACTAAGAACCCGTCCGGGTATAATATCCTACACTTCCTGATTCATGCTACAAATATAATAAGTGCAAACAGGGAAGAGGATCTGACATCGTGCATGAGGCGCTTTTAAGCGCTTGGCGAGGTTTAGCCCGATAGTATTGGAGCATCCCAAATCATCGGATAATCAAGTGACTCAAATTACTCCATACATTAATCTATAGTGTTCGAATAAGATTTTTCTAATTATACCGTCCCCGCTTCGTCAATGACAGTTGAAACTTGACAGGTCAGAGGCGGCACGGGAAGGCGACTATTGGTAATGATTTGGGGAGAACAGGGGAGCAGAGATGCTCATTGGCGATGCGAGTAAGCTTTGCGATGACAGCGTGGAGGCGAAGGGACCTGAGAAGATATGTACTTACAAATTTGTATATGGTGGCTTGTTCCTTACACATGAGAGCCGCACGGGACGCGGATCCTGTCCGAGCTTGGACCGAATGCTGTGTAATATAGAAACAATATAGAAGAGGGGCTATGAAAGTATAATCATCGCATCATTTACAGCCACCGTAAGACCACGGTAGAGATGTTCATACTAGAAATGCACAGGGTAGATGTCTATGTCCTCGATGACACGCACATTCACGCAGAAACGGCCCATGATGAAACAAAACCCCTCAGAATCGAACCCAAGGGCCAGGTTCAGAGTCTATTCAATGATCCGTGAAACTCAAAATTTTCGATTTCCTAGTATTAAGAAGATCCGGAGGGGAGCCCCTATATGCACGTCACTTAAAATGGTAAGCAGGGAGGGAACAAAAAGGACAAGCGTGAAGATCTATGGGGCCCAGATTGTTCAGACTTTCCGAGCAATCATGTCCAGAGCTCGATCGAACTCGGGTTCGTGTGAGGTTGCCCTCGAGTTGCTACTGTTCGTGCGGTCTGCATATGGCGCAGAGACGTGCGAAAGTCAGTATGAGCCACCGATCGGGTGCATATGCTATACGATGGGAACAGGGAACAGGGAAGAGGGAACTACAACTGAGTTTCAGTGAGGTTTACAAAGTACGAAAGAGGGGGGCATTTAGGTGAGGTTGGTTATCTCTTCCGGGTAGAATGCATATACATAACAGCCTGTCCTTAATTTGCATGGGCTTTTTGTCACGGCAATAAATAAAAAGAATAATATAATAGGATTGTGAACACGAACGGCTAGAACGTGGGGACTAGTGTCCTCGATGGAGTCGCCATGCAGCCAGCTGATTGAAAGACGGGAAGGGAGAATATGACAGCTCTATTCCCCAACCCACCAGCGGTGTTCTAGTGACAATCGGGCAAGAGAGATGAGTGATAGATTAATTGTATGGAGTATATTATTTGAGATTATCGAGATTAAGGAGATGCAAAGAGAAATAGAGAAATAAATCGATATGAGGACTGAACATAGGGCTATCCCTCTCCACTCAGGGAACGTGTCCATTTTTAAGGTTTTTAGGGCTTCGCTAGGAATAAAAACCAATAAAGTTAACATTCTAGATATTATTCCCATCTGACTCGTCAATTCTCTAACGTCTGTGTCTCACCCAATTCCAAATCATCTCGATCGTCATGATTCGCTGTCTGACAGGAGACGTACCCTGGTCTTTGGGTCTCGTCCCAACTCGCTGGTTTCCCCGTCGTTTCGGGTGACCTATTCTGTTGACCTGCTTCTATGACTATACCGAGTTAATGATATTTGGCGTCAATCATAACGTCGAAACTGTCAATGTGCTTATAGCTACCTAGGTCGATTATTCCCGATTTCATTGTATAGAACTAGATCCTTATTCTTATTGATGTTTACTTTACCTCCTCGCATGTATCAAGATGACACTCCCGCGGTCCTTGCTTGATCCTATTACTGAGGGGCCATTTACATTTACTAGAAGCGCCTCGAGGGGTATTAGCTCGTTGATAATAGCCAACCCCTTGATACTATAGCACGATCATAGAAGTTTCTCCTGACTATCGATGCAGGAGACCGGTGTGCATTCGTTACAGCAAGCGTTTCACCATCTACGGAGATCGCAGCGAGGATTTGATGATGAGTACGGGCATGACCGCGCATGTAGATACTGTGGAGTATGCAGGTAAACCTTAGTTCGATTCGGCGTTTTTGCTTTTTTTGTTCTTTTCGGCTTCGTTCTCACCAACAATTCCCATGTGAATTCTCTGGACGTTTTGATAGAGACTCCAACGTCAGCTATTGGCATAGCTATTGATGCAAGGGCCATAATGCCTCTAAAAACTAAAATATTCCCCGTGTCGATCGCGACACCAACAGTCCGGTGACAAATTAGGGGTCCTGGATCATCATGAACCTTCCTCTCGGGCTTGATCGCATTCCCCTCATTCGTCGATCTGATAGATTACTATGTGAGGTTCGGTCTGTGCATGATGTGACAGATACGTCTGTGATACCGAATATAATTATTTTCTTCGATGGCGCTTCTTCCCGGCCCAAGCGGACACTAGCAGATGGTCCAGAGCACCCACCCGGGATGCCCTTCGTGCTTCCCCGTCGTCATGAAGCTGTGGGGCAAAGAAGTCCATCCTCTGTCTGTATGACATCCGAAATTCCGCGCTTCATGTCTGTCGAGGATCGGCTGGTTCATCGATCCCCTAGCCTGGATCTGGGAATAAGGAACAAAGTACTCTCCCAATCTACATATAAACATGCACCCCAGCCCGCATGGTATCCCTTTTTATGAATATCCTCATTGTATACACTCGCCTCGTGTAGATTCCGATTTGCTTCTTCCTCTATTCTGTCTATAGCCTGCCCCCTTTGTCCATTACTGTGCATATACAACCTTGATTCATCTGCACTGTCGCCATTCAATCTACGACTCATCGACCCTTTCTACACGAACCACCCGTGATCTCTCAGTATATATCCTCTCGGCATAGTTTGACCACTTCGACACACTCGCCACTGCACATATCACGCATTTTTCGACGACCAACTACGATGTACGAAGAGATGGGTTCTACTACTGACGATATCACCCGCCGCTGCTCTTTGCCGTGAGTTGCCTCACTATCCTGATATCAATCTACATCTCCTAACATCCATCCAAGTTCTTTCCACTCTAGCACCAGTATGGCTGCCTCGGACGTGGGTGAGAAGCGCCGACTGCCTCCTCTTCCTCAGATCTTGCCTCTGCCACCCCGCGGCCCTTTCAGCCCATTCAACGTGAAGGACGCCCTTATCCCCACTACCCCGGGGGTCCAGGACACTTTCCAATTCAAGTCACCTTGGGCAGCTGCCGAGCACATCGTTACTCCTCCCTCGCCGGCCAACTCTGCCGAAGGCTCCTGGCAGGAGTCATTTGCCACTCAAAAGTCCAACTCCATCGATTGGCCCACTGATCTGACGCAGAGCGAGATCATGGCTCTGGTGGCCCCACAGAATCTCAACCGCAAGGCACCTCTCCAGCAGCTCTGCGGCCGCAAGCGCAAGGGCAGTGCCCAATCCACTGAAGATGACCAGCGCGAGAAGCACCGCATTGCCGAGGGCAACCGCCGCAGCAACCTCAGCGAGCTGCACCGCCAGTTAGACAGCCGCATCCACGATTTCTTCCTCGAGCGTGCAGGCTGGAATCCTTCCAAGAGCCTTACTCAATCCAAGGAGCACATCGTGCAAGGAGCGATCTACCTAGTCGACTTCATGCTTGCCATTATTGTCCACCTTATCCGGCAGGAACAGGTCACACCGCAGCTCTCAGAGAAGCTGCAGCCCCAGGTTCGCTGCATGCAGCTGCAGCAGCTAGTCAGCTCCCTACAGCAACAAAACCAGACTGCCCAGCAGCAGCTCAAGGCCACCAAGGCCGAGAACGAGGCCCTCGCTGACCGCAACCGCGCCCTTGAGTTCCAGCTCAAGTCGTACGAGCAGATGTTCCGCTCCCCCAAGTCCGAGAGCACCAGCCCCGGCCCCGTTCTTGACTTCCCCGAGCACAAACGCCAGAAGAAGAATGGCCTACCCGGCATGCGGGTGCTCTGCGATGAGATCGCTGCCGGCATGCCTTCCGAGCCTTCCTATGCTGCTCCCTACTATGACTCCATGCCTAGCTCGACCTCGCAGTCCTTTGGCAGTTCCTATCTCTCTGCCACGCCGCCTATGACCGGTCCTTCTTCTCCTGCCTTTCCCCCTTCCCAGTCTTCCTCTTTCTCATACCCAGTGCCGTCCCGTCGCCACTCTCTCATTACCTCTCCATGAAGCCGTGGAGATTGATGATGCACGCCCGATATTGAACACTGTTCACTGATGATATCATGACTCTTCTACCTTTCTGCCTGTGCCCCGTCCTCCTTCTCATCAGAGGCCCTTGCAGCAGTGCTTGTTCTCCCTACTATCGGGTCCGTTTGGCTTCCTCCTTCCGTCGTCTTCCCGCTTCATGTGCATTTAGCGACTGCATTGTGTAACAATATTTTGATCTCGGGGATGCACCATAGGTTCCCAATTTGCTTTATTTCTTTTCCTTTGTTGATTGATTTCGTTGCGGGTTTCCTTTTCTTTTTTTGCACAAATGCGGTGGTCTTTCTTCTTTCTTTTTGTCTCTTGTCTTTTGGCGTTGTTTATGATATGGATATATGTTCAGGTGGATATATTTTGCCTTTTGTTTATTTCTTTGTTTCCTTTGTCACTTTCTTTTTTTATGTCTATAGCTATGACTCAATCGATCATCTTGGATGAAAATATGCTCTTGTAGAACGATGATAGTCCTGGTAGTAAATTGTATCATCTCCCTTATCACCATGATTTGTGATGATGCATATGCCAATTCTCTCTCTTGTACTAGTAGCTATATTGATATGCTTCCCGAGCTAGCACAACCTTACTCTGAGAAGGAATCAGAATACAGTAATGCAGCAAGTGATAGATTTAGGTTTATATGTAGATATAGTACAACCCCTCGCTTGATCTCGGACCGCTGTGCAGATTGTTGTTTAGGTGAATATTAGGAGCGATATATTCTCCTTTCAGTGGATAGTATAACATATAGATATCTACTAAAGATTTCATGAATACTGGGCCTAGACATGAGAATGCAAAGAATATTCCAATCGGTACCATATAGGATCTATTCCAACGAATCAGCCGTCTCTCAGGTGTCAGCCGGTGGAGACCAGTCCAGACTGAGAAACGGACGAGTTTTCTCCGAGTGTTTTGGATTGTGACTGAATTGTATTCTTTCTCATGAGAATAGTAGAATAGTAGTTCAGATTTATACATACTAGCGTAGGAATGGTATAAAATATAGTCGGGTCCAGGCCATGTCTCACTTTAGCCTCGTGTTGAAGATCCCACTTGTCATTTCCAATGCTTTTATTTTGTAATCTCTGTAATCAATTAAAATGAATGGAATTTTAGGGGGAAAAGAGAAATAGAAGAAGAACTACAACCTCATGTTAGAATCGACAGAGATGGACAAATTAAGAGTGGAAAAGTACTGTGTCAGTGTCCACGCAATCCATGCAGCAAAGTGGCTACATATCTAAATAGGGGCACAGAATATGGAGTAGATGGACAGCTCATTTAATTGCACCCGTACCTGCGTGGCAACATAATAAGAAGAAACGGTGATATAATAGCCCCTAAAGTGCACGAGGTTCTAGATGATCCAGGCTAAATAAAGGGTTCTCAGCCGTCACACTGGTTAAGGGGACAAAGTGAATAATTTGAGATGCTTAGTCGATTGTATACGACAGTAAAATAGCCAAAGATCCCTCATAACTGCTCACAATCCCATCAACATTGCAGAATAACACGTAGAAAAAGAAATGTAGTTGTTTTACTGATCTCCCCCCGTTCTTGGCAGACAATCGCATTTCCCCCGATTCCCGATTCTGTTTTCTCCCTACCCATTCGCCTCACCATTCCTCTCGACCCTTTTCTTTTCTCCACATTCGTTCGGGGGGTTTTACAACGAGTGTTCGAGACGGGATAGCCCCTGGAATTCTACACAACCTCATATCATCTCTCATCATGTTGTTGCCAAAGGGTGGTGTTAATTGGAAATCGGCCAAGGCCAGATTGCCTCCATGGAGGGCCATCCTCGTTCTATTAACACGGACTCGCTTCTTGGTCTCCATAGCCTTGACCGGTCTGGTCATCCTCATGTGGCGCGGTGTCAGCAGGTCTGCATCAGAGATGCAAAGGTGAGAGAAACACGCGATCAACCGAGACACCCATACTGACTCGTCTGGTGCCAACAGCTTCTACTGCTATGGCTCGAGCAAGTCACCCATGGAAATGTCCATCAACGAGATGGTCGAATGGAGTGCGCACGCCCAAACCCCTGTCCTCTTCAACCGCCACGAACCCTACGAAGTCAACTCCACCACTATCACCGATCTCGACCTGAACCCCATCAAGTCTACTTCCAAGGCCGCTCTCAACCGCGAACGTGTACTCATCCTGACTCCCCTTCGTGACGCCGCTCCTTACCTGGCCAAATATTTCGACCTCCTTTACAAACTGTCCTACCCACACGATTTGATCGATCTGGCCTTCCTCGTTGGTGACTGCAAAGATGACACCCTCGCAAACCTCGCCTCTGAACTCGATCGCATCCAAAACCACGCCGAGGAGAAAGTTCGCTTCCGTAGTGCAACTGTTATTCAGAAGGATTTCGGTGCCGACGTTGAGATGACCGTGGCAGAGCGACATTCGTTCGCCGCACAGGGTCCACGACGCAAGGCTATCGCCCGCGCCCGGAATTACCTGCTCTATTCGGCTCTGAAGGCCGATCACTCCTGGGTGTACTGGCGCGACGTGGACATTACCGATTGCCCCGAGCGTATCCTGGAGGATTTCATGGCCCACGACAAGGATATCCTCGTGCCAAGTACGTGCTTCTTAGAATTTAGATCCGACGTTGGACAGCTGGCTGACAGTGACATTTTTTTTTTAGATATTTGGTTCCACCGTTACAACCAGGATGGCCATGATATCGAGGGTCGCTGTATGTATACCCACGACACCCTGTGTGATGCAGATTGCTGACATCTCCACTCTTAGTTGACTACAACTCATGGATCGAATCCGACAAGGGCCGCCGCCTGCGCGCGTCTCTGCCTACCGATACCGTTCTGGCCGAAGGCTACAAAGAGTACGACACTGGCCGCACCTACCTGGTCGGCATGGGCGACTGGCGAAACAACAAGGATGAGGAGGTGGAGCTTGACGGAATTGGTGGCGTCAACATCCTAGTCAAGGCCGATGTGCACCGCTCCGGCATCAACTTCCCCCCCTACGCCTTCGAGAACCAAGCCGAGACCGAAGGTTTCGCCCGCATGGCCAAGCGCGCTGGCTACCAGGTGGTTGGACTGCCCAACTACGTGGTCTGGCACATCGATACCGACGAGAAGCCCGGCAACCTTGGAGACCGTAAAGCGTTCTAGTTTTTGCATTCCGTCCGCCGGAAATCTCGATTGGGATCAAGTTGATCTTTGATCCCACCCCGTCCCCGAACATCCACCAGTCTCCATCGCCGCCCGTGTGTTGTCCTCCCGATGGTTACCATTAGGGGCTTTGAACCGCGGCGGCTTCACTTCTTTCCCTTCTGACCCTTTTCTTTTCCTTTTTTCCTCTTTTTGGGTGGATGTTTCGCGACGGAAAGCCTAATGACTTCCCTAATACAGAGTCTTCGTGTCGCGTTTTAGGGAGTGTGTGTATTTGTTACCTTGGCGCTAGGGGGAAAATGTTGTTTGGCGGGTTCGCAGGTCTATAAAGTTCGCCGGTTCTCCAGGCCTCTTTCCTCGATATACCGAATCTGTGTCTGGGACACACATCCCGAGTTATGGGGGTGTGTGTATATCCATTACACTCGAGTGATTCAATCTCGATCATCTGTTCTTCAAACCTACATTAGGGACGGAGAATCGGACCGTTTATTGTCATGTGTCGTTTTCTTGTTTCCCAGTCTATTTGATTCTGATTCTGCTACGCAGGTCACCTCCAAATTGTCCTTTCGATTTCATCCTTTTTTTCCGTTCTGTCATATGCTGAGCTGGCGTCCTTAACATTTTTTTTGAGATGAGAGCAGGATATCAGACCAACTCAGTTGCAATCAGATGCTGTGTGATGAGTCTAGATTCTTGCAGATGAAGCAAGGCAGATATTCGCCTGTCTGTCGAGTTTCATGTATATAATCAAATGCACGAATTCATTCCCTGCAAAGATACAAGCCACATCTTACGCATCACGCCAAGTACGTAGTTCGCTAGATCTCACTCGACGGCAATATCATATGGGCAAACAATAAGCCACCGCTGACTAGGTTTGAATAGTATGCTCTAATTTAGTAAATACAGAGTTAA
The DNA here is from genome assembly GCF_015533775.1 of Penicillium roqueforti. Classification (NCBI taxonomy): domain Eukaryota; kingdom Fungi; phylum Ascomycota; class Eurotiomycetes; order Eurotiales; family Aspergillaceae; genus Penicillium; species Penicillium roqueforti. Next base: position 378,369 of record NW_024067585.1, read on the forward strand.
CTAGTGAACTAACTAGTCCTAAAATGATAACTTGATACAATCTTACTCAAACAGGTTCCTATCTGCATACCCCTGCAAGAAATTGGGCTAACAACATAACGAGTTAAGGCTAACAGGTAACGTAATCATCTCTAAGCCCCCCGAAAGCTGTCTAAGTTGCCTAACTCTGACAAGATCGAGCCAATCTCCAAAGATGAAATGATATAATCCCGACTAAACCACTTTGTTTGAAGGCGCTTGCGATCTGCCTAATACTGCCTTTGTTACTCCAGAGGGCATGGGATCTACAGGATCGCCACTATAATCAACTCCAGTTTCGCTTCATCAGACAACACGATGACCCCCGTATCTAAAACGTGTCAACGTTGCGCAGACTCTAAGGTGCGATGTGTCCGGGATACCAATATCGCCGCATGTATTCGGTAGGAATCCGGATAACCTCTCCGTGGAAGAAAACTGGAGCTCATCTAAAGCCAGGTGCCGCCGTTTGGAAAAAGAATGTGTACATCGCCGGACTGGCCGTCGATTTAACGGCTTTCATAAGGACCGGTGAGCTGGCTTTCCGTGATAAACATGGTTTAATCGCATCTAACCCATCACCCAGTAAGATCGCCGCTCTCGAGTCCAAGATCAATGAACTCAAGGCCGACCGTGCTGGCCCAAAAAACAACAACAGCACGAGCACACGCAATACATCATTAGCTGACGGCGATGCTCCTGAAGAGATCATCAACAGACACTTCCTTGACGTGGATACCGCCGAAAGGTACCTAAGCACGTTCAAGACCAAACTGACCCCACACTTCCCATTTGTGGTTGTACCCCCTGATGTATCTTTCAAGCAGCTCCGCCAGGAGAAACCGTTCCTATGCCTAGCGATTCTTGCATCGGCTTCGTACGAGAACATGCCGCTGCAGCGGGCGCTCGGCGACGAAGTCAAGAAAGTCGTCGCATCTCGCATGGTCATCGGTGGGGAGATTTCCTTCGAGTTGCTTCAAGGGCTGCTCGTGTTTCTCGCATGGTAACCCCGATTCTTATCAATACTTTGATATTTGTGAGTGCGTCTGACAGAATATGGCAGGTTGCATTATTACTCACGGCCACATCGGTATACTCAATTCCTCCAACTGGCTATAAGCATCATGATAGATCTGCGGTTGGACCGTCCGCCGCAGACACGGACGTGGAAGACAGAGTTGCGCTTCGGGCTTCAATATAATCTGCAGGATCGGACGTTTAATCGGCCTTCTTGGGGGAGCAACGAGCAGAGGGCTGTTTTGGGCTGCTACTATTTGTCGTCATCGTGAGTTTTCTTTCTGTCGGGGCTTATTGGGTATTGGCTGATAGTTGTTTCGCTTAGGATTGCGATGCTTGTGCAGAAGAAATCTACTATTCTACGTCTCCCGTACCAGGAAGAGTGTTGCAAGACTCTCCGCGAAGCCAACGAATATCCCCACGACAAGTACGTCAGCTATGTGATACAGCTACAGTTCATTGCGGAAAAGGTCGACAATTTATCTGCAAAGCATGGATTTGACTTGGAAACGCCTGGGTCGGGGTCGGAGCTGTATATCTCGAATCTTAAGTCGGACCTGGATGCATTCTACCGTCATCTACCCTTCGATATCAACGACAGCTGTAAGTCCCAGCAGGACACCAAATTCACTTTCAAGATACTTGAGACTAACTTATACCTGTAAATGAAGTTCTTCTTGCCATACAATACCACGCGACAGGGCTTGGCCTATACCAACTAGCTCTCAACATCACCAACCGAGATCCCCAACCCCAGTTCGACTCCGACTCCTGGAAAGATGACATGTCGTTCTCGGCACTTATCTCAGCCAGTTCGATTCTCAATCTCTACATTGAACTCCCATCGAACGAGGAAGTCGGATTCAACAATACACAATGGGTACAGATAGCATTTGCCTTGCTAGTTACCTATCGACATACCGTGGCAGCCTCGAAGCCAGATCAAACTGCTGCCTTCCTACAGACTCTGTCAAAATTGAAATCGAGGGTTGGGGCGTTGTCTACCTCTGATGTAGATATGAAAGGCGCTCGAGATGCTTTCTTCGACTTTAAGAACCGTATAGTTCAAATCGAGAACTGGCTTCAGGGGCATGATAGACAGGAGGATAACTCCCCCAGCGAGGAGAACTTTGAAGAGTTTCAACATACGTTATGCGTGGAATCCGAGCCGACGCACTTTGACGGGTTTACGGAGGCTGTCGAGACGGAGGATCTTGATGTCACTCTGTGGAATTTATTTTCATCTTCGGCATCGGGCTTGCAAATGCCCCATGATTTTCTATTTGCATCTTCTTCTGAGCAGATTGTGGGTGATTGGGTATGATTATGATTTCATTTACGGAGCTACCGAATAAATCTCAATATTGTCTTACCTCTTCGTATCCATTTCCTCCAGTTAGTAGTCAAAGGAATTGCCAACATGGAAGATATCAAACAAATACTGAGAAATACGTGAAAGCAGAACTGAATAAGGGGCAGTGCTGTGACTCAGAGTTTCTAAGTTGCGCTGATCGAATCCTTCTTGTATCGCCGAGCCGATCTATACAACGCGCCAAGACCTTCAGCATCACCGACCCGATTCTGAAATATAAAAAATAAATATAGATGGAAGACGGATTTGAATCCAAATCAATTGCTATTCAGTCAAAATGCCTTCAATCTCTTACGCTCCATTCTTCTTGCTCTTCTCTTCGGCCCTCTCTTTCACCCCATGTCCACTCCTCGGCCCTGCATTCCCTCCGTTTTCCCTCGACACAAACGACAAAACTGTTGCAGGGGCCCTGCAAAAGCTTACACAGAAGTTTGACACCCTAGTCGCAACTAATAATGGCACTCATGGGGATACCTCGCCAAACACCACCTTTAGCATCGCCTTGTTCTCGTCTGACGCCGGGAATGCCGAAGACGAGCCCTTCTTCTGGCAATATCATCACACAGCTCCTATATTGAACCAGTCTTTGGTAGGATCTCACACTGCGGACAAAGACAGCATTTACCGCATTGGTGGTCTCACTGAAGTCTTCACTGTGTGGAGTCTTCTTCTTGCCGGAGACGGAGACCAGATATTTGATGATCCTGTTACCAAGCACCTCCCTGAGCTGATTGATAATACTACAAGGGAACAAGATATGAATGGACGTGTAAGATGGGAGGATGTTACTGTTGGTCAGCTCGCGAGTCATATGTCTGGAATTGTGAGGGACTGTGAGTAGGACACCGAACAGGGCAAGGTTGTTGGTTATCAGAGCTAATTCATGAATAGATTGCTCGACGGATGTGACTTTGCAAACAAGTTCTGCTGAGGCTGGACTACCTCCACTCCAGGCTATCAGCATACCTTGCTGTGGTGGTGATTCCAAGTGTGATAGCAGTGGTATGAGATTCAAGTCCGTGCCTGCTCTCTGTATACTAATCTCTTTATAGATTTCATTCGACACCTGGCCAACCAAACTCGCGTGGCTCCGGCTGGGGAAACTCCAATCTATTCCAACATGGCATTCCAGCTTCTAGGCTACATAGTAGAAAAGCGCACAGGAAAGCCCTTCAGCAAAGTCCTACATCACATATTTGACGTCCTAGGCATGGCCGAAACCTCGATCTTTGCGCCAAACAGCACCACTGCAGGCATCATTCCCGTGAGCAAAGAAGCCAGTGGTTGGTCAGCACACCTCGAAGCAGACATAGCGCAAGTTCATACTCTCCCCACCACATCCCAGTCACCAATCTAACAGTGCACCCACTGCAGATCAAAATCCATTTTCTCCAGTGTCAAAGATCTCGCAACAGCCGGCCAAGCAATCCTAAACTCAACCCTACTCAGCAAACCCCAAACAAATCGCTGGTTCAAGCCAGTCTCCCACACCTCTAACCCGGCCAACTCCATCGGATCCCCATGGGTCATATACAGTGCCGGCTCATACCCCAACACATCCATGGTGGACATCTACACAGTTCTCAGCAACGAAGGCAACGACAAGAGTCTTTACAGCTCATATCTCGGCCTGGTCCCTGATTTCGGCGTCGGCTTTGCCATTCTCTCGGCCGATAGCGACACCCCAGCAGATCTCAACGCGCACGCAGATGATATCGGTGATGTCGTGCTAACAGCGTTGATGGAAACGGCTACCGAGCAGGCAGCCCGCAATTTCGGTGGCGAATACAAGGTATCCAATATCAATTCGTCTATTGTTGTTGAGTACGATAGCTTGCCTGGTTTATATATCCAGGAGTTTGTCAGTAATGGTACCGACTTTCGTGCAACGCTGGCTGGGCTCGTGGGTGTCGCGAAGCCGGCGGATCTGAGTATTCGATTGTATCCTACACAGCTGGTTGAGGATTCTGGATCTGGCTCCAAGCAGGGGTTTAGAGCTGTCTTTCAGGATGTGACTGAGTTGGCGGATGCTGGAACTGCGACTTGTGTGTCGTGGCTAGATATTGGAAGGCTCCGGTATGGAGGCCATGGCTTGGATGAGTTCATCTTTTCTCTGGATCAGAGTGGTCAGGCTGTCAGTGTTGAGATTCCAGCTTTGCGAATCTCGTTGCAAAAGAGCTAGCTAAGGGCTGATCTTCTTGCTTGAAGTCTCTTTTTTTATGTGACATCACTTTTGGAGAGCCGTGCCACCAGACATCGAATATATAAACGAAGCTATTCGGTTTGCTGAACCTCAACTTCCTCTGACTTCCTTCGACTAGTAAAGTTCAAGACATCATCCAAGCAAGATATCATCATGCACGTGACCCACGATAACCTTGCTGACATACGCATTGATGGCCCGGGGCCTGAGCTCATAAAGCGGCTCAAATAGGAAAGCCCCCCTAGGGAAAAATCCGTATACATCGAGGTACTTTGTAGGCGCGTACTTTGTACAGAAACCCCCGTCCACAATCCAACATTTCACTCCCTTCACCATGCCACTGCGTCTCACCCGCGTCATTCAAAGCAAAGTCCCCGCTTTCCCCCACGCGCGGCAACCATTCCTCCGCGTCCCGCCATCACACTTCTTCTCCTCCTGCCCCTCAGCGTCGATCAAACCTTCCCTTGTACCTAGAAAATCAATTCTAGCCTTCCAAGCCCGCAATATGTCTTCCGCCCCTGCTAAGCGAGAGTTCCTCTGCATCCTGCCCGATAAGCCCGGTGCGCAGGCGAAGCGTCTTGAGGTTCGCCCGTGAGTCCTCTCTAGCATCTAGCTTCCAGCGTGCGACGTACTCCGGGATGATGAGTCTGGCTAATGCGGTCTTTAGTAACCACCTCGAGGGCGTTAAGCCACACGTTGCGTCCGGCACAATTGTTGCCGCTGGTATGTGACCCATTTCTTCCCTTATGTAGTTAGATTGTGGTATGGGAGCTTCTCAAGCATTTGTACTGATATGGATTGTCTCTTGTTCAGGCGCAATGCTCAATGCTCACCCCGCCGATGGCGAGACACCCTCCTTCAAGGGAAGCATGGTGATGGCTGTTGCGGAGAATGAGGCCCAGGTCCTTGAGCTGCTTAACAATGATATCTATACCACTACTGGTGTGTGGGATATGGAGAAGGCGCAGATTATTCCGGTATGTTAGGCAGGAAGAGTAGAGGATTGTCTGGTTTTTTTACCTGCTCATTGCTAACTTGTTTTCTGGTTTAGTTCAAGTCTGCTGTTCGTCAGGCTTTGTAAGTTGCATGTCTAGTTTAGCTTTGCATTGGATCTGGGACTTGACATTTGTCGTTTATATTGAATAAAAACAACTGGTCATTGAGCTTGTGTTGTGTCTAGATGCCTTTGGGCTATGTGGGGTGGTCTGTTATACTTTTAAGAGCGCATAGCTTGATAGATATAGTTGGCTTAATCAGTGAGAAAGCCGAGGATAGACACGGTTAGCCCGGTACTTTTCTATCTGGGCACGGAGTCTCCGTATGGAGTATGGATATCCCGATTGGAATAAGCCGAGCACAGGAACTATACTCCGATTTTATCTCCGAATGCCAGCGTGTATCATTTCGATGGAACCCTGGAATGTACGGAATAGTAATAGCCCGATAAACGTAGATTGTATTCGAATGGTCGAAGAATCTAAGAACACCAAAATGATGATTGATCGCCCAGCGTTGACTTTACGCCTATCACTCCTATCCACTATTTGATATCATCGCCCAACAATTGGCCCAAGGCGAGGCGGAAAACAAGACGTTGACCGGGCGAGTCCACCGCGGAGAACTTCAGTGGTGCACAAAGGTCGCCACCCCTTGGAACTGATATCACCAGCACGTACTCTCACTGGCACAGAGAAAGAATACCCCAACTTTTCTCATCCCGCACATCATTTTAAATCCAGCGAAGACTGAGGAAGGGAGGAACGGACGTCATCTTTGTCATCTCCGACGACCGGCGGATCCGGCCAAAGGAACTACCCCATTAGGCCTAGCGTGCTTATCTAAGAGCCGATCAGATTATTTATGAATTCATCACTTCCTCCCTATCAGATCCATCTTTTTTTTGCCTCCCAACACATATCACCGGTGCAAATCAATACCCATATTCCATCAAATATACCCATCATAATTCAATTCAAAATGTTCAAGCGTTTAGTCACTGTTGCTCCTCGCGTCGGCTCCGTCGCGACACGCAGCTCTCTTTCTCCCCTCACTGGCTTGCAGTCCGCTCAACCCGCCATCCGCCGTGCTGCTCCTGCCCCAGCCCAACAGCGCAGAGGATATCACGAGAAGGTTCTCGACCACTACAACAACCCCCGCAATGTTGGCTCCATGCAGAAGGGCGACCAGGACGTGGGTACCGGCCTCGTCGGTGCACCCGCCTGTGGCGATGTCATGAAGCTGCAGATCCGCGTCAATAAGGACTCTGGCCGTATCGATGATGTCGTCTTCAAGACATTCGGTTGTGGTAGTGCTATCGCTTCATCCAGTTATCTGACAGAGCTCGTTCGCGGTATGACCCTCGACGAGGCTGGCAAGGTCAAGAATACCGATGTGGCGAAGGAGTTGTGCCTGCCTCCTGTCAAGCGTATGTCTCTCTTTGATGCATTTGGTTGATTCACATGCTAACTTCTCTATCTTAGTGCACTGCTCCATGCTCGCAGAGGACGCTATCAAGTCTGCCATTGCCAACTACTACACCAAGAACCCCAACACCCGTACCACAGATCTGTCCGGGACGGGCGGTGTCATTCCTGACGTTAAGGTTGAGACTGTCAACAGCCCTTCTGCTTCCCTTTAAATTCATTTTTGATTTGATTTGACGGTGTGACGCTCTCGGATGGATTCTCCATCTGAATGACGCAACCCCACTCGTTCCGTTTCACGAACTCTGCGATTTTTAATTCCGAGGTTGTCTTAATACACAATCATTTGATCAAGGATGCTGTTGTTTTGTCGGAGAGAATCGACAAGAACGGGTGTACTTGGAGTTCGTTGTACTTGGTGTCGCTGAAAATGTGTACCAAGAGATGACGATGGATGAGATGAAAACGAACAAATTGACCATTTGTTTGATGTACATATTTTCTTTTTTTAGTTTCACGTTCTCATACGTTGTGTCTTGTTCTTTTTTTTTTTTTTTCTGCGATGGCGCCTCGGGGATCCTTGATCGATACTCTCATCTCTTTCGAAAACAGCGCGCCTTGATAGTTTCCAATGAAACAGTGAACCCAGAACAGTCACCCTCTGTAAAAGTAGAGTAATATCAGAAGCAGTCTATGATTCATGATTTATCCACAATCTATCTATTTGTACAAGACCACACTGGGTCTGCGAGAACACCGCATAACGAAGCCCCAAACATAGCACAATCCACCCTTCAACAATATAGCCAAGAGCTGAAGAGGCCACATGCGAAAAGAAATATAGAACGCCATCGCTGATGCACAGACAGACCACTCAAGACAATCCAATCCGTGCCAATGAACCAAGGGACAAAACAAGGGATATAATGGAATAAAGAAGAAAGACACCGAGCGCAAGCCATCCCTCCCAAAAAAGAACATTGTCTAAACGCTCCGGAGGCCGAAGCGAGACTTCAAGGACAACACAGTCTCATAAACCGACAATTTGACCTCAACACGAAGGTAGCTCGCGTAGGCCCACAGGAAGCGGAAGAAGTTGCGGAAGACACCGCCAGACTCGTTGATGAGATCTAACTGCTCTTCGAAAACGGTTCGTGTGGCATATCGCGCGAGGATGAGGAAAGAGCGCATTGGGCCCTGGCGTGTGTGTAGGTTTTCGTCTAGGCTGCGAGCTGGGGAGGGGTTAGTCGATGATAATCCAAAAGAAGAGAGGGTCGAAAGCGAAGTACATACTAAGGTCATTGGTCTTCAAGATGAGAAGAATAATCCGTGGAACCTGGCCTAGCAAGACAACCAGCTGTTGTAGCATGCCCTCACCCAATGCACCAGAAATATCATCCTTCTCTTTAGCCGTCCGCGGGGAGACGACGCTTTCCTTCGTGATAACGCTGTAGTCTCGACCAGTAATGGCGCTGGCAAAGAGCGGAAATTGCTTGTCCGTGACGCCGGCGACCTTGTATGCGAATTCGCGCATCCGTGGCACGTCCCCATCGATAACGGCTAGCCATAGCTTGGCGTAGTTGCGGCGCAGGTCGCGGTCGATGTTGCGGTAGAGCCCGTGGTCATAGAGGACGACGTCGAAGTTGGGGTGTGAGCGGGTGTGGTTCGGACGGATGGCGATGTTGCCGCCGTGAGGATCACAGTGGAGTGGAGCGTTGTCGCCGAAGATCATTTCGTTGAAGATGTGCGCGAGGGCGGCGGAGACTTCGTCACGGTCGATGTGGTTGGCATCTAGATACGCCAGGTCGTCGGGGCGGTGGCCTGCAATGTACTCCATGACGAGGATACGTCTTTGAGACCACATCACTTGAATCTAGTTAGCCTCAGGTTACACATATAAAGACAGAGTCGGCAGCATTACAAACCTTCAGGAATGACCAGCGGGGCATCGGTGTGCTTTTTGAAGTACTCGCTGGCATGAGTAGCATTCTGGGCTTCCATGCGGAAGTCCAGTTCTTGCGGCAGCGAGAAGTCCATTTCCTTAGACAACCATTCCAGGTCGTAGTCAGGGAAGAAGCGCTTCAGCATGGAGAAAGTGAATCGAGTCAAAGCCAAGTCCAGCGGCACCCATTCGTCCAGCGCGGGATGCTGCACTTTAACAGCGACCTTCTGTCCAGTTTCCTTCAACGTAGCAATGTGCACCTGTGCCAGCGATGCAGCACCGATGGGCTTCTCTTCAAAAGAGGCGAACAACTCATTCATACTCTGCCCTGTGTCCTTCCGGAACAACTCGTCAATTGACTCAATTGACGAAACGGGGCATCGGTCCTGGAGCGGGATGAAGGTCGAGGTCCATTCGATGGGAAGCAGGTAGCCCATGCTGCTGAGGTGCTGGCCCAATTTGATGAAAATCGATCCATTCTTTTCTAGGACATGGAGTGTACGCTCGGCACATCGCTTGTGGCATGCGTGAATCAGTGCGTTATGTTCTTCGGGGGACAAGGCGGCTTGTTTGAGGGTAACACGGTAGCTGCGAAGATTTGAGGTTGCGTCAGCAATTTTGTCAAGGCACAGCATATAGAAGGCCCACAGGGTCCCCACGCCTCACTTACTCGTTGATACAGACAGCTAGTGCGCCTACAACGCGCCCACTGCGTTTGGCCGCACCCAACGCATGCTGCGCTTGATCGGAGAACGTCACTGTGCCCAGACCGAGGATACTTCCAATGATAAACCACTTTATCATACTCCGCTGCGATGCATTCATATTAGGCTCATTTTCGGACTTGTGCTGGCTCTTAGCCTCCGCAGACAAGAGAGGCGAAGCCTTGACAGAGAAAGAACGGCTCGAAGAGGCGAGGGTCGAGCCGTGGGAAGACACCGAGCGAGTCCATGACGAAGTATTGATTCTACCAAAGGAGGGCGAGTGTCGTAGCAGCGAGTTCGAGGCTAGAAGAAACGAGGATCCAGATGTCGAGGGTTTGGATGTCACCGTAGCGGGATCAATCTTGAATGTCCGCAACGACACGCGAAGCGCTGCGCTCATCCCGAAGCGAAGGCCACCGGCCAGAAAAAAACCAAAGAAAAGAGGAAATGACTGATAGTGCTTGTTGGCGTTTCTGGGCTCAATCCATCGTATGATTCTCTGTCGGCTCAGAGAGATTTTTCACGGTTCTCGCCGCCAATCGGCTTCGATGCTGCACGTGATCCGATATAGATCAGCCCATAACAGACGTCATAGCTAATTTGGCGTCGAATGCATTTGGACAAGGCGTTTGACTGGTAGATCTGATAGTGAAGCAAGCATCCAAACGGATTGTGAAGGTGTATCGTAAAAGAAACAGAGAAAATGGGATAAAAACCGTATATCAATGGCTGGCCTTAAGCCGCCAACAATACAATGATGCCTATACTATGTCTATGAGCCTATGTCAAGTACACTTATGCAAATTAGAATAATTATTGATTCGAACAAAAAAAACATAGACTCTATGTGCAGCAACCAGTGCTCACATAATAACAAGAAGGGTTTTACAAACAGTAAAACCATGCACCATCACTCCAAAGTCCATTTTAGAGTTGACAACGCCGTTGCCTGAGTATGAACCAGGCTAGGATGACCTAGAGAAATTGAAACGTAATAACACAAACATGTAAATTCGCAGTAGAACCTTTGGACGTCAAACTACGTCCACTCAGGCTCTGCGAGTGTTGGGCGGCGGCGACGAGGAATGATTGAAGGCCGCCGACTCAGGCTTGGAGTCTTGTTGTCTTCCTCACGCAGTAAGTCAACGTGACTCAGTCTATTAGAGAGGGGCCGTGTTGACCTGGGCCTGCTAGCGACCGCAGAGCTTCCATTGGCGACAGATCCAAGAACTGGATTGCTGCCATCCCGACTGCCAGGTCTCATGACCAGAGAAGAAACGCTGAGAGAGTTGCGCGGGTGTCGGGGAGTATCCCGACCTTCCAGGTATCCCCTTGACTGGCCGCGGTTGGCTGAGGGTGTGGATGGGGTAGAGGTTGCCGAGAATAAGATTGGAGGGGTAGTGCATGTGCTTTGTCGTCGGGCTGTCGGTCTGCGTTTGCTGACGCCATACGCTTCGCTGGATCGAACCAGCTTGCCTGCCATATCCCTTACGAGGACTGCGGGGTCGTTTTCCATGTTCCGAATAGCGTCGAGAAGACCATAGGTTGCGAGTAGCCCACCTTGCTCTTCATTTGAATCGCAAATACTGGCTATTATGCGCAAAAGGTTGAGTCGGACGGCAGCTTTGGCGTGATGCAGCTTCTGCCTCAGTCTCTGGAAGATATCAGGCCGCGCAAAAGTGGATGCGACAGGAGGACTGAGCCGAAGAAGCTTTTGCAGAGGTTCGAGAGTGTTTTCGAATGCGTTAGCTTTGGAAAGCTTCAAACATTCCGCAATGGCACCAGTAAATGTAATGGGGCCCTCAAACGTATCACTCTCAAATATGCCATCCAAGAGATGCTCTTCAACCTTGGCGGTTTCTTCTTGAAGCCTAATTATTATTCATTGTCAGCTTTGGGACCAGTCACGCTTTCAGAACGGGAGACAAACCATGTAAAAATAGCATCCAAGGCAGTGACTTGCCAATATGGATCCAAGAGCAAAGAGATGTAGAAGCCCAGGCCCTTGTTGCGCCATAGCTCCCTACGGCCAACTTTTCCAGATTGTGCCATGTCGCAGAGAATTGGTAGGGCAAACTCTTTTAGCGGCCGCTCTGTAAGTACGATCTTTTGCAGAAGCGGGACAATGCCGTTCAGTGCAGCATCTTCTTGCCTAGACTTGTTTAGGCGGCACATATTGTAGATGGTGTTGAGGATCTGGTTCGAGAGCTCGCGGAAATGCGATTTTCTCAGATTTGATCGAAGCAGATCGGTCAAGACATCGATGGCGTTGGAATTCTGGAGCGAATCTAGAGTAGTTGAAAGCATCGACAGGTTTTTGATGAATTTCAACATCGTAATCTGATGGACTGGGCTCATTCGTCTCAATTCTTTCAAGACCCCTTGAATCAATTGTTAGCATAGAACGTTGCAAGGGTTGTTAGGCGGATGATTCTTACTGTGCAAGACTGTTCGTTCAGAAACCATCTCCTTAACATGATTCTCGGCCTGCGAGAATATGAAGAAGATATTAGCAATACGACCCTCGATAACTTCTGTCAACTCCCCATCTTCATCGAGAGCACGACTGAGAACAAGAGACAGGGGATCAAGGACGGAGTTGCGGGATAGGATTCTACAGAAATCGTTCTTGGGAGTGGAGCCCTAAAGAAAATGGTTAGATCCGAGGAGATGCAAAGTGCAATGAAGGCGAAGTACTTACTTGCAGCTCAAAGACACTCCAGATTCCGTTCACACCAATCAAGACTAGTTCACGTTCATCTTCATAATCATCCTCGAGGAACTCGACCAGGACATTCAAACCTCCAGCACTGACGAACATCTGGAGAGTCAAGGTAGAAGTCTGGTACATCTGCTGCACGAAAGCCGCAGCCTCGAGGCGAATTTCGCGGGGGTACTTCTTGGATGCAAACTCATTGATGATAGGGATTCCACCGACGAAGCAAAGGTTTTCCTGGACCTCATAGTCATCGTAGATGATCGCGTTGACAACCCTCAACAGACAGAGGACAATATCACGCCGGCGAGTAGTGTCAAGAATCTCGAGAATTGGCAGCATGCCGTGAGCACTGATGATGATGTTTTTAGTCTCTGGGAGGTCACAGAAAATTGTGAACAATTGATCAGAAATCTCTGCAAGAACCTCTTCGTCTTGGGATGTTTTGAGAGAGTCCACAAGACCCTCAACTTGGTTGCGAAGACGTGCGTATTTATCGCGCGCAATATTTTCTTCGAGGTCGACCTCATCAAAGCCTTCTTCTAATTGCGCAAAGGGGTCATCTTCGTCTTCTTGATCTCCTAGCCAAGAGTTGGACAGCTTCGAGTTGAGCATCAATGTACTTTGATCTGAACCATCGTCGCTCTCTGTCAGATCAAGGGTAGCTTGGTCGGCTCCAAGAATATCAGAGAAGTCCTCATCGTTCTCATTCTCAGCAAACCTCTGGATCTCAATGGTAGAGCGGTCGCGCTTCACAGAAAGCTGTTTGCGCAGCTGGGGATGCTGACCACCAAAATCGTCATCTACTTGGTTGTATCCTATGTTTTCATGAATGGGTGATGATGGATCATCCTCGGAGTCCTGGAAAATGTTAGAATAATACGGTGAACTTATAGTCTTGCCGGAGACTGTACCTGATAAACACCCAGCTTTCGATCGAGTACATCCTCATTGGCCATAATGAGATCTGAATAATCATCGACAGAGTTCTCTTTATAGAGATTGGTCGCACGAGGAGGCGGACGAGTGCGTCTCGGCATCGGATTTTGGGAGAGGATTGGGACATTTTGCAGTGCAGAAATAGGGACATTGGATCCGGGCTGGTAGACCGCAGGGCTTTGAGACTTGGAAGGCTCTACTACATTATGTTTGATGGGATATGGGCGAATTGTCTGCAAGTCGTCGTCCGAGAAGCCTGAGTTATCCTCAAAGGGGTCAGAACTATCATCCGATTTGAGTATGGTCCCATCGAGTGAAGCAAAAGCTTTAAGTCTCTCAGAAGAGAGCATGCCACCGAAGTTATCATGTGGCCGTAGATGCGGCAACTTGAGTGCGCTAGGAGAGATTGCAGTAGCAAAGTCATCGTCCCAATTGTCATCCCCTGCTGAGACAGGTGAGCGAAAGCGATCCGTGGGTTTCATAGAGGTTGGCGATGGCAGGGTGTCGACCAATGGGTTATTCCGGGTAGATGGCAGGCCTGAAGTACTGGGGTGGTCTGGTCTCTGCTTCTTCTTTGAAGTCCCCGCTTCGGGGGACCGCAAAGCCTCGTTCCATTCTTGGACACTCTTGACGGCTTCTTCATATTCTGTGGACTTTTTGGGGATCACAGATTCGGTTCTGCGCGCATTTACAATCCAAGGATGTTTAAGCAACTTTCTTGCTGAGACTCGAAGGTTGGGGTCTTTCTGGAAACATTGCATAAGGAAGTCTTTCACAGCCTAGATAAAAGTCAGTCTTGCATGCATATGTTGAAACGATCGATAAAGACGTACCGGCGAGGCACCCTGCGAAAATGGAGGGTGATCATCGTTTACAATACGAAATAGTGCTGGCATAGGCTGCATGTTATGATACGGGGGTTTCCCCTCGAGTAGCTCGATGACAGTGCATCCTAAACTCCAGATATCGGAAGCTGTTGTTGCGCCTGAAAGCTCGATTACCTCAGGGGCCATCCAGTACGGTGTACCAACCACGCTTGATTCACTCAAGCCCGTGGTCCGACTCGCCACACCAAAATCTGCAAGCTTGACGAGTCCTTCTTTTGTGGTTAGAATGTTTGCACCCTTGATGTCTCGGTGAATAACACCCTGTTCATGCAAGTAGAGTAAACCATGAAGAACCTGGGACATATAAAGACCCACAAGGTTCTCGGGGAAACGACCAAAGTTCTTCGCGATGGAATGCAACGAGCCATTTTCGCAATATCTATAAGACATTAATTCTATGTTCCCTTGAATTTGACCCGGGAGAGACATACTCGAGAATGATATTCAGAGTTTCGACGGATTTCACAAATCCATGGTACTTCACAATGTTCGGGTGCTGCAAGAATCTATATCAGTACGGTGTTTGTTGACATAGCTTGACGGGGTTGTCTCACATCGAGATTTTTGAGAAGATCGATTTCAAGCTGTTGCGTCGCATGTTAGCAGATCAGACGAACTCCGAGAACGATTAGATCCCATACCATGATAACGCGCAATTCACTCTTGGGAAGGTCTGTCAACTTGATTTGCTTGACAGCGACAGTCTCCCCAGTATTCCAATTCAACGCGCGATACACGGAGCCGAAAGCTCCTTTGCCTAAGCAGTCTCCCAATTGCTAGCATCAACACCCAATGTCAGCATCTGCCCAATCCATATTTTGCGGGGAAACAGGGCACCATATTCATACGTAGTCCTTGAGCTCTGCAACATCTTTTGCCGACGACTTCAAAACTTTATCATCCTTCGGTTTCTCTTCTCGCTTCGTAGGACTCGTTCCGACTCGTGTCAATCGCGGCTTTATCGGGGTTCCGGGGGTTCTCGAGGATGGGGTGAGGGGGCGAGGCTGCTGCCCTTCGCTCCCTTCGCCGGGCCGAGCGACCATGATGCAGCAAGCTAGGATCAAATGTATCCTAGTATGTGTTCGAGTTGGCTGTCGGTCTCACGATGTGGTTTGATGGAGGGGGTGGGGTGAAAGCTGAGGAAGGAGGCAACCTTAGAAGAGCTGATCGCAACGGTCTCAGAGGTCATGTCCACAGGATCTGGCAAACATAATTGGCAATTAGTCCGAGTCTATCAAGGCACAAACAAGCATCACAAGAGACGTTCGCGTGCGGTCGTTGTGGGGAAAGTCTCACCAAGTGCACATTACAGCACTTCAGCTCTCACGCCCTAGAGAGCTGTTTCCACGACAAGTCGAGGTGCATGTAAGGTCTTCAGATGGTAGCAATTACCATGCAGAATTCTGAAGAATAGCGACCTAGTAGAGGTGACAATAGAATGTGAAAGAGGGTTGTTCGCAAAGAATCGTTGTTGTTTTGAACTTTCGTTCTCCACCCGCCGCATCATGCAGGCTGTGCTGGACAATCGCCGATCAGCCCTGCCATACCATTTTGGTAGATTTTTATTATTTGACCAAAAGGATCACAATATCTTGATGTATAGCTGTACTTTACTAAGAGGAATGAGAGGTAGAAAATGAAATAACGCTTGTTGTTGCTGTGGGGTTATTTACCGCTATAGATCGGGGAAATCCAATCTGATCTATACAGGGTATCATTTTTGGGCACGGAGAAGGCGCATTACATCTGAAACAAGGTACAAACTACCAGCAATAACAAGAGGACCCCCTTGAGACTGCTCACTAGCCCACCGAAGGGCAGGCAGTAAATCTCCTTCGAAGCTCTGGACTTGGCCAATATTTTGGATAGCTTCGATGGAGGAGGCAAGCTCTTTGGCGTTAGTTGGTCGGACCCAGGGCATCCCGTCCACGGGACCAAATTCGGCGGTGGCGACTCGGTCTCCGGGCCGGATAATCGAACCAAAAACCCCAGCTAGATCCTTTCCACTTGACGCGGCAACAACCCAAGTCACAGGTTGGCCTTGAAAACGCATTTTGCGGTCCACATACTTGCCGAGAACTTCGGCAGATTGAGCATTGTGGGCACCATCAAGCAGGATAGGCTCTGCACGGCCAATCAAAGGTTGGAGGTCAATTTTTTGCAAACGGCCTGGCCATGTTACGTCGGCCAGATATGGAAGCAACGAGAATGCATCCATCTCAGGTCGTAGTTGAGAAAGGGCAAGACGAAGTGCGGACACTGCGCAACACATGTTTTCTTGTTGGTGAGGCTCTAGATCAAGCTTCTGGAAGTAAGATGCAAGTGCCGGAATTTGTTCGGAAACCGTTGCGGGAGAGACAAACAAGGAATCAATACCCAGTTCTCGAATGCGTGCCCTCACAGTTTCAATCACTTCCGGACTGTTTGTATTGTCTACCACACAAGGGACTCCAGGCTTGAGGATTCCCGCCTTCTCACGGGCAATCTCCCTAATTGTTGTTCCAAGGAAAGCCTGGTGGTCCACCCCTATCTTTGTAATGACCGAGACGAGAACATTATTCAAGATATTTGTTGCATCCAGGCGGCCTCCCATACCCACCTCAACCACACCGACTTCGACCCGTTCATGGTTGAATATCTCGAACGCCGTTGCGGTCAACAACTCGAATTCGGAGGCACCGATGCCTAGGGTTTGATCTCGTAGTCTGACTTGGTCTTCAATCTGTCGGAAAAGGGATTCTTTGACCACTTTCTCTCCAATTGTAATACAGTCCCACCGATCAATTAAATGCGGGGAGGTGAAGCGGCCACAACGCACTCCGCCGGTGGACAGCAAATGGGAAAGGTAGGCACTGATAGATCCTTTCCCGTTGGTTCCAGCAATGTGAATGGCCTTCCATGAGAGCGTAGTCTGCTGAAGCAGACTCGCGACCCGACTCAATCCCAACTCAATCATTCCTCCAAGTGTGACGTGATAGGAATTTCGAGGTCAATTGTCGAGGTCAATTGTCGAGGTCAATTGTCGAGGTCAATTCATTATCGCCCGAAGGATTAGGGAGCGACAAGATGATTCAGGATTTCAATGCTTCATTGTCAATAAGTAAAGCAGAGCCCGAATGCGCGTAGCCCACCTTCCAAAGTCGGAGCTTAATCGGAGGAATAACCCCACGTGACATTCTCATTCGCATACTTCCGATATGATGCTCTCCGTTCTTTACTGACAATGGGAGAAGTTTTTATAATATCCACCCATTTACCAGTTAACTCAATCAAGGGCATTTATACTTATTGATTGTCAATCGAGACATTGCACGAATAGGCTATTGAAAGATGTCTAGACAAGTCACACGTGACCTAGCCATTCTAGCCATCACAACCTCAGGCATTCACAACTCTAAAAATCCAATCGATCTCTCCCGTCTCCATCTCCCATCTCCACCGTTATCGCATGTCGCGTCCTAATTCCATAATTGCCTTTTCGGTCTTTATTTGTCCTTATTTATTAAACCTCTTTGTTTACCTGCCTTTCTTTCTGCCCCAAAAGTAAAATGGGTATCCCGTAAGTCATCCATTCCTCACGTGGGCGCGCGAAGCTATCGCATGCGCCACTGTTTCGAGGCATAATGTTGACTTGATCTACAGTATGTGGCGTGAGCCTCCCAAGTCCGAAGCATTCAAGTCCACATCAGAAAAGGACACTTCTGCTACTGCACGCTCATCGATTCGCCGAGCACCGTCGCGAAACACTAGCTCCCGCGTGCGCCGTGCCGATATCCTGGCTTCGTTTCATTCACAGATCATTGATGAGCTCCGACGCGGCGCCGTGGAACCTAGACGTGTGCCGCGCTTTTCTTTCATTGCGCCGAACGGGAATGTCGACAATGCAGTGGCTGTGGAACCGGCCGATCGTGTGGCCCTCAGCAGCTGGGCTCGGTCGGAAGCCGCAAGTACAAACCGACAGACAGATACAACAGTAGCCAATCAGCTGTTCAGAAATCATCGCGATCAAGCCTTGGCCGAGCTTTTCGGTCGCATGGACGGTCAGCCCGGTAACACCAATGCCGGTCCTTCATTGACTCCCAACTTCGCTCCCGCTATCGCATACCACACCAGCGCTTCGTCGACTCCTTCGGACAGCGGCCTTCGTCTCCCCCCTATGCGTGAGAGATACAACAGTGATCGCACCTCTAATACCTCATTCCCACCCGAGATCCCTGAATACCGGTCTAACAATACACAAACCCGGCCAAACCGAGACCCCGTCGTAGACGGGCTTGGGGATCGCCAACGCAGTCCCAGTCCAGACGAAGAGCGGGAAAGCGTTGTGTGGGAGACTTTACTCTCAACCATTGCACCCGATGAGACTCTTCCATCAACTAATACTTCTTTCACTTCAACTTCTGCTGCCGTTCCAGATATTTCGCGCAACCCTCGTCCTCGCAGCTCTGTCAACTTGACGCAGCCGATGACCGCGGAAGCTGCTCGTACTCACTTCGGACTTGACCCTTATCCTGACCAACTCAATCCTTGCGACTTCTCTTCCGATGATGAGGAACCTCCCTCTACTCTCCAGGAATTCATTGGACGACGACGGGCAGGCCGTTATCCTGATCAGCATTCGACTATGAGCAACCATCCTCCTGTTCCTATCCCTACAATCATCCCTGCAAGCGTTCTTGCTCTCTCTGACGCGCGCCGCCAAAATTCCTCTCTCTCCGATCGTCACCAGAACGATGACCTCCACCACATGCAGGTCATCCTGGACCGACTTGCTCGTCGTGAGGATATTCCCGACGACTGGTGGGCTGCGGCTGGCCTCGCACGCACTCTCGACCGTGGTTCCAGTGCGAGCATGGACTCCACTGACACCGAGGGCGCATCCCGAACCAACCGCGACAATTGAACACTGCTAGTCATGTGGTGATGCTGAATGATACGAGATTTGATATTGGCGATATTGGAAATGGGCGTTTTCCGGCGGATCTCACGGGTTTTTAATTTGAATATCGGCGTTGACAGGTCCTTTCGAGGCTGCTTTGTAATCTTACATTTTCCGGTTTCCTTGTCGATTATTGGACAAACGGACACGAACGGCCACCTCGGGGGTCTTTTCAATATTATCTGTCCTCAACTTTTCCCTTCTGTAACTTTTTATATCTTCGGGGATTCTGATTCTTCCACTGTCCAGACATAAATAGAACATATTTACTTTCGGTGCCTGCCAAGTCCAGTGACGTATATCTCTCGGAGTACAGCAGTCCCCACTTGGAGAGCCCCGCCAATATGTGAGGTCGGGGGAAATTATGCTTAGTCCAACAACTCAAAGAGGCAAATAACATACAAAGTAGTTAGATCCAGTGTCAAAAATTGCCTTGTACACTGATCTGCAACACTCAAGCGTACTACAACACGTTGCTCAAACCAATTCAGGGCGTTCCTTCCCTCGGATATTTCTTATCATACACATTTGATCCCAGCGTGACCACTAGCCAACTATGGATCAACAGGTAGACCGACTGGTCAACAAGACCTGGGGTGAGTAGATCCAAGAACAAGCACAAGCTCGAATTACTCCTGCTATCCCACCCCACCATCAACGCTACAACCACGTCCAACTAACAACCCATCCCAGCAAAACTCTGCTCAACAGCAGACGACGCGCGCCTAATGATCGCCATCAGCGGGATTCCAGGATCTGGCAAGACAGGTCTAGCAACGATGATGGCAGCGCGGATTAACAAAATCTACGCCTCGGAAAACCCCACAATGCCAACACCAATAGCCATCGCCCTCCCAATGGACGGGTACCACCTGACACGCGCACAGCTAGCCGCCATGCCGGACCCGGTGAATGCGGCAGCACGACGAGGTGCGGCGTTTACTTTCGACGGCAAGAAATTCCTCGAGCTTGTGCAGGCTCTGCGAGAGCCGCTTACGGGCCGGACGGGAAGTCTCTATGCGCCGAGCTTTGACCATGCTATTAAGGATCCGGTTGATGGGGATATTGCCATCCCGGCGAGTTGTCGAGTGCTGTTTTTTGAGGGGAATTATCTTAGCTTGGATCAGGAGCCGTGGAAAACGGCTGCTTCGTTGATGGATGAGCTTTGGTTTGTGGATGTTGATTTTGAGGTTGCGAGGAAGAGGTTGGTGGTTAGGCATGTTAAGGCGGGGATTGCGAGGGATGAGGTTGAGGCGGATAAGAGGGCTAGAGAGAATGACTTGGTTAATGGGAGGGAGATTGTGGATCATAGGTTGCCGGTGCAGGAGGTTGTTTCTAGTATTTTTGATCCTGTTTGGGAGAAATGGGCAATGTGATCTTGACGAAGGCTATGATGTACAGAGTTATTACTATGTTGATTTGAGTATCCTTGTGTTATTAGGAATTCAAAACACGTCCAGCGACTATATCCTTGGCATAGGAAATAGCTCGGACGGATTCTGTGAATTTGTGAAGGACAAAAAGTCCGATAGAAAGATGATAGCAAAGTGGGTTTTAAAGTCGTACTAGACTTTCTCATAGAGACATACTCGGTCCCTACGATGTATACATATCGATATGCTCTACAGATTGCATATTTTGAAGTAGTAGTAACACACTAGCTGTTTCGCGAGATCGATATCCACCCATCTTGGTCTATAGTTATCGAGATACTAGCTCTATAACCCCCAGCACTAGCGTAAGTGAAACCCTTCTTAACTCGACGTTTAGATACTGATGGATCCCGGCTTCTCCTATCATGACGCCGATTTGACTATGTGGTTTCTAGCCCATGGAGCAAACCCTAACCAGCGATGTGGTAAAGATCGCACCACACTGTCTACCGCTTTTCAAGTTGCCAGCTTCGAGATCATTCAGAAGCTTCTTGAACACGGTGTCGATGTATTCCAAGGCCAGGTGCTGCATTATGCGGCAAGACGCCGATTGGATGATCGACTCCAAGTTCTCGATTTCCTCCTTGAGAAAGGTCTACCGATCAACAACATCATGTTTCTGTACTCCGATGACTATTACGCCAATATGTTTGACGGTATTGGTACTCCGCTTCATTATGCGGCTGATGCGGGTCTACTTGACCTGTCAAATATCTGGTTGAGAGAGGAGCGTCAGCAAGAATCCGAGATCCCGCAGGACGAATCGCTCTCAACTGGGCCGAATTCAACAACCACAAGGCCGTAACTGATTTTTTCGTCCATTGTCTGTTGAGAATGACCAACATCTCGTTGCACAATTTACAGATGAACCTGGGCGCCACTTTACCCTTAATGGAGGAATTCATGGCAAAAAACGACTACTACTTCGTTAACATTTAGTTACATGATTTTTCGGGGTTTCTTGAACTCGTTATAGTTGAATAGTCCGATATATGTTCATTCTACTATGACAGCCGATCGTCTGACACACAGGCGCACTGGTTATCCGGATATATGTTGTAGTATATCATCATCCGCAGTACACTCCCGCAAAAGGAACATCATCAAGGCGGCAAAATGACATCCTCATCTTATCACCACCTCCCATCATCGACCAGAGATCGAAGAGGGTATATATCCAACATTTCATCTACCCCGGAAATTTGTCATACTGATCCACAATCGGGCATGCTTCAAGAACCTTTACACATCGAAGCTCTTTATCGGAATAATCCAGGCTTCCATCTTCAAGGGTCTCGATTGGTGCACCTTTCAGCGTTTGCAGAGATTCTTCATTGATAATCATGCACATTCGCCATTTGGTCCAACCGTCACGCATGCCTTGAGTGTCCACCCAGGCCTCAAATAAGCACGAATTGCTTCGAGAGACGCCCCGTTAAATTGCGCCGGATTTTGCAAGATGGTCGACCGCTGTTTGGCCCAGATTTCATTAGGCTCATTTGGTGGATATTCTTTGGTTTCTTGGAAGAATTCTTGCTTGAAACAGGCCTCAATAAACCGAATAGCGTCTGGAAATAGAGTATCTGAATCAGCGGAGTAGGTAGTGCGATATATGACAAATCCCCAGTCTGGGTAAGTGCCGAGGTTATCTCGGAGCTCGTCCATGTTGAATTAATTGTTTTAATCGCGATTGCGTAGAATTTGAGTTGGTGGTTGAGGAGGAAAGAGATGAGGAAGGGAAAGAAAGTCTGGAGTCTTCTGCCAAATTGTCGTTACAGCTCCCCAACCACGAACCCACATCACCAGGCTTGGGACCTGCTAGATCTGTTACATGGTTGGCTTCGTGGCACTCGATATGTGTCTAGCTTGGACAGCGAACCACACAGGCCAGGAGAAAATGATCCGTCTGTATCAAGCATGAAAAAATAACTATATCTATCCTATATTCCGGCACTTTATCCTAGCTGCAGACATTATAGATTGTACTCAGAGTGGTGTGCACGAGCAAGAGAGAGAATAGATCACTGGCGTATGGAACTCAGGATCGAGAACCTGGAACCGTCCCTATGGGGATCAGCTGTCGAAGTCCATATACCAAAAGTAAAAAGGGTACAGGTCAGACATGTGAAAAGAATTAGTTCGATGAACAAGCACAGCGACTACTTTAATTAAGAGAAAGAGTCCAAACGCAAACAGCGTGTCTTACCCCACAAAGAAATGGCAAAAAAGGACATTCCCATCCAGTGCCTGGGGTTATACTCCCAGGTCGCCACTTAGGGGATAGTAATGCTGAAGTAACCCCAACCAGCTTTACCCTAAGATCTAGTCGTCCCCACCTGCAGGCACACATTGTCGGACCTCCAGGGCGCGCGTATCGATCTCGCGCGCTCCAGCGGGTCCAGACCGGTACCAGCAAGGTGGGCAATTAGGGGAGCATAATTGGAACATTTATGACCGTGCACTGGGTGGGTCGAACGCTGGCAGCTAGGACCTAAACTAGCATTGAAAACGCATGTCAACACACTCAGCCACTGGGGGAATGTCGGTTAGGGGGAAGGTGTTGCTATGAAATATATAGGAACAAACACTTCCTAAAGGGGAAGGTGGGTCCGCTCCACCACATTGCTTATCACGTGATGATGTCTGAATGTACTATGAAGAATGAATCCTTGTAATATACATCGTTTAATCCAAAAAGGTATAGACCTACACATAATGAAATCGTGGAATGGTAAAGCGAAGTGGCCGCTCTACTTTTCACTTCTCCCTCACTTGACCTTTTCTCCTTCTCTCACTTGACCTTTTCTCCTTCTTCTCGCCTTCTCATCTTCTGTTGGGTGCCCGAACTTTCAACTTTTAGGACGAGTCCGGTATCCTCCTCATAACCGGCGAGGCGTCCTTTCCACGCCCTTGGTGCGGCCTTATTGATCATCCTGGGCCTTTTCCTCATTCAGAGATACCTCCCTCGCGCGTATCAATACCCTTTCATACACCTCTTAGTCTTCGACTGAAGGGAAGCGAGAACCGGTGAACAAGGATGGGAACCGTCTCAACACCTCTTACTTTATATATGCCTCGAGTGCATAAAGCAGATACCTGGAAGTTCCTGCGCAACTTAGACAGCGTTGGTCTGAACTTGAACCTGAACCTGAAAATCGTCGAATACCTTCAAGAACACCTCACCATGGTTTCTCTCCTGATCTACCAGCTTTTTACCCCGAGCTATTGACCTCTGGGGATCCCCGGTGTACCAGAAGCTTAACCCACACTTCGAAGCCCCCGGCTATAATGAATAAGGTCCTTCGATCTAAGAATGACTTTCTGACTGATTACCAAGAAGCTTCCATGAGACAGAGCTGGTTTTTTCCTCGGGACCACACATCGGTTTTCTTCGCCTATTGTCGAAAATATTATGCACACAATGATCTTGACTGTTTCGACCAGTCATATATCTAGTATCGGCGTTGATGGATGCTAGTATTTTCGCGATTATTGAGTTTATGGATTTAAGGCTGGCTTCAATCAATGTGAGGGAGCATATTACATAGCTTACATAAGCTCTAGGTGGTTACACCGAGAGCGTACAGTCATGTTTCATGAGTATTTGCACCCCAGTACTTCGGGGGGGGGGGGCCTATTTTCTGCCGGAAAAACTTCGTACTCACTCCCAGCCAGTCGCACTATGCGGGTGGCTCCTATAATAATAGGAATAGGCAGGCGGTATTCACAGAGCGGTCAATGGTAGAGGTACCGGGGTACAAATACTCATGCAACGCCACTGTAGACAACATCAATAACAAGCATCTTTACCACCACCAAGCTTTTTCCATAACAGATTGGT